>NC_053147.1:14460745-14799912 GCF_016808335.1 Panicum virgatum
CAGCGGCAGGATGCCAGCTTCCCCCAAATCGAACGCCTTCTTGCTCATGGACACCCCGGGGCAGCTCAGAGACAGCATCTCGAGCAGAGCAAGAGACGCAGCAATCCAGCAAGAAATCAGTTGGAGTTGGAGCTCCAAGGACCACGGATGACAAAATCTTCGGACACCCCCAAAGAGACCCTCTTCGTGGGAATCAATCAGTCAACCTGCTGGTGGTTGAGATTTTCCCCCCTCTCTCGCTGCCGACCGGAGGTGGAGTGGGAGCTCCGGCTGGGGGCCTGCGGGATTTAAATATGGATGGAGCATGCGGAGGCGAAAGGCGGAACCGTGTATCCAATCCATGCTGGCCATAGAGTCCAGGAGCCATAGAATCCAGGCTTCGGACACGGCTCTGGATTAGTAGTTAGACAATTTTAACTATTAATTAAGAATATTAAATAAAATCAGTTTATGAAACTAACTCCACAACCTCTGCCCTACTTTGCGAGGCGAATCTAATGAGATCTTTAACCGCATGACTAGAGAATGGTTACTGTAGCATTACTGTAGTCAATCATGGTGCAACTTGGCTCATTAGATTTGTCTCGAAAAGTTACATCCATCTGTAAAAAGATTTTACAAACAAATTTCATTTTATACTTCATACATATAGGATTCTTTTTGTACCGCAAGTTGCGCTAGTGAAACAAATAGCCCCTGTTCGGCGACATTTTGCAGTTTGGATCCTGCAAAACTCTCTAATTGCATGGGCTTCAGCGAGACGACGAAATCGCCGCCTACCAAGTACCAACAAACAGGCCCTGGGGTCAGTGATCAACTGATCACCGATCACGGTATGGCCCTGGAGTATTTATTTACGATCTTCCATTGCTTCTTCCCGTGGTGATTGGTGAATGATTGAAGGCCTGAGAAAAAAAAATCTCCATTTGTGCCTAAAATCTCCGCATCATCGATGGGCTAATGCTTCTAGTTCTAGAGTGCCAGATTTAACCACGTCTCGTCCGGGCACGGGAACGGGCAGCAGCGAACAAAACAGCGGCCAGGCCGGCCATGGCACGGGCAGCCTAAATGGTTGCAGCGAAACTCGTGACGGGCTCCCCCGTTCCCTTGGCGCCACAGAAGCAGAAGGGAACATGTGCTGGGCGAAGGGCCGACGTGGACGAATGAGGATGGTTGGTTCACGGTACGCGTACGCCGCAACTCCGACAAGGACACGTCCGTGGCCGGTCTCGGCAGGCAGCCGCGCGCGCGCCATTCGCAGACAGGAGAGTTTGCACTTCGGCACTGCAGCACGGCACGGAGCTGCCTGTGCGCGCCGACGCCGGGGTTGGGGGCTGTCAGATCGTGCGGATGCCGACGACTTGTGGTTGTGGGCGCCGGCCAACCCAAGATGCGCTTCTGCTGCCGACGAGCGCAGTGTGCTAGCGTAGTAGCTCACCAGCCCATCGTGGGCCCTGTTTGGTTTAGAATAGTACTACTAGCACGAAAAAAAATTTTATATGCATGAAGTACTAAATGAAGTTTATTTGTAAAACCTTTCCACAGATGGACATAACTTTTCGCGACGAATCTAATGAGCCTAATTAATCCACGATTAGTTACAGTAGAGCTACAGTAAACATTGTCTAATCATGTGGTCAAAGATCTTATTAGATTCGTCTTATGAAGTAGCACAGGGCTGTGAAATTGGTTTTGTAAATTACCTTGATTTAATATACCTAATTAGTGGTCAAAATGAGCTACAGTAGTTGTGCTACTGGTACTACCGAGAAACCAAACACGGCCGTGGACTGGTGACTAGTACTACCCTCGCCGCGACGACGCCCGTGCAGCAATCCAAGGGCCAAGGATGCAACCCCCCCCCCCCCCCCGCACGTGCCACAGACGGCGCTGGCATGGCAATGGTATACTTCCTCGAGCTCGGCCTTGGAGGCTTATGCAGACGCCTCACCGCGCCCTGGATTCGGAACATCGAACATGTGCATGAATCGCTCCGCATGGCCTCGTATGGAAATCTATACGAATGTGCCGTGAACTCGTTAAGGAAGTAAGACTCGTGTGGGACCATCTGCACTGCGCGGAGCTGGCGGACGGCGGCCTGAAGGAAGGAGGAATTTGTGGTTGGGAGCTCCAAGCTCCGTGGTTGGTCAATTGACATCGGATTCACTTTTTTTTTTTGAACGAATGACACTCGAGGAGTGTGTTTCTATTAATATAGTAGGAAAAAAATACAAAATTATGTCACTGAAAGGTCATAATCAGGAAAAAAGAAAGAAAAAACAAAAACAACTCAGGCTAGTCGGATTGAGACATCGACGCAAGCCGCACAGAACAAGCACTACCGCAGCATCCACCCACATCCCACACTCATGTAGTCGTCGAAACCTTAGACGGGGCCCAAAGCTGACAGAAAACGAAGGAAGCGGGCACCACCACACCAAAAAGACCACCATCATGCAGGACCCATCGCCGCGATGCCGTTGCAACAACACCCCCCCTGACGGAGTGAACAACATCGGGCCACTCGCAGGCTGCCTCGCAATCGCCGCCGCGACACCACAACGCGCGGGGGCCTCGCCGCATCCGCCGTTGGACTCCACCTCTCGTGTCACCTCGAAAAGAACACCACGCGTGGGGGCCTTGCCACGCCCGCCATAGTACTCCCTGCCCCGGATCCGTCTCAAAGGTTATCGTCGGAGTGGTGAGCAAAGATGTCCCGCTCCCTCAGATCTCCGCAAACCACCAAGCCGTCGCCGTAGGTCAACTTCGTCTTTTTGCTTCACCCTCACATTTAGTCACCGCCGCCAAAGCAGCAAGACAAGAAAGTCGATTGCGTCGTCTTCCGACGTTGTACCCCACCGGGTGGCCCCAGCCAAACTGAGCAACCCGTCGCAGTCCGCTGCAAGCCCAGTTATCGCACGATGCCGTTGCCGCAAGCGTCGTCCTCCGACGCAGTCCCACGCCGCACTGACCGTTGCCAAGCAACGCCAGCCGCCACAGTCCACTGCAAGCAGCCAACCGGCCACCAGGCGACAACCCCTGGCCGCCACCAAGTCAGTGATCGCCTCCGCGAGGGCTCGGCGACACCCTTCCAGCTTGGCACGCGACAGAGATGTCGACCCCGGCTGAACCCTCAATGGACAGAGGACCGGCAAAGTCACAAACCAAGCTGGGTCTCAAGAGACAACGCCTCCAAGAAGGGCACGACGCTGAAAGCGCCGCCGTCGCTCGTCCAGAGGACAGGGTTTTCACCTAGAGAACCCCGTGCAGCAGGGTTGTGAAGCACCCCGACCCGAAGATCAAGGCTAAATCATGTATTAATTACCGAATAAGGTCTCCGGCATAATACATGTTACATCAAGTGGAGTCCAGAGTCATACAGAGCTTTATTTAACAAGTACATGAGGAGTAAAGTGACAACACAAAGCTACACAGAACAACCATAGGATAACAACTAGCATAGCGACATGCAGGACTAGCTCTTCATCCATCACGGCTCCACTCGATCAGCTTGGGTGCGGACACGATTTACTCGTAGTCTTCTGGCACAAAGTCAGGATCCTCTGGAGAAAAATCAACAGGGGTGAGTACAAAAGTACTCAGCAAGCTCCACCTCACCCTACGGGAGGGGACTGACATACACGACACATAATAAACACATTCTACTAACAATGCAACTAATGATATGCAACTCTTCCCGACACAACCCACAATAGGTAGCTCACTAGTTGTCAGGACCACACCGTAGCCTGTCCATACCGTGGACACGGACCATTCGAATGGATTATACACTCTGCAGAGGTCGTACACTGTACCCACACGCTCGGCTGCCCGAACGGACAACCAACATAGCCGACACCCAGCCGTGGCTCAACCCCGACCAGTCGCCCCCAAACCCTCGGGTCTGGACCAATCCAGGTCTCACCCCAAAACATATCCACCTCGGACGACTACCAGGTTAGCCAGTGGGATTAGGCTAGGGTTTGCCCATACAAACTCATGTGGTCGTACTGAAAGTAAGCTAGGTGAGATGTCAAAACAACTCGGTCCTTATGGTTCACCAGGGCAGCAATCATCCCTCAACATATCAACTCGAGCCTACCACCACGGTAGCACTCACCTGCCAGTCTACCACCACGGTAGCGCCGGCTCCAGCATACCCAGCTGCCCTGGTCTTAGCCAGATCCCTTCGTATCCTATTCTCAGTTCTGGATATGCATGACTACTCAGATGCATGCATGAGCACACTCAATCACTCAAGTACTGATATATGTAATCGATCCTAGACCCAGGCTACAGCTAACCGTCCTCACATGGATGCAACCGCTCACGTAGGGGTCGATGAAACTTGCCTTCGCTTGCGTACGCGTCGGCGGCGGCGGCTTCCTGCTCGTGGTACGGGTCTTCTGGCTCCTTGGCAGGCTCCTCCTCGGTCACTCCGTGATCTATGAGCGAAAATGGCACAACCGGCAAACAAACACAAGCAAGCAATAAGCTCAAATGGAGACGAAAATAGGAGGAATAGATAGTATATGATTTGAGGAGAGTTAAGGAAAAAGAGTTAGGTGAAGAGGAGTTGATATGAAGGAGATATTGAGTTTACAGTATTGGTTGGTAGAATGATTTGGATTAAGTGCTCACGGCCTGGTGGGTGTTTTGGGCCTTTGTTGTGGAGTTAATGGTCGGGGGAGCTGCCTGCCATCTCACCTTGGCGCGGAACAGCTTGAGGAAGAGGGTCAACTATTGGAGCTTCGTCTCGTGAGTGAGCTGGGCTCGGGAGGAGTGGTTCAGCTAGCGGAGCGAAGTGGCTCGGTGTGCTTGGCTGGTGACGGGGCTCGTCACGGCCTTGCTCCTTTTATAGGCGAGGAAAGCAGCAGCGGCGTCGCGCAAGGACGGGCGACGGCGTGGGCTGCGGCAGCTTGTCGTCAACGCGAACAGTGGCAGCGCTGAAGGCGCGGGCGTCGAGGCGGCAAAGCCGGCGAGGGCGCTGCAGCGGCGTGGGCGAGGTGGGGACGCGGGAGTGGGCGGCACGGCATGATGCCGGCGGCAGTGCGCGGTCCCGTCATGGGGCCGGCGTGTCGCGCGTGCGCGAGCGAGAGCGAGCGGGTGAGGCGGTTCGGCGGAAAAAATCTCGGCCGGCACTGTGCGTGGCGACCCCGATCTTTAGGGAGGTGAGTGCTGCCATGACGGGTCTTTTCAAGGTCAATGGTGTGGGTATTCTGTGGCTTCCAGGGAATGATGAAGTGATGGCAAAGGAGGTAGGCGCTGTTATGATTGTCTGGGAATTATGGCATGGTACGGTGACTTGAGAGACTTTTATGGAAACGAGATGATTTTTGTCGTAGGTGCAAGCATGTGTATGCTGGTTACTGGAGGGAACGAATGTACTAATGTAAGGCAAGAGTATAAAATAGTTTACCTAGTAGTTATGTAATACCTCGTATAACGTTAGTATTATTTACGTTACTAGTTTAATTGCAACATAAGTTTTATTTTAGTGATTGAGGCAGCCCTACTAAGTTGAGGACCTACACCAACTCAATTCAGAGTCGGTCAGCTTCTAATTACTTAGTGTACCGGGTCCTTTTTGACGGCAGAGCCGCCTTTTGCTTCCGGGAGGCAGAGCCTACCAACAGATGAAGCTGGCTTCCGGGTGGCAGAGCCAACCTTCGATGAAGCCCAGACCCTTTTGTGATCCCGGGTGGCAGAGCCAACCTTCGATGGATCACAACTTATACACTAAGTACTTAAATTTAACCGGGAGACTAACACTTATAAAGACGCTTACCTTATTGAAGCAACAAAGGAACACACCTAGCACACTCTACCTATGCTCACTTCTACCATGCTCTTGGATGTGTGTGGGATGGAGTGAAGTAGTATGGCATGGCAAGGGGTGGCACCCTCCTTATATAGGCACCCATACCCTCTTGGATGAGTGACACTTGTCACAATCTAGGAAGCTCCCTACAAATATCTAAGTTCCCTACAAATATCTAATTCTAGAAAATTCTAAATTTTACCATGACAAGAAAATATCCAAACTTCTTGTCTTCTTATGACTCTTGTGGAACATTCTAGAACCTTGTCATGGTGAACAAAATTATGCCATTGTTTATCCTTATTTTTATAGAACCTTTAGAAGTTTGCATTATAAATTTCAACACTCCCCCTTAATCGTGATGAAAACTGGGATGTTACAGGTTGTCGCTCCAAAATGACGCCCCTAACAGGGAGAACGATGTCAAGGACGCCGCCGTCATCCCACCAGCAAACGCCGGCAAGGGCTTTCGCCCGGAGAATCCCAAACCAAAGCTGCACGCGCACGGCATGACAAACCGGCACCAAAGCCCATGACAGCCCCTCCAGGGCGACACCGCCACTGCGCCACCACGCACCATGCCACAGGAACCCCACCTCCGCCTTGCTCGCCGCCAGCAGTGCCGAACATGGCGCCGCCACTGCTCCTCGCAGGCCTGCATGCCTCCGCTCCCGCAGTCCACAGGCAGCCGCCGCCGTGCCGCAACCGCTCTTGCCGCCTTCGCGACCGCAGCCCAGGCCCCCACCACGCCCGCCGTAGACTGAAGCTGGCCGTGGCGTCTGTCCATGCCGCCTCCTGCGCGCGTCCGCCTCCTGCAGCCCCAAGCGCATCCGCACGCCGCGGCGACGCGCCGCCCGCCCGCAACTGCGCCAAGGATGGCCAGGAGAGCCGTGCACCCCCGGCGGAGGCCGGTGCCGAGTCTCTTCTCGCCGGGCAGCCCCGCTTCTCCTCCTCCGACGCGCGGGAGCAGCCTGCGTCCGCGTCGAGCCCACGACGCGCAGAGCACCACGCCACCTCCTCGGCGCCGAGGCCCTCCGCGTCGCCAACGGCATGAGGCGGACGCCCTCGCCGTGCTCGTCGCGCACCTCACCGTGCTTGTCGCCGTGCACCTCGCCGTGCTTGTCACCGTGCACCTCAGCGTGCACCCCAGCACCCGCGCTGCCGCGTAGATCCGGCCCTGGGGGTGCCGGATCGGGTCCCCAGGACGCCGGATCCGCCGCCCCGGGTCGGCGCCGCCGCCCAACAAATCCGGCACCAACGCTGAAATCCGGGGGCGAGCGCACCCCGGAAGAAGGGAGAAGCCCCGCCACCGCCTTCCTAGTAGGCACACGGGCTTCTGGTGCCCTCCTGCGGCGGCGGCGAGGTGGAGAGGAGGCCTAGAGGGTGGTGCCGGCGGTGGGGCTGAGGCGCCGCCCGAGTCGCCCCTAGGGAGACGACGCGGGGCCGAAAGGGGATGTATGCTTTGACGTTTCTAGGTGTGAATCCCGCAAGACGCTTTTATCAGTGGCGGAGGGGACGTTCATGTGTTACATTGAAGCGCTTGAACATTGAAGCAGCCCTGGTATGTTCATGTGTTACGTTGTCATGTTGTGTCAACATCGTCTGTTCGATGATTCCGTGAAAGGAAGAACTTAAGATAGTTCAGCTGGCCGATGCATTCATGTAAATGTTAACACCATGTCACCATGTTTTCTAAGCAGCAGCGGATACCGTGGATGAACTGGATCACTTTCTTGTAATTAAACCGTAGATGCGGAGAATCTGTACGTTTATTTCTCAAATTATAGAATTTAAAATTACGAGATGCATAATTGAAACAGTGACTCTTACAATATTTTTGGAATCTCACTGCTCAAAAAAAATATTTCTGGAATCCCGCGTGGCGTATCACTATGCATTTCTCACGATATTTAAAGCCACATTGAAAGTTACCTTATCGGGCCGCATATACATCTTAAAAGCCCAGTGCAGTCTGGGCCTCACATCGGTCCAGTTCACAGCCCAGTGCAGTGCCCCTGGTATATTTCAACTAGGCAATCTTAACCGTCGAATCAGCCCCCATCCCGCCGTCCGTCCACGCTCCCATCACCCCCCCCCCCCCCCCCCCCCCACTCTCCGTCCTCCCGCCCCCGCTTCCACTGATTCACGCCGGCGCCCGCGAGGCGGCAAAACCCTAGCTAAACCCCCCACGGCCCCACCCACCCAACCACCACGCCCCCAGCCCTCGGAAGCATCCGCCGCCGGCGCCAGCTGATAGAACCAGCGGCAGGATGAGGAAGAAGATTCCCCAGTGCATCTGCACGCTGATCGACAATGGCGTGCGCCAGCGGCACCGCTCCATGTTCATCATCGTCGGCGACAAGTCGCGCGACCAGATCGTCAACCTCAACTACTTGCTGTCCAAGTCCCGCGTCAATTCGCGGCCCTCCGTCTTGTGGTGCTACCGCGACAAGCTCGAGATCAGCAGGTAATGCCCTTGCTGCCCGCTGCTTCCTCCGACGCCGCCGCACGCTTGCTTGCTTGCTGTTGGGCTGGTGAATTGGTCGGTGCTGTATTACTTACTAGCCGTCGATTTCATCTTGTACCTTAGCCACAAAAAGAAGCGCACCAAGCAGATCAAGAAGCTCATGCAGCGGGGGCTCATGGACCCTGAGAAGGCCGACCCGTTCTCCCTCTTCCTGGAGACCTCTGACATCACATACTGCCACTACAGAGACTCTGAGAGAGTCCTTGGCAACACTTTTGGCATGTGCATACTGCAGGTTCCTCCTCAAGCTTCCGTTTCCTTGCAATTGGGGTTCTCGTCTGGGCTTGCTTGTTGCTGAGTTTTCTTCTGCTGTTGATGCTTTAGGACTTCGAAGCGCTGACACCCAACCTTCTCGCGCGGACCATCGAGACAGTCGAGGGTGGTGGTTTGATCATTCTGCTGCTCCGTTCGCTGTCGTCGCTTACCAGCCTTTATACCATGGTCATGGTGAGCTTCATTTTTCCTCTGCATTTCAATTTCTTTCACCCATAAATATTCAATTAACCTAGGAACAGGATAGGTTTTTTTTTTTGTTTTTTGGTCATGATGATGTCTCTGTAGCTTCTATACTACTAGTCCCATTCGTGCTGAATTGTACCTTTGAGTTGGGACATCCTTTGCCAACAGGATGTCCATGAAAGGTTTCGAACGGAGTCTCATACTCAAGCAGCTGCGAGGTTCAATGAGAGGTTCTTGCTGTCCATAGGCGAATGCGAAGCATGTATTGTGATGGACGATGAGCTTAACATTTTGCGGATATCGTCTCACATGGAAAATATAAACACAGTTGGAAACAATGAGGTATGGGTGCATAATTCCATTTCCTTTATTCGTATGTTAAGTGTTCCTTTTTAAACAGTTAGATCATTTGATTCCTCTGTCATGTACGTATTTTACCATGCTACTAGGATTCTGAAGGATTGTCAAAACGGGAGAGGGAGTTGAGAGACCTCAAGGATCAATTTCGTGAAGACTTCCCTGTTGGTCCTTTGATTGGCAAGTGCTGCACAATGGAACAGGTAAACTCTATGCTAATGCTGTCAATATTCTCACCAAAAAATATTTTTCTTGTGTCATATGTTGAAACTTAAAGTCACTTGCAGAGTAATGCTGTCATCAACTTCCTTAGCTCTATTTTGGATAAGACCCTGAGGAGTACGGTTGCCTTGCTTGCTGCTCGTGGACGTGGTAAATCAGCTGCCCTTGGTCTTGCCATTGCTGGAGCTATAGCAGCCGGGTAAAGTTCAACCTGATGAAATTCATTGTTTAGTTCAATGTGCTATCTTATTAGCGCTAACCATTTGACTTCTTAGGTATTCAAATATATTTGTCACCGCTCCAAGTCCAGAGAACTTAAAGACTCTGTTTGACTTTGTCTGCAAGGGAATAAATGCATTGGAGTACAAGGTGCTTTTCTATTATATGATTTTGTTGTTAAAGTGTGACCACATGTTCATAATACTTCATTTTTCCTCTTCCAGGAGCATTTGCATTATGATGTGGTGAAGAGTGCAGATCCGGAACTCAAGAAAGCAACGATTCAAATAAATGTATATAAACAACATCGTCAGACAATCCAGGTAAATACTTGATTACTGCCAACCCTACCATTTCAGTTTGATAGTCATATTTAGAGCATCCAGGATATGCTTCTTGCAGAAGCTCACTTCTTGAGAAGTTGGAGGGTGACTTCAGGACATGTATACAAAAGAATCTTAGCCTTCGTCTGAAACTGTAGGAGTTGTATCCCGTATGGGAGGGCTTCATTTTTTTTTGTTTAGTCTCATTTCTTTAGAGAGTGCAAAAAGTAATTACTTCTCAAGAAGCCATCAATCATACTGAGCAAGAGAAGTGCACATTTTTAATTAGTGAAATGATGATCATAATAGGCTATTCTTGAGGTGTTTCCGTTATTAATTGCAGGAGAAAGGCTAAAAACAATCAACATAAGCCTATGTAGTTGATCGGATGGTTAGGTTTGAACATATGTTGTGGTGGGTGGGTCCAGAACAGAAAGCAATTGATGCTTTTTTGCTACTATGAAATATTTACTCTTTGGTTACTTGCTGCCTGGTGGAGATTATGGTTTATCAATTGCCAAATGAATATGATGTAAAAAAATGCCTGTACCATCTTATTGTCTTTATGATTCATAAAAATGTTGAATCCACACTTATACATCAACTTGAACAGTTGATCACTGTGGATGAAGAGACATGTATCCTATGACCGCATAATCTGTTTTGTGTTTCATTTCATTCCAAGGGAAAGATGCATCATCCTTGAACTTTATATTTTCCCTATCCACCTTGAATGTGTATTTATGAAGAAATCCATTTTGGAACTCACCTTGCTTAATACCAATGTACCCGTTTCTTAGAGTTGCTAATGTTTGCAGTATCTGAAACCACATGATCATGAAAAGCTTTCTCAAGTTGAACTCCTTGTTATTGATGAAGCTGCTGCCATTCCATTGCCAATTGTTAAGGCCATGCTTGGTCCATACCTTGTTTTCCTGTCTTCCACTGTCAATGGGTATGTTTGTTTTCAGTTACTATTAATCTGGTACAGTAAGTCACCAGGATAATTGATCAGGATTGTTTATGTTGAAGGTATGAAGGAACAGGGCGATCATTGTCTTTGAAGCTTCTCCAGCAACTAGAATCCCAAAGCCAACCATCTACTCAATCTAATGGATCTAATTCAAGTAAGAGTTGTTTAAGTTTTCAACTTTTTAATGAACTATTTTTGGAAGATACTTCCATGTTTCTTGTCATTTTGCATTTATTGTCTGCTTTGTTTAATCCTGTAGGTAGGCAGTTTAAGAAAATTGAATTGAAGGAATCTATTAGATATGCATCTGGTGACCCTATTGAGACATGGCTTAATAACTTGCTTTGTTTGGACCTTGAAAACTACATTCCGAATATTAGTAGGTGAGCATCTTCCAAATACCCCCTCTTTTTACTGTTCCAAGTTTGTAGCATGTCTAACAAAGAATTCTGGTTCCTTATTAGGCTACCTCACCCAAAAGAATGTGATCTGTATTATGTCAACCGGGACACACTTTTCTCATATCACAAGGAGAGTGAGATATTTTTACAGGTACAGATAAATCATGTTCCCTTTTCAGCTATCCCTTCATATATTTGGGAAATTAGCTCACTGATACTTAAAAAGGAATTATATAAACTGAAGGAGAATGCATTTCATCAACCTAAATGGATACTGCTCTCCTTGATATTTTCAGCGGATGATGGCACTTTATGTTGCTTCCCACTACAAAAATTCACCTAATGATTTGCAATTAATGGCGGATGCACCGGCTCATCATTTGTTTGTTTTGCTTGGTATGGAACGAGCCTCCTGCACTACAATACCTTTTTGGCATGGTAATATTATTTTGCGGCCCTTATTTTTTATCCTTGTTTAGGCCCTGTTGATGAGTCCAAAAACCAGCTCCCAGATATTCTGTGTGTAATCCAGGTGTGTACTTGAGTTAATCTTGTAGGATACTATTTTTGAAATTTGCTCCTGATTCTTTTTTCTCATTGTTATCTTTTATTCTTTGATTGCGCAGCACTGATCACATGAAACATTTGTCCAGACACCAAAGTGCGGCAATACTTGTTTTTTATTGTACTTATCCCACTACTTTATTGACCTAATTGACTTTTCTTTGAGTTGATTCCCTGTGGACTGAAATTTCTGCACATTACCTCCTAGAACCTCTCAAGCAATGTTCATTTTTTATTGTATATTATATATACGCACATATCACTGTATCAGTGTTTTTTGGAAAAAAATGTTATTGCAGATCCATATCCTTATTGGTGCATATGTTTGCAGAATGTTGTCTCTGCTACTTTTGTGCACTGATCGATTTAGTCCTTCGTTTGCTGAAAATTCTTTAAGCCATTGTGTACATGGGAATTGTCAAATGATTGCTAGTGTTAAGATTAGTAATGAGAACTAGCATTCTTAGCTGTTGGATTCACTCTAATCAAGCACCAAAGCAACAGTTTTCATATTTCACCTCGATTTACACTGTGCCAGTTTGATCTTGTTCTTGAGACTTCTTAATGGTCCATTTTAAGGTTATTTCATCTAAATTCACCATGTAACTCTCAAATACTAGATATGTAAGATTTTAATTTGTGTTTTCAGGTTTGTTTGGAGGGGCAAATATCTCGAAAGTCGGCTATGAAAAGCCTAAGCGAGGGTCGTGCACCTTCAGGCGATCAAATACCTTGGAAATTTTGTGAACAGTTCCAAGACAATGTATTTCCTAGTCTCTCAGGAGCTCGGATAGTGCGAATTGCTGTCCATCCTAGTGCCTTGAGGGTAATTCTTTTTTCCCTTTATATGTGACTTGGTTTGCATATGTTAACATCATTCTATATGTCCTAAATGTTCAACGCTTAATGCAGCTTGGGTATGGTTCAGCTGCTGTGGACCTTCTAACAAGGTACTCTCCTTTACACTGATTTAGTTTGCATTTGTATGGCATACATGAATACATGATTATTGGTGCTCTGATCCTGATTCTTATTTATACTCTTCTTGACACTGATTTAGTATAGGGATTATTGGTGTCCTGCTTCTGGTTCTAAAACAAACTCAATACTTACAGTTACAGTCATGGTTCTTAAGGCGTTAAGGCGACGAGTGGCGACCCACCCCCTCACAACGCCTAGGCGCATAAGGCGTGCGGCAAGGCGACACCATATACATATCTTAAACATACTATAATAGCAGAATTATTAGCACATACATAAGTAGCACACAAGGTAAAAGCAGCACGGACAAGTCTAGAATCTCTCAACTCGCGGTTTAGTAATTGCTGAGCAGAGCACAGCCATGAACAAGCAAGAGTAGAGCAGAGAAAGTAGGAGAGGAGAGGAGAGGGAAGACAACACATAGCAGAGGAAATTGGCTGACACCAGCACAAGACCCGGAGATTAATAGGCAAATAGTTACCTGGGTAGAGCAGAGGGAACATAGATGATGCAGATGCTGTTGGACACCCGGACTCGAGAGGCATGGCCGTACAGGACTAGGCGACGCAGACCAGCGGGTCTGTGCGGGATTGCGAACCACTGGAGAGGCAGGGCTGCATGGTATTGAGGAACGGAGAAGATTCACGAATGCGGTGGAGATGCGTGGTGCTGTGCCCGCGGACAAGCGGAGATGCGCGGGATCACCGAAGATCTGCCGCCACGAGTCCCAATGTCCATCTTGCCTTCCTCACCTCCTTCCTTTTTCTTCTCCGTTTCCTTCTCTCTCTCAATTGTGCCTTGATTGGGCAGCTGGCAGGTATACCTGCTTGGGGGGCTCGATTTCCTGCTCGAGCCTCCTTTCCCGTCCCTCAATTTCCTGCTCGCTTTTTCCTTTCCTTTTCATCGATTTTCCGCTCGCGACTCGATTTCCCACCTGCGCCCCTCAATTCCTCATCCGCGCCCCTCGATTTCCCATGCGATGCTCGTGTATGGCGACCCCCTTGTCCTCCAAGATGCCACAGACAACGCATTTCGACACCCAGGCGACGCCTTGCTCTTGAGGCGGACGCCATAGACGTCCTAGCTAGGCGACGGGGACGCCTTGGACCCTTAGTACGCCCGACGCCTAGTCGCTAGGCAATGCCTTACGAACCACGGTTACAGTCTCAAACCATGGTGGCACTTTTTGACAAGCACAATTTTTATGCAGAAACATTTCTCGTAAATATATTCATATATCATTATGTGTTATGTTATGAAAAGGGCTGATAGCTGAACTAAGGATGCATCTTGTGTAGCTCTTCTCATATTATCTGACCAGTACTTTTTTTCATTGAAGGTACTACGAAGGGCAAATGACACTGTTTGCTGCTGATGATGATGATGAGGAAACTGAAGAGCCTGAAGTGAAGATTACTGAAGCTGCAGAGAAGGTTCGAACTTACAACTATATTTATGCAACGATTCATTTTTATGTCTTCATTAAAAAAGTTGAAAATAACTTGAACTAGCACAAGTTTACAAAGAAACTTAGATATATTTCAAATCTTGAACCTCTTGCTAATCTTTAACTGTATGACACTAATTAGGAAAAAATATATTTAATACACACCAATATATTGCATAGAAAAAGAATCGCGTTTTCATTTTTGTCCACCGTTTAGTCTGGAGCATATGATTGTTTACCAGGTGGTGGCACAGTTTTTTTCTTTGGGTATATTTGGTTATATCCATACTGTTATACAGGCATACTGTTGTACTTTGTCCATATTTATGTTATGCATATCGCATCCTCAACTTCGAGTTAAACAATGCACACTTGTTGAATGACCTCAATTCAGTATTGAATTTGTTGTATATTGCCTAGTGAATGCATGATTACTGTATTTGTTATAGGTGTATGTATGCATTCAATATATATCGTTGCATATATGGTTTTGTTTAATTGTATAATCAATTATATTATTATTATTATTCTACTGTTAGCACTAATATGCTATCACTGAATTTATAATAACATCAGCACATTACTTAACCTAGGGTACAACAAATTTCAACTTGGTATATGTTGTTTCAGGCTTCACTGCTAAAAGAGAACATAAAATCTAGGGCAAATCTTCCGCCACTTCTTGTTCATCTTCGTGAACGTCGTCCTGAGAAGCTCCATTACCTTGGTGTATCTTTTGGACTGACACAAGAACTTTTCCGCTTCTGGCGGAAGCACAATTTCTATCCATTCTACGTGGGCCAGATTCCAGTAATATATCTAACCTGATCTGCCACAGCAGACCAACAGTTCTTCACGTTTCACCTTTTGTTTTGCTTTTTTTTTTCAGAGTGCTGTTACTGGTGAGCATACCTGTATGGTTTTGAGGCCCTTAAATAGTGATGACATTGAAGTTAGCGAGTCAAACAAATGTGGATTTTTGGTTCCGTTTTATCAAGGTATGGAATTTTATGTTTTGTTTGATATGGTTTGCATTTCTAGCTGAGATTGCGTAGAGCATCCCTAATATATTTACTCATAACCTCAGATTGGGCACTTCCTAAAAGAATTTAGGCATAGGAAATGTCCTTTTCTCCAACAGTAGTCCTATTTTTGTTCCCAAAAACGTCAAAATATGACACGTCATCCCACATTTCTTTCGAGACAGCGGTCACCGCTGGACAAGCTGCTGCGTTTGGCACATACCGACACTAGCAGCCTGATCGCCTGCGGTCTGCAACTCCTCGCAGTTGATAGTGTAGTGCACCAGTCCTTATCTACCCAGGATATACGAGCGAGTTTGGCATGTGCGAACGCTCTGCCGGAGAGGGGCTGACATGCTGCCTGAAGGCTGGCCATAGCAGATCATGCATGCAACCATGCGTCATCAGCAAGAACGTGAGAAATTAGTGCTACGCTTCATGTAAAACAATTTGACACTCGACAATACACAGTTGATTTGAGATTCCATAACAATTCCATCAAGAACGGCAAACATAGTAGGATCAGAAATCCCTCTTTATCTCTGAAAAGAGCATGCAACATATATATAGGTCCAAAGCTGAACTAATTAAGCAGACACAAGGGTGCAGGTAAACTGTTCATTGACGAACACACAGTAGGACAGTACAAATATGTGGGAGAAAGTGCTGGTGAACTGATTGCATGAACATCAGGTGAAATGAGTTTCGGCAAGGGAGACGAAGCTGTTGTTGGGCCGGGCATGGACTTGGCGGATGGAGGCAGGGACCGCATCTTCTGCCGGCCAGCGGCATGGCTGTGTTTCGCAGGAGTGCCATGCAACAAAAATTGGCGTGCATGGGTATGGCCACGAGGCGAGAGTACTCCCTCCGTTAATTTTCGCGATTGGGAGTGCGCCACCGGTGGCGGAAATTTGGCTCGAGAGACCGTCGTTTTTGGGCGTGGGGGAAATTGGGAACTGGGTTAGGCTACTGTTGGAGCCCGGGTTTTCATGTTAGTTTCCAAAATCGGATTTTGGGAGCATGCATTAGGCATTGTTGGAAATGCTCTTAGTATGCTTCACCTGAAATTCCGTATTTATGGGTTCTAATCTTTGTAATATGTAGATGTACAAGATGGTATACTTGCTATTTCTTTTACAGCCTTCATTTGTTTGTCTTATTTTTGGCGCACTAATTAAATTTTAAAGCCATATTCAGATTTCAGACAAAGATTCAGGCGGCTACTGGGAACTTCTTTCCGGCATCTCAATTTTAAGCTTGCAATGAGGTATGAACTTTCAAACTATTGGCACAATGCATTTGGCAGTATTCTAATTTTCTGTTTGGTCTATTTTATAGTATCTTGGCTTCGAAGATTGATTATTCAAACCATGGACCTTCAGAATATGATAACAATAGCGCATCAAAGTTGTTGGGAGACATGCTATCACCACATGACATGAAGCGGTTAGAAGCATATTCAAACAACTTAGTTGATTATCATCTGGTAAGAAATGCAATTATCTATTCAAGATCAAGTACATGCAGTTTTAGTGCATGCGCAGAATTTATTCTTCTGGAGTGCTATAAAATATCTGCTTTGTGCCAATAAGACATCATTCCAAATTTAATGCCCTCGGTATTGTAGATTCTGGATCTTGTCCCTATTCTTGCACACCAGTATTTTTCGGAGAAGCTTCCAGTATCATTGCATGGTGCCCAAGCAGCTGTTTTGTTCTGTATGGGTCTGCAGGACAAAGACGTAGGCGCTGTAAAGGTTAGCTCCGGTTTAATTCCAATTACAGAGAACTTAACATTCTCATCAAGATTATTCACAATTGCTCTCTTAATTTCTATACTGACAGGAAGAACTGGGGATAGAAAGGGAACAAGTTCTGTCTAACTTCATCAAGACAATGAAGAAGTTATATGGTTACCTTCATAACATTGCAGGAAAAGAAATTGAAGCAACCTTACCTCGACTGAAGGAGGTAAGCAAGTACATTTAGTTTCATGTTGTAAGCTTCATAATTCCATGTAATAGTTCCATTTCAAAGTTGGCATCATGCTGTTTTAGCATGCTAGCCGGTATGCATTACTATAATATAATGTAATTTGTTTTTTGTACAAACTCTATGTTTTCCAGATTGAAATGCCCCCTCTTAGCAAATCAATGGATGAGGATCTTGCAGAGGCAGCCAAGGAAGTAGAGGTGAGAATTCAAATCATTTCACTTAATACTTTTAAATTCCATGAACCACAGCGCACCACTGCACCCTAATTAGATGCAAGCACATTGATAGTGCAATATGTGGAAGAGCAAGATTCTTGTTTATTTCTACTTTTTTTTAGAATTCAGTGTAGAACCAGATTCTGTCTATCTTTAAGCAAAACTCGAAGTTCAGCCCAGTATAACCACAACTATACGATTTTGATCCATCTTTATATATAGAGCCATAGAGGCAATCATGTGATTGTGTCATGCATGAAACCAATCATGTAGGCTTTCCCCATATTGACACTTATGTTTGGGCAAAACACAGGAAAAGAGACGAGCCACAAATGAAGCTCCTGTGGACCCAAAATTTCTGCAGAAGTATGCAATTGATGATGATGACAATGAAATTGAGAAGGCCCTAAAGAGTGCCAAGGTGTCTGCAAGTGGTGTTATTAGCGTGAAGTCCAACAAATCAAAGGCAGACAAGAAAGAGAAGCACAAGGAGAAGGGCAAATCCAAGAGGAAAGGAACTGATGGCGGCAGATCCGAGTCGAAAAAGAAGAGGGCTTAAGGTATCCCTTGAAGTTGGGTCTGTCAAACAATTGGCCTACCCTATTGTCGGAAACCACGACGGATCTGATAGAAAAGGAGGCGACGATCAGAGGTGGGGTTGAGCGTGGCCAATTCAATTCTCTTGTAGCTGTCTACCAATTTTGATACAGTTTCCGTTTGTCTCTTGACTGTTCTACAGTTTATTTATGTAGGACAAAAGAAGCATCTTACTGCTTCCTAGTTTGATCAACTGCTGATGTTATATAAATATAATATTAGATTGCTTTTGCTTTGATGATTTACCTGGAGATGCGGGTTTGTGTGCACGCGAAACCTGAACCCGTTTCCGTCCCAAGTGGCGCAATTTTGACCTGTGCAGCTGCCCTGTGGTATTATCTTTTGGCGTAAAATCTCTCTTCGGTGGATCTGTATAATTTCCGATGGCTCTACTGTTTTTTTTTGTCATCTCGCTATACAGCAAATTGGTCAAACATATAATTGCAACATGCTAGCGCTTCACTGCTTCTCATTGGAACAGCGACAAGGCATCTACTTATTCGAGCCGCTTTCTCCACGTTCAAAAGAATTACTCTTCTAATAAATTCCAAGGGCCAGCACAACCATCATTCCCCTTTTCCACCAAAGCAATAAAATACCCTTGTTAGTTATTAGTACACCAGCACCTCACCAATTTGTCTATCGATCCAAAGCTCCTGAGACCCACAGGCCCCAGCCAAAAGAAGGGGAGAAAAATCAATCCGCGTTGGTGGCTAGGAGCACCAGCAGCTCGTGTTCCTGGATGAATCCCCGATGCCGCAGCGCAACCGCAGTTCCTGACGGAGGGCGCGTTCCTCTCGAGCACGCTAGCACTACGACGACGGTGTCCCCTCTGGTCTCTGGAAAGTCTGAAAAAAAAAACTCGCCAAAAAACGAAGAAAAGGAAGCGACGACGGTGTCCGCTCTGGTCTCTGAAAAGTCTGAAAAAATACTCGCCAAAAACGAAGAAAAGGAAGCGAGCGAAGGGTGGTGCTGGTACCAAACGCAACCACCACGATCCCGTCAACCCAACTCAACTAACCAACCATCACGCTCCGCCCTTTTACGGCCTCCCCCATCATTTCTCCGTCCCCCTCCCCCGCCCGACCGCGACCAGCCACCGTCTCGCCTGCTCCGCCCCCGCTCCCCGCGGTTGCTTCAGATCCCCTCTTCCGCCCCGAGCCCGAGCGCCCTCCAGCGCGGCAGCGCCAACCCGCGCCATTGCGCGCGTATATAAATCCCATCCCCATCGCTCTCCCCACCCGCCTACCTGCTGCGCGTTTGCTCCGCGCGCCATGATCTGAATCCCAGGCGGCGGGCTCGGTCGGTGCGGCTGCCGTCCTCTGGATCTGGGGGGTGATCGGTCGCCGGCGGAGTCGGGGGAGGAGCGGGATCTCGGGCGCACGGAATGGAGGTCTTCGGCCCCGTCACGCCCGGACAGGTGCGCGCGCGCGTGCGCGCCGAATTTCCACGCTCTTATCCGCACGCCCCTCGTTTTGTTTTTGCTTAGTCAGCATGAGCAATTCAGCAGTGAGATCTAACCGAGCTTAGTTCGTTGGTTTGCTTTGCTTTGCTCTGGGGAGTAGCTGTGCGGTGGGCGAGTGCAATTTGAATTCCAGCACGACCGAATTTGGCGAGATTGTTCGAAGCTCCGAGTCCGTGTACATGGAGGCAGTTCTGAAGTACAAACAAGCAGCGGGGTCTTGAGTAGTTGCAGCTTTAATGCCATGGTTTAAGGTAGCTCTAGGGTTCCAGGGATAATCTAGTGCGCACTAACTAATCTGTGCCCGGCACATGACTACATGAGTCCCCGTACCTAACAAGTTTGGTAGGTGGACTTCTGCTCCTGGGAGGTGTCGTAGCATTGAAGTCGTATGCTACTTATGTCTTACGTGAAGCATAATTCTTGCTCTGTGGTTGTGGTTTTGACTGGGTCCTCGAATTTCATCTTCTGCTCCTTATAATATTTTTACTGTTAGTCATTATGGTTATGCTTCATCTTGATCATGGAAGGAACTTTATTAATAGGGGTGCAAAGAGGTGCACCTAAGGGTATCCACCGCCCCTTTTTAGTTCAAAAGTTTGTACTAATTTTTCAGAGTGGGAGCTCATTTTGAAAAAGTAGTACAATTTTTTGAACTAAAGAGGGGCAATGGATACCCTAAGGAGCACTCATTTGCACCTCTATTTATCAATGCTTTGAATCAGTATATGTGGAGTTGAGCTGTGACATGAAAAAACAATGGGAAGTATGTTTTCTGCTGAAAACCACTAGAACAGATTTGCCATCGTATCAATCTCCATTATGCTAGGATATAGGGATCCTGGAACGAAATCACCAAATTAAGAACAAAAATTTCGGAGGACTACAACCTCAGTGCAAAAAATGAAAGGAAAAAAAGTGATGTTAATTCTAGTCTTACTATTCTGTTGCTTTCTTTTGTGAACTAACTGGTAGCTATGTTTATTTGGGGTGGTAGCATGGACTATGGCACTGACGTTTTGCTTTCTCTCAGGTGTCATTTTTGCTAGGTCTATTCCCTGTCCTCATCGCTTGGATCTACTCCGAAATCCTCGAGTACAGGAAGTCTCTATCACATGGCAAAGTGTAAGATTTCTTTCCAGGAACTCTGGTTTAATTAGCGTTAGAGCCACAGATCTGAACCAGTATCTATCTTTAAGCAAAAGATCTTAATAAGTAAACTTTCAAGGCTAACTGCATACTGCCGTTCGAAATTATTCGACACTGCAATTGGAGTTCTCTTTTTTAGATCAGGCAGTATTAAAACCATGGAAATAAATTGAAGGACTGATTTTTAACATTCCCTGTTATTTATTATTCTCTCATCTGCAGTCATTCAGATGCTAATTTGGATAATGGAACCATCAAGGAGGATGACAAAGCGGTATTACTTGAAGGAGGCCAGTCGAAATCACCATCTACAAAGTTCAGGAACTTGTCTACCAAAGCCAATTTGATACGGTACTGTCTAAAGGACTAACTCAAGCTATTAGGGTTATAGCCTTATGGCGCATACAATTGTGGATTGTTGATGTCTCTGTGGTTGTGAGCTGTAGGTTTATAACAATGGACGAGTCTTTTCTGCTTGAAAACCGTGCTGTACTGAGAGCCATGTAAGATCATTTAGTAATAATGGCATGCACCCTCAGCCTTCTGGCTATGTGATCATCTGCTGATACTTTTCTGCCCTATAACTGTTGTGCAGGGCTGAATTTGGCATTGTTCTGGTCTATTTTTATATTTGCGACAGGACAAACATATTTCCAGAAAGCAAGAAGGTAATAATGTTACTCCTGATAGTAACTGCAGTCGGTGTTTGTTTACTACATTTTGATTATAGAATGTTTCTGATTGCTGAAGATTTCCCTAGTTACTTCTAGTTTCATCATATACTATGGCCTGTTTCTTACATGTTCTTTATGTCTTTTACAGTTTTACTTGGATTATAATCTTTTTTTTTTGTTTTTGACAGAACTACAACCGTGATCTGTTTCTGTTTCTGTACATTCTTCTTATCATAGCGTCAGCGCTTACTTCACTTAAGAAGCACCATGAAAAATCAGCATTTACTGGGAAGTCCATACTCTATCTTAACCGCCACCAAACTGAGGAATGGAAAGGGTGGATGCAGGTTAGTGATGTTTATGTATCTATATGATGTGATGTTTAGGTATCTACATCATTAGAGATTTGAGAAAATTGTGAGTATGGTTACATGTAAAATGCACTCATTAGACATTGATATTTTGTACAACATGTATGTTGTGTCTTCCGATTTTCCTTTACCAAATCTGCATCTTGCGCTAGATAGATAGTGTATCCATTGTCCTGATGTTCCTTCTATATCCCTCACCAGTCACAATCAGTGTCATGTACACGGATTTCACTAAAGTTATGTTTTTCATATCGGTGGTAGTGGAACACTTCTATTGTGATAACTACTGCACAACAGGTTTCCTCGTGCTTGTATATTACAATAACTAAAATGCACTGAAATGTACTTACTGAATTAGTGTTTTTGCTTTCTTTTTTGGTTTCTGTCTTACAAAGGTATTATATTAACTCACTCTGGTTGTAAGAGTGTACTGATTGTTGATTCTGTATTTCCAGGTCTTATTTCTGATGTACCACTATTTTGCTGCCTCAGAAATATACAATGCAATTCGTGTGTTCATTGCTTGCTATGTCTGGATGACTGGATTTGGGAACTTCTCATATTACTATATCAAGAAAGATTTTAGTATTGCAAGATTTGCTCAGGTGCCTAAGCTACCTCAATCTTAGTTTTTGCTATGTTCTAATGAGGTTAAGTCTACTTTTTTTTTGTTACCACCCTTCGAACACTGGACAACTAACTATACTTTCATGCAGATGATGTGGAGGCTTAATTTCTTTGTGGCATTCTGTTGCATTGTCCTTGACAACGATCTAATCCTCTATTATATCTGCCCAATGCACACGCTGTTTACTCTTATGGTATACGGATCACTTGGTCTGTTTAACAAATACAACGAGATACCATCAGTCATGGCTATTAAGATTGCTTGCTGCTTCTTGTCTGTAATTTTGATATGGGAAATTCCTGGGGTATTTGAACTATTGTGGGCCCCCTTTACATTTCTACTAGGTAAGTTATTGTTGGAATTGTGTATGGCATTTGTTTTCGATCATGTTTCAGGACTAAGGAGTTCAGGACCAATGATAAACATATTAACTTTTTTTTAAATCATTATTCAGGCTATAAGGATCCATCACCTGCTAAGGCAAACTTACCCCTTCTACATGAGTGGCATTTCCGATCTGGCCTTGATCGATACATATGGATTATCGGAATGATCTATGCTTACTTCCACCCTAATGTAAGTGTTTCAGATATCTATATTACCCTGCTCTCCCTTGCACTGCATCTGAGATGTTATAGGCTATTTCTTCCTTAACCTCTCTATACCTTAAGCATCCATTTCTTTTGTCTAGCTCGTTTTAATCTAGCATAGAACCTTTTATTCTACACAGGTTGAAAGATGGATGGAGAAGCTGGAAGAATCTGAGACTAAGGTTAGATTATCAATCAAGGGAACCATTGTGACTCTCTCTTTGATGGTAAGTTCCTCCATCTCTTACATTTGTTGTTGTGCCGACTAGGTTGAATTTCTTTAACTCGCAACACCATGTTAACTTCAAAATGTTGTACTAACTAGGTATTCTGTTTCTTCTTGTAGACTGGCTACTTGTGGTATGAATATATATACAAGCTAGACAAAGTTACGTACAACATGTACCATCCCTACACGTCATGGATCCCTATAACGTACGTATAAGAAAATGTGTTAACATGTAATTAGTCAATGGGGCATGTTGCATCAATTTGCTGCCTTGCAGTTGACAGAGAACCTTGTTTCTTACAGTGCTTATATCTGCCTGCGCAATTGCACCCAGCAGTTGAGGAGTGCCTCTTTGGCTCTTTTTGCGTAAGCATTAAAATATCTACTACCTACATTTTTCAGATGTTTGGTTGGCTTATGCCATCTTTGAGTATTTATAATCTCTATTTTTGACAGATGGCTTGGCAAGATTACACTGGAGACTTATATTTCTCAGATCCACATTTGGCTTAGGTATGACTCTGAGCTGTTGTGTTCGCTAGTCCTGTAACAAGTAACCTATATTCCTATAGCATGTTGAATATAAGGTCAAGACTAAAGAATGAAAATCAAAGTGATCAAATCGATCTTTCTTTAATATTGCAGTAGTTTATTGGACTAAATTAGAGAAGGCTGTTGAGATACTTTTTGTCACAGTGACCAAGCTACTTTTGCAGGTCTAGCATGCCAAATGGACAGCCAAAATGGCTTCTTTGTTTCATACCAGATTATCCTATGCTTAACTTCATGCTTACAACTGCGATCTATCTTCTTGTAAGTTTACGAACTTCAAAGCCATTTCATTCAAGAATCATAAAAGAATACTCATTTCATGATCTATACTGCAGCTGTCATACCGTGTCTTCGAGATCACAAATGTCTTGAAGGGGACTTTTATCCCCAGTAGGGATAACAATCGTCTATACCAAAATTTTATTGCTGGGATCGCCATATCAGTGTGCCTGTATTTCTGCTCACTTATTCTTCTGAAGATTCCTATTGTATAGGTAACATCTGGAACTTACTATACCTGAAACAGTCCACTCTGTCTATCGTATCAAGCTATCTTTGAATGCAACTCATGTAGCATATTGCATTTACAGGGATGAAAGATATACCCAAGGAAGCAATCTTGATAGAAGGTTGCTCCTGCAAAATGTTTGCTTGATAGGATCTTCAGCTCTGGCCTCAGAATGTTCCCTCTTGCAGTTGGAGATAGTCGGGATGCCTGAATCTTCTGCTCATCCGAACAGCTGGGGTATTGAAATGCCAGAGGCTGCAGATATAGAAGTCCAAATTTTGATCATTTTGTTCGTTGAAAACATGTACACAGTTAGGCAAAATCCGTGCATTCTTTGGAAGTTGTAGCAACTACTAGCGTATGTTGATACAATACAGCCTTATATCCTGTACAATTGTACCATAGAAGGGCTTTCCACTTGTAAAAGGAAAATATACAGGCAGAGCCCACGCATTTCAACTGTAACCTCGTACAAGTATTCGCTTACGCCTTGAATTATCATGTCTCTGCTCTGAATTGTTTGTTGCTACACGAGGCACCCTGATTTAAGATTGCTTGTTGCTTTTCAATCCAAACAGCCGGCAGTGTATTTGTGGTGGGCGCACAGTGAACGCTCACGAAGCGGTCGCCGATGCCTCCAAGGTAAGGTTTTAAATCTCCCGCTATAGCTTCTGCTATGACCCGCTATAGCTATTTGAGACATGGTTTCGCTATTTGAACTCGTGTGTATTTTAGCCGCTATAGTCCGCTATAGTCTTATTTAGCCCGCTATTAGCTATTTTTTGAGTCCAACCGCTAAACCCCTTAGCCCGCTATTTAAAACCATACTCCAAGCCGAGTGGCGGACACTGTGCGCCTGTCGTGCCCGCGCCGTTCGCTCACTCTCTCCGCATGCACTGCAAAAAATTGGATCGAGATCAATGATCGTGATTCAAAATAGGAATGTATTTGTAAAATTTGTTGTAAAATTGGATCGAGATCAATGATCGCGCTCAGGTCGCTGCTCGCCAGTTTCTACTGCCTACGGGCACGGTCGTGAAACGGCCGGCAAATAATAATTTTTTTGTCCCCTCGCGTTCAGGTACAAAATTGGTGCAATCCCCAAAGAATTGAGTGATCTCTGTTTACAGATGTTTAAAGGCAGAGATGCATTGCAATCACGATGATCAATTCGAAGATTGTGGTTGTGATCCTGTGCAAAAATTGCCGGTGGCTTCCTCTGTCGTGGTTCTGAACTTCTGAGGGTTGAAAACATGACGATTAGCTTTGGCTAATTGATCATCAATCCTTGTAGACTGCGGTATTCCGCGGAACTCATCATCCTCACAACGGCAATCCACTTTCGATTTGACTCATATATCAGAGACGGCATGCATTACTGATAACTTTGATAACGAGCTCTCTGATCTAGAGCCAGAGTTCTGATCACAGGTGCTGCATGTTTCAGAGCATGTGCTTGTTTCAGGCTTTCAGCACTTCATATGCCTGAATTTTCGTTTCCTTTTCTGATCACAGGTGCTGCATGTTTCAGAGCATGTAATCTTGGCAGTACTGTGTTCAGCTGATTTAAAAAAGATAGTTGTTTCAATATTCAAGGAAACTATGATTCGAATTCAACAAGACTTGTCGTTGGACCACCAATCCATGCCGGGGACTGCTGGACGCCCATGGAGACTGGCCAGGGCCTGCTCAAACGAACTGCAGAAACATCTGCGTCCCCTACTGCTCAGCTCAAACAGACCGGAGTTTCTTTCTCGGTGCGCGCAGGCGTGGTGTACGGCCTCAGCCGCTCGTCGGCGATCACCGCGTCTTACGAAAGGTTACGACCAGGTCGATCGACGTGCCGCGGTTAGCGTTCACCGCCTCTGGTGCAGGACGCCGGGTCGCCGGCGACACGCGTGCAGATTTTCGTCTCGATCGCCGCCGTGGCCGACCGAAGGCCTAAGCGGCGGCTCCTCTCACCGGAGAACTGGTAGGTAGGTCGCGCGGCGGCAGCCGGCCTGTCAGATTTTTTCTTCCGGGTGTTCAGGTAGACAGGTACAGAAGGGACGGAACCCATAAAAAATGAGAGGGCTCTGCTCGTACAAGTGTAAAGAAAAGTTGGGTTGCGATCAGGTTGATTAATACGAAGATCCGGTCGGATGCCTTGTGAACGTCGTGAAATGAAATAAAAAAAATCCTACGGAGGATGAGAGCTAGACGGTGGTTGGATGAACGCATGGCATCGTTTGCGTGGTGGTGGCCAGTGGGTTTGTGTGGTGCTTCCGGGGTGAAAATATCCTAGTGGTCTGAAACTTTTGAGCTTTGAAACTCCTTTTTATTTTGCAGGGCCATGATTAGCTATGGGATTTATATTATCGAACGGCGGGTTTTAGTCACAAACCAGAGATTAAATGCAGTTTCGAGAATTTCTCTCACAAAACTGTGCATTGACTCTGATTTAAGAGAAAGTCTCAGCAGTCAGCACCTGATACGCCTAGCTAGTAGCTCCTCATCTGCACGTGGACAGCTAAGGTTTTATAGGCCTTAGCAGTCAATTTTTGTTGAATAATTTTTTCGCTGAAAGCAATTTGCCAAATTCAGTACAAGTTAAAACAGGTAGATCCACTGTGAAATTGTAAATCTCTCTGCAGATAAGACAAAACTAAGTTGCACACGGAGCCTCCACCCTGCAGTCAGTGTCCCTCAAAATGAGACATTCTAGTAACTCCAAAGCCACAAGTCACCTGAATGCAGATTTGTGCAGTGCAGAACCATTGGGTCCTTACCCCTGAAACCCTGTCTGCCTTGGCCTGGAGCCCTGGCTATTGGACGCGTCCCGGAAAAATCTGTAAAACTGACACCGGACGGCAACCGCACCTAACACAAACCTAATCATTCATTCATTCGGACGCCAAAACGTTTGCCGTTAAATAACCCGCGCCGCTCGCATTATCGTGGCAGCCAGTTCCACGCTCGCTTCGCGCCGTCGGCTCCGCTCCCTTGCTTACAAGCACCGGCAAGGAAAGGCTCGGTCTTTCCCCGGCCGTGCTCCACCACACCAATGGAGGCTCCTCTCCTCCTCCCCGTTTCCACCGCGGCCGCCTCTTCGTCCTCCGTCGACATCGACGACGTCGCCGCCGACGCCGTCCCGGCCCCTCGGGTGGCTTCCTCCTCCCCTTCCACGCAGAGCGTCGTGTTCCGCGTCGTGGCCGTGATCGCCATCGCGTGCGCGTCCCTGTTCGCGCAGCACGAGGCCGCCAAGGGCTTCGGCATCGACGTCGTGAGCGCCGGCGCCCAGCGCGGCGGTGGCGCCGGCCGGCGGTTCGACCTCTTCTTCGTGTCCAACGGCCGCGCCGAGCGCATCCTGCAGTACGCCAGCCGCGGCGTGGAGCGCGCGCTCTTCCCGGACGCGTCGTTCCCGCGCAAGCACGTCCGGCGCGTCACCGTCAAGATGGCCGGGCACAACCTCACCGCGGGCGCCACGGTGGACGCCTCCGCGGCTCCCGGCGAGTACGTCATCTCCCTGAGCCCCGCGCTCGTATCCGGCATTGCCACCGGCACGGCAGCCGCCGACGCCGTGGCCGCTGCGGTGCGCCGCGCCGTGGCGCGCATGTGGCTGTGGGACGGCCGCGGCGCCGCCCCCGCGCGCGTGACCGAGGCCATGGTGGAGTACCTCGCCTCCGCCGCGGCCGGCGACGCCGCGGCCGAGGTGGAGGCGACGCCTCTGTCGTCGTCGTCGGGCGACGGGGGACGCCGGTGCATGTCGGCACGGTTCCTGAGGCACCTCGAGCGGCAGCGCGAGGACTTCGTCGCCCGGCTGAACCGGGCGATGAGGGACCGGTGGAGCGACGCCGCCGTGGACGCGGCGCTCGGCGCGCCGGCCCGCCACGCCTGCGCGGCCTACCGCGCGGCGACATCGTCCTCGACCGGCCAGGACGGACCCCGCCGCCGCCACGCTGCAGCTGACTCCACGTTGTCCAGCGTGGCAGCGTGAGGGCGGTCTGAAGCAAGGGCAGTTCCGGTATTGTACACGCCCATGTGCGCCACGCCCCGGTGCATATTAAAACCGCCATTAGCGGCTAAGCGCGGGGTGGGGCATGGCCGCGGCCCTAATTGTGGCCGGAGGTGAGTGAGTGGTCGCTGTCACACTGTAGTTTCATATGCTGGTGCTTGTAATGATCCTAGTATGGTTTTGTCGTACCAGTGTGATGTGAGCAATAGATTTTTCGTTGCCGACGTGGGTGATCGTGGTTGCTGATAATGATACGAGGAAGGTTCTAGGAATCGTGATTCCTGACCAAACAAAACGCTGGGCCACTGATGCTGGTGGCCCGTTCTATCCATCACTGTCGGTGATGCTAGCGGATGATCCATGGTTCGTGGTTCGCAGGTGATGATCGGGCGTGATATTTTTCCAGCGTAGCAGAAGGGGAAGAAATGGGAGGCCTGTGTGAAGGTTGGGGTCACGTCAGGTGTGATCCCACGGTTCAAATGGAAGGCCTGTGTGAGGTTGGAGCCGCGTCAGGTCAGGTTGCCTCGTTCTTTCTGTGGTAGCAGCTGAATGTTCCATAAAAACACCAAGCAAAACAAGTCGTCCAATTTTGCCCCAAAGAGCAAAGAACACGGGTCCTGTGATGCCGGTCGACGTTGCCTGCGATCAAGCAGAATTCGCACAAATTTCGAACGGTTTGCGTTCTTGCGAGCAAAATGAAACGGTGCTCTGGAATTTCTGCTACACTGCCCGCAGCAACTGATTAGTTCGCCGGCGATCCCTGAATCAAGGGAGGAACAGTGCTGTGATGTGCATCGAGAGGGCGGGCAGGTCAGGTCAGCCTGCTCTGAAAAACTGGGTATCTGTTGCTCTCGCTACCGCGTTTTCCCAAGTTTCTTTGGAGCAACTTGCAGCATTTCTTGAGCCGTCGGCACACTGCGTTCGATGAGTTGTGATCACTGAATGGATCCAAGTCAGGCGCCATGTGGAGTTCTGGATCAGAAAGGAACAGCGACAATAATACAAAAGGAGTACATTATTGACGCCAATCGCCAACCACTGTTCAGTGCAGAGATAAAGCCGTATTATTGGTAGATTAGCGCCGAAACGAAGCGAGACAACATTGTACAATAAACTAGGTAGGGAGATGGATGCTAGTGTAGTGTGGCCCCAGAAAGGGTTCCTGTTCATCCCGCTGGAAAATTCATGCACCATGAGCGTGACTGCTTCCGATGGACTCAGCTGCTCCGCTTCTTCAGAAACGAATGCTGAACTTGTCGCTCCGTCCTTCCACATCTGATATGCGCCTTTTTATTTTCAAAAAAAAATATATGCTCCCCTTTTTTCTTTCTATGAATGTTGATGTGCGTCGTAATCTGAAGAACATGGAATTTTGCAGCCCTCGTCGTCAACTCTCTGAACACTGAACTAAGTGGTGGCTCGGATAGCCCCTGCCGTTGAAAATGTTGCTTGTGTTTTTCCCCTGTTTGTTAGTCTCTTTTCCTTTGCTAATGCCATGGCTGTACATTTGTTTTTTTTGATAAAATGGTTGTAAAATTTTGCCCTTGAGCCATTGGCAAAAATTTTGGCTTTTTTTAGGGGAAGGGGAGAATGGTATGCATGAGACCATGCAATTTGCAGCTTGTATTCTGCTCATGTGAGCTGTTCTTGCTCGTTTCCTTCTCCCTTTTCTTTCTCAGTTTCTTGCACGGCAACTTGCGTTTCTTGTACCCTCAGGCCACACCGCACTCCACTGGAAACGGAATACATGCATGTGGTCAACTGCTGCAACCATGTCATACGCACACCATCTGTAGAAAAAAATAAAAAAGAACAGCAATAATACAAGCACACAGAAGGACATCATTGGAGCAAAATACAGTATATTATTCGTGAGAGATGCAGAGAAGATTCAATCAACACAAAAATAATCCCAAACAAGGAGGAGGTGTGCAAGGAATTAGGAATATGAAGGCTTTGAATGATGAGGTGAAGAAAAACTGAAAAAGCGCGCCACTTGAGCCCGCTTGTCAAATTCAGGTTCCTGTTCTTTCTACCCAATAATGCCGAGTGTCGCCGTTGACTGTAGTTCGTAGAATTTTTTCAGACCTGGACGCGAAACCTCTGAAAACTGCTTGTAAGCGGCTGTGAGCCGCGTAAAAACTGCCGTGCGCTTTAACTCCTCGGTCAATGTTGTTGCCCTGGCTGCCACGCAAAAAGTTCTTGGCTGAGGATGCTTGAGCAAAGTAGCAAACAATCATGTCACCGGAGCATCCAATGGGTTTCTCACCGCAGCACATGTTGTAGGGGGGGTCCCAAGTGTCAAGCACGCTGTCAATCAGCAGCTGAACTAGTGGCTGTGTGTGCTGATGCTGGAGTTGCTGGGTCCTTGAGGCCGGGTAAGCTCCCATTGGTGTCTGTCATGTGGCGGCCAGCCAAACTCTGCAGTCTTGTCCTGGAACCAACATCACCTGTATGCAGATTCTGATTCAGGGGTTGCCAGTAGTTTCCAAGAACCAGCAGTTGTCGACTTCTCGTGTCGCGTTTTTAAAACTACAATCTTTGCTTCGCTGTATGGGCCTGTATTTCTGTTCCTTTTTTTTTCGAACAAAACTGCATGGGTATCAACATGAGTAAGAATGTGAATCATTTGCTTGGATCAAGCGGAGTAGGAACAGTATGAATTATTGGCTTCGGCCTTCAGTTATAAAGAAGCTGACAGGTGCTGGATTCAAGTTTTTTTTTCAACAACCGGATTGAAGTTTCTGAACCGATCGGAGGTAGGGTCTGATCGAAGAACAGTGGCCCTTCACACTCATTCTTCTTCATGAGAGTAAAAAAAAGCGCTATCCTTTTTCTCCCGGAAGCGTGTCACACCCCACCAGAGTGCACCAACGCCTGGAGGAAGCGACGCCCTGAGTACGTCTTCGTCGCCTGTTGCCGGTTGAGTAACAGAGCCTCTGTAAAGTGGGTCTGAGGCCAGCGTGTGAGTCGGATACTTAACCCGTGTAACAGACTTGAAAGACAAGAAAGAAAATTACTCTGTAATGGAAACTCGGTCGAGGATCTGTCCTCGTTCCGCTTGATCCCCCTGTGTTTCGCTGTGATTATCTCACGCCGACTTGATCAATCGGCAACATGGTTACAGTGGTATCAGATTCAGGCTATCCCCGGCGCGATTCTGCTTGATTCGTCACCTTATCCCCCAGTCCGGTCCGCCGCCACAGCGACTGTGACTCGCCCCGCCGTGAATCGCTCCGATTCCGGCGTCCCCGTCCCGTCCACCGACTCCCAGTCGGCGACGACCACCGCCACCCGACGGTTAGCTGTTCTAGCGCCGTCGGCCACAGATCCAGTTCCGGCGCCGCTTAGGTTTAGTTGGGGACTCGGGATTTCGTGTTGTGGTGTTCTTCGTCAAGCTCAAGCGCATCTCCATTTCGCGGACAAGGTTTTCGACGAATTCCACCACGGCGCCTCCAAAGCCTTCCGCTTAGACCCAATTCATCCTCGACGCGATGGAGTCCTTCTCTCAGTGCGAGAATTCTCACTGGGATCAGATGACAGAGAGCATCGATTTGTTGTTCGCCCGAGTCGGCAACATCAAGCGGGTCCAATCCCAGATGTCTGCGCAGATCGACTTGAGTGCTCAAATCATGGACCAGGTGTTACGGGATCAGATTACTCTGGCCAAGCAGTTGGAGACTACAGGTCAGACTGTTTCGCGTCTCGCCCAACGGTTCCCTACCACCGATTCTGGTCCCACTCGTCCTCCATTTCAACCATCCATGAATGCATCTGGTTCTGGTGAGCCGCCTTTTCCCCACTCTTCCTCGGGTTACAATTGTTCTGGTCGTGATTCGTCTGCACTGCCTTGTCATGCCGTTCCTAAAATGGCTTTTCCACAATTTACTGGTGAAAATCCTAGAATCTGGAAGGATAAATGTCTTGATTATTTTCACATCTTTAACATACCTGAGTCTATGTGGGTTACATCTGCATCCATGAACATGGATGCCAACGCTGCCAAGTGGTTACAAGTGTATAAACTGAAACATGGTTTGGGTACTTGGTCGGAATTCATGGCTGCTGTGGAAGATCAATTTGGTTCATATACATATCGTGACTCTATTTCCGATTTGATCGCTCTAGAACAGGAGGGTTCTCTGGATGAGTATATCTCTGCTTTCACTGATCTCCAGTATCAGGCCTCGATGCACAACACTGGCCTCGATGAGGTCTTCTTTGTTACTCATTTTATCAAAGGTCTAAAGTCAGAAGTACGTGTGACTGTTCAGTCTATGGCACCTAAGACAGTTAAAAAGGCCATCATGCTAGCTAAGATTCAGAGTCAGTTGGGCGAGGAGAGGAAATTTCGTCCACCCAAGTTTTCCACTTCTTCCAGATCTTCTGTCATTACAACCAAGTCATACACTCGCTCATCTGCTTCCTCTACTAATCCATTATGGAAGGAACGGCAGCTACGAGATTATCGCAAGGCAAACGGGTTGTGCATGTATTGTGGTGACAAATATGATAAAGCCCATGCAGCCTCTTGTGCTAAACGTCCTCAACAACATCTGAATGCTTTGGCTATCAATGATCTTGATCAAACACTTTCTGAAGAAGTTCTGACGCAGTTAGCTGTTGAAGATTCTTTGCAAGAGCAGTTTGAGCACCTGTCTCTGAATGCGTTAGCTGGGACATCTCAAGGGGAAGTGTTGCAGTTGAGAGCTTTAGTTCAAAACAAAGTTCTCCTGATGTTACTGGACAGTGGCAGCTCACACAGTTTCATCAATCAGTCTTTTGTGCAACTGTTGAACATTCCAATAGTTTCTTCTCCATCCAGAGCTGTCAAATTACCTAATGGTCAGATTCTTTATACTGATAAAGTGGTTCCAACTCTAGAATGGTGGTGCCAGGGTCATACTATCACAACTGAGATGCAAGTACTGGATCTTGGAGCATATGATGCCATTTTGGGTTATGATTGGCTCAAGCAAAACAGTCCTATGACTTGTAATTGGTCAGAACATTCTGTTGAATTTGCCCATCAAGGTCAACTTGTCAAACTGCAAGGTGTTCACCCTAAACTTCTATCTCTTGCTGCAGTATCAGCTGAGAGTGTTCTTAAGTGGCATCAGGGTAATGATGTGTGGGCCATGGCTGCACTACAGATTGGTGATTCCACTCCTACTTCTTCCACTTTTCCTGAACTTACAGCTTTATTACATTAATTTGCTGATGTGTTTCAAAAACCCACACAATTACCACCTCATAGAACCTATGACCACACCATCCCCCTTTTCCCTGATGCTATCCCAGTTAACTCCAGGCCTTATAGATACTCTCCCCACCATAAAGATGAAATTGAAAGGCAAATCAAAGAATTGTTGGCTGCTGGTTTCATCACTCATAGCAACAGTCCTTTTGCTTCACCAGTCTTATTGGTTCAAAAAAAGGATGGTAGTTGGCGATTTTGTGTACACTATAGAAAATTGAATGGTCTGACTATTAAGAACAGATTTCCATTGCCTATCATTGAGGAGATTTTGGATGAACTATTTGGTTCTAAGTTTTTCACTAAACTGGACATGACCTCGGGTTATCATCAAATCAGAATGTTACAAAGTGATGAGCACAAGACAGCTTTTAAAACACACTATGGCCATTTTCAGTTCAGGGTGATGCCATTTGGTCTTACAAATGCACATGCAACATTTCAATGCATAGTGAATGAAGTTTTGCAGCCTTTTCTTCGAAAATTTGTCCTGATCTTTTTAGATGACATTCTCATCTACAGCAAATCTTTGGCTGATCATGTCTTCCACTTAAGGGCAGTTCTCACTCAATTAAGGCACAATCAGTTCTTTCTCAAGGCCACCAAGTGTTCTTTTGCACAATCTCAAATTGAGTATCTAGGTCACATTATTTCTTCTCAAGGGGTGGCTACTGATCCTTCCAAGACAACTGCCATGTTGAACTGGTCGGTTCCTACTACTCCTACTGAACTCAGGGGATTTCTAGGATTAACTGGTTACTACAGGCATTTTGTGCATTATTATGGTATTATTGCCAAGCCATTAACTAATTTTCTCAAGAAGAAGCAGTTTCAGTGGAACTCTGAAGCTACCACAGCCTTTGAAGCTTTGAAACTGGCAATGACCACCACACCAGTGTTGGCTCTTCCTAATTTTTCAGCTCCTTTCATTGTGGAGACAGATGCTTGTGCCACAGGTGTGGGTGCAGTACTTATGCAAGACAGTAAACCCATTGCATTTCTGAGTAAAACTTTGGGTCCTACTCATCAACATTTATCTATTTATGAAAAAGAGTTCCTTTCTCTGATAATGGCACTTGAAAAGTGGAGACCTTATCTACAACATCAAGAATTTATTATTAGAACTGACCATAAGAGCCTGGCCTGTTTAACTGAGCAAAACCTCCAGTCTGACTTACAAAGGAAAGCCATGACCAGATTAATGGGTCTCCATTTCAAGGTAGTCTACAGGAAAGGCAAGGAAAATGTAGCTGCTGATGCTCTTTCTCGAGTTGGTCACTTGATGGCTCTTCAGTCAGTTTCTATGCCCACACCCAAATGGCTGCAAGAGGTACTTAATTCTTACCATACAGATCTAGTGGCACATAACTTACTTCAGTCTTTGGCTGTACAATCTCCTGATGCTAATGGTTATTCCCTGGATAATGGTCTGATCAAATACAAGAATCATGTTTGGGTGGGCAACAACTCTGCATTGAAAACTAAAGTGATTGCTGCACTTCATGCTAGCCCTATTGGAGGTCACTCTGGGATACAAGCAACCTATTACAAAGTCAAGCATCTCTTTCACTGGAAAGGCCTGAAAACATATGTGGAAAATTTTGTGCAGCAATGTTCTGTTTGTCAACAAGCTAAATATGAACATATCCATCCTCCTGGTTTGCTTCAACCTCTACCAATTCCAGAAGGTGCCTGGCAAGATATTTCTCTGGATTTCATTGAAGGTCTGCCTGTCTCTGGAGGTTGCAATGTGATTTTGGTTGTAGTGGACAGATTTACAAAGTATGCTCATTTCCTGCCTCTCAAACATCCCTTTACTGCAGGACAAGTGGCCAAATTGCTTTTAGATTCAGTGGTTAAATTACATGGTGTACCCAGGACCATGGTTTATGATAGGGACAGAGTGTTTCTCAGCAGTGTATGGCAGGATCTGTTCACCCAACTGGGCACTAAGCTGTTACACAGTACTGCTTATCATCCACAAACGGATGGTCAGACTGAGCGGGTAAATCAATGTTTGGAAATGTACTTAAGGTGTTCTATCCAACAATCACCACAAAAATGGAAAGCCTGGCTTCCCCTAGCTGAACTTTGGTACAACTCGTCGTTCCACTCTTCTTTTGGTTGTTCCCCTTTCAAGGCTCTTTTATGGCTGTGAACCTAATCTGGGGCTGATCACAGTCAGTGGAGATTCTTCTTCCATTGAAGCTACGGTCACTGAGTTGTTGCAAGACCGAGAAGCTCATGTTGCTTTGTTGAAACAACAGCTGATCACTGCCCAGAATAGAATGAAAATGCAAGCTGACAAAAACAGAACACCCCGATCGTTTCTGGTGGGTGATAAGGTGCTTCTCAAACTTCAGCCGTATGCTCAATCCTCGGTAGCCAATCGCCTTTACCCAAAACTAGCATACAAGTTCTTTGGGCCTTTTGAGATTCCGGAGACAGTGGAGACTGCTGCTTACAAACTGTCGTTACCGTTGGATAGCAAGATCCACAATGTGTTTCATGTTTCACAACTGAAACCGTTTCTTCCTGACCATTCACCTGTTTTCTCTGACATTTCTACTTTGGTCGACCTTTCTGCTCATGACACAGCTCCTGAATGCATTTTGGATCGCCGTCTCGTCAAGAAGGGAAACACTGCTGTTCCACAAGTGCTAATCAAGTGGTCCAAGATACCGGCTTCCTCGGCAACCTGGGAAGATTACTACGTCGTCAAAGAGCGGTTCCCATCTGCATCGGCTTGGGGACAAGCCGCATCTCAAGGGGGGGGGGGAGCTGTCACACCCCACCAGAGTGCGCCAACGCCTGGAGGAAGCGACGCCCTGAGTACGTCTTCGTCGCCTGTTGCCGGTTGAGTAACAGAGCCTCTGTAAAGTGGGCCTGAGGCCAGCATGTGAGTCGGGTACTTAACCCGTGTAACAGACCTGAAAGACAAGAAAGAAAATTACTCTGTAATGGAAACTCGGTCGAGGATCTGTCCTCGTTCTGCTCGATCCCCCTGTGTTTTGCTGTGATTGTCTCACGCCGACTTGATCAATCGGCTACGGGGTTACAAAGCGGGGATGGCCACTGGTTGTTGCAACTACTGGTCTGAACTTGATAATGCATGAGGCAATGGTGCAGACTGCAGAGAAGCGAGCTGCTTCCTTTGCAGGGCCGATCGATGCCGAACTCCTGTCGCGGTCACCGGCGACGCGCCAAGATTTCTGCTCAGCTGGACCTGACGGATTGAGGCTGGGTGACTGAACTCCAGCTTTGCTGTCGATCGAGTGACGGCTTTGAGTATAGCTGCCGGCCACTTACTACTTTGCACTGCTTTGGTTTGCAGCCGCATTTCCGTGGATTTGTAACTTTTTTTTTGAACGAACAATTGCTGTCTGTCATGGATGGAACTAGCAGGGTATGGGCATCGTGTCAATCACTTGAACAAGTGGCCGGCTTGGGATCATCAGCTCCAACAGTTGCTGTCAGGTTCGCCCTCAACTTGTCCTGCAGCCCTGTCCTGGGACCGGACGGCGTGGCCGTGGCTCTCGTGGATGATGCAAACAGAATTACTAGTATATTGGCCTTATCTCCTTCTCCGCGTGGATGATCTGATCGATGAGCTGCCTTGATCTAAAGTGATGGAAGTTGTCTGCAGTTTCCTGAATTGGTTGGAGACTAGGGTCGATATGATTTTTTTTTGAGAAAACCGAGATTATATTTCACATAAATTTCTAGTAGTTTACATCTCAAAACTTACAAAGATAATTCTGAAAGTAAAACAAATTACATCCAAATCTTTGCAAGTTTCTCCCGATCGTCTTTCCATCGCTAACGGTCGAAGCTGCCAATCGTGAAGCCGACCACCTCTCCGATGAAAAAACATCAGAAATTTTTATTTGCACCATAAGCAGCACATCGGGAACACCAACATGCCTTGTGATCGCTGAACGAACAAGCCGACTCACATCGCCGGTGTATAAAGGATCTGGGGCCTCAATCACCAACAACCCGGGCACGTTGGACGACGAGTCGCCCAGACGAGGAAGCAAACCACCAGAAGTGGTAGGAGATGAAAACCAACCCGATTTCCCAGCGAGTCGGTAGGAAAAAAAGGTGCACCAATGGAACGGACGTCGCCATGACCACCAAAGAGGAAGAAAAAACTCCTCTGACCTCTCGTAGCTATGTCGCTGGCATCAAGGCCGATGAGGCTGCTAAAAGTATGGGCACACCCGGCAACAAGAAATCCACAGAGGATTAATTGGAGCACCAACGCATGAAAAAAACCAACGAAAAGCTCGCCGGTGCTGAATCCTCTGACTAAAACACCGAATCTGTGCTCCACACTCTCATGAACCAACATCAGACACCCAACACCATCGACAACTATGCCACTAGAGCATCCAAGGAGGAAACAAAATATCCCTGATAAAGATCCCTCCAACCCTACGATTCTGGAGCAGGAAGAGGAAGAATTTATTTTATTTCTACTCACCAACACTCCCGAGCTGCCGGCAACGAACCCGAAGACGCCGATGGCGACGGCAGCGGCTGGAGTGAGGGAGGACCTTTCCATCTTCACCGAGAACCATAAACTACATAAACCGACTAAACTATATAGAATATTTGTACGACCAGCCGCCGATTGACCAGGCACCCTCCACCTCCGACACCGGCGAGGGCATCGGACGCAAGGCGCTGGTCGAATCGGCGGCGGATCGGATTTCCGCCCCGGAGTCGCCGCTGTTTACTGTACGATGGGGAAAGAAAGTCGAGAGAGTTCAGGGTCGATATAAAATGAGCTCATGCTTTCATGCAGCACTTTCTTCAGTATCAGGTTTTCAGATGGCCAATCAACTGTGCCATGATAGGTTTTGGGCCAACATTTAGCCTATCGGTAAGTTCGATGGGCCGTGGCCCAACTCGTATTGGGCCGAGGAGAAACTATCAGCACCAGTGGATCCCAATCAATAATCATGTCTGTCTTCTTTGATTTTTCACATTTGGCCCAGTTCTGCTCAAATCTGCTCAGGCAAAGCGAAAGAGTAGCAGGCAGCCTTTTCATTTGGTCTTTAATCTCTATTATGATGATGATTGGTCTAAGCCGCGGGCCATTGCCATCACTCCCAAGCAATCATCGCGCCATCCATAGTGTTAGCACTTAGCAGCAATCCCGAGCACGGCAGGGAGCTCTAGACTGCCCAAGCAAACAGCCCTAGTATAAAATGGGGAGCATGCGGCGGCAGCGGCTTTGTTTGCCTGCCCCTAGGCGTGGACGAAAATTCACAAACTTTCCTTCCGACAGCTTTAAAAATTCGCAAACAAGTTGCTCGTCTCGTCACTAGTGTTGGACCCCTGTTCGAGCTACGAGTGACTATGACTGCCACACCCAAATCCCACTAACGACGCCACGATTAAAACGCTTGCTTCTTGCTTCCATGACAACAAATTCAATCTATCAGACTGCAGTATTGCTTTGCCCCAAGTCTGACCGCCATCCTTCTTTTTTTTAAAAAAATGTTTGATTCCTTGTAGTTTCCCGTTTCCTCACGAAGTCTCTGCGTCTGAGAATTTCGGCCATTCCATGGAAACATTCTAGTAGCCCAGCGGCCACTGGCAACAGATTCCATGGCTTTACACCAGCCTAGTGCGGCTTTGCATCTACTCGTGGCACTGCTAGGTTTAGCCGACCCCACTGTTCATCGGATGCTCAGGCTTCAGAGGGTGGCGAGTGGCAACCACGTTCTTCTTCTACTCCTCCCTAGGCGGCGCCGGCTACGGCTAGTCCTGGACCTATGGCTCGAGGGACAAAAAGCAAATCTCCGAGCTTTTTCAGTGGCCGATCCGGCTCTGCTCCGCTCAAGGCGCGCGAAAGGAGATGCAAAGCGTGGGGGCGGAGAACCTGGATGGAGGCATCGGCTTGCTCCAGGTCAGGTCAGGCGCTTTCCCGTTTCGATGCGTCGTTTGTACGCCCGGTGATCACTGGTTTACACTGCATGATCTATCGGCTAGTCCCGTGGCCGACTTTGCGGTTTGCAAAGTACAAAGGAGACGCAGGCAGGCAGACCGCAGACGGCATCAGATGAAAAGTTGGTCTCCTTCTCCGGTTCTCTTTAGTCTTTACCAGCTTATCGCAAAACTCGATCAGGACCAACCTGCTCGACGGGTAGTGGCAACGGGCGAGCCATCAGGAAACGATGTCACGATGAGCTCGACATCTGGCTGGTAGTATGAGGTTGAAGCAGTTGTGTGGGGACAATGACCTGAGAAGCAGGATACAGAGTACAGTGATTCAGATAGACATGATCGTTACAATACAGGATATACATATATAGAGTGCATGATTCAGCATGTACCTTTTTTTTCCGCGAACGTGTCTAAGCACGTATTTGATTTAGTACTTGTACAGGAAAAAGGAAGGAATCGCATTCCTACACGAATCTGGAAGAAATTCGCTCCGATCTACTACAAGATAATCTAATCCCGGTGTGCCCGGCTGCACCAAACGGAAATCCACGGCTCATCATGGCGGCTAATTCGCCATCATGAAGGCGGTGTATGGTCTACCCCACCACATAGCATCAAGAATCTGTCCTCTCATTTCGTTCACCTCCCAACTCACCCAACCATTTTTTTTTTACTTTCTCACTCCTTTCGTCTTAATCTATTGCTCAGCACCGCGGATTAAAGCCCCTGGCCAAGCAGTCTCCCCGCCCAAGTTTCCTCTTATCCCCCGACCCGGCCTGCGAATTCATCCGTGTGCTGAAGAAACTAGAAAGCACATGCGTCTGCACTCTGCACACCAGCAGCTTCTGCAGGTAGATGCAGTGAGTAGAAGAGCGGTAGCAGCAGCAGCAGCAGCTGGCGAGCTCACTTTGCACGTGCTCCTGAATCAGCAGGCCCCTGCAGGCTACTAGTAAGCACTGACCTTGTTGCGAGGCAGAGCTCAGAGCTGAGCAAGCTTCGCTCGGAGTGGTCAGGCGCTGGGCCTGGGCGAGCTCGAGGCGAGGGGGCGAGGCTCATGGAAGGTCTGAGGCCAGTCCATTGGCTGGCGTCTCTCCTCGCCGTCCTCCTCTTCTGCCATGGTGAGTCGCTCGACTGCCTGCTGTCTCGTAGTTGCAGCTCCTGTGCTTTGGAGGCTGAATCTGTTGATTGGCATGTCACTCACTTGCAACGAACTTGGATTTGAACAGCAAAGCTGGTTGGTTACAGAGAACATGGAATTGTCTGTGGGATTACGTAGATGCGCTGTTTTTCGGTTGAGATCTTGTGTTTGTCTTTTGCTTGCTTGGTCACTTTAATCTAGTCCGACGTGGTTGCTGCTGCTGACGAGCAGAGTGTCGTGTCACAAGTCGCACCAACAGACAAGCACCCACTTTATCAGGATCAACTACGAAACAAATATTTGCTTTTCTTTTTCTTAATCACCAGAGGGAATTACAGTACTAAAAATCAAACTGAGCACAAGGCGAAAGCTTCATCCAGCTACTGAGTACTGAAAGATGGATTGCAGCTGCAGGCAGGGGAAGCGAGCAGAGACCGGAGCACGCCGAGCTGGGGCGCGCCGGGGACACGCCGGAGCGGGACGTGACCTCGCCTCTGGCCACCGTCCCCGTGGTGACCCCCACGGTCACGACGCCCACGGCGATGCCCACCGCGACGCCGGCGACGCAGACGCCGTCGCTGGCCGGCGGCGGCGGCGGGAGCTGGTGCGTGGCGAGCCCCAGCGCGAGCGCGACGGCGCTGCAGGTGGCGCTGGACTACGCGTGCGGGCAGGGCGGCGCGGACTGCTCCCCGATCCAGCAGGGCGGGAGCTGCTTCAACCCGGACACCGTCCGCGACCACGCCTCCTACGCCTTCAACAGCTACTACCAGAAGAACCCCGTCCAGACCAGCTGCGACTTCGCCGGCACCGCCGTCCTCACCAGCACCAACCCAAGTAAACTACTGTACCCATCAGCAAGCTCCATCCAGAACACGTCGTGATTTTTTTTCAGAAAAAAGAATTGAAATTTTTGTCTAGATATTCATTCGCTGCTTTCAATTGTGTGCGCAGGTAGTTCGGCGTGTCAGTATCCAGCAACGAGGTAAGTTCTAGCAGCTTTTTCACCGAAACAAAATTGCAGGAAACAAGGTTAAACAAACGTGCTGATTTCTGTTTTTTTGGGGTGAATCTCTCTGACAGCACCGGTGCTCCTGTCCTCAACACGTCGACGCCGCTGACGCCAACTTACGGGTCTCCTCCAGGCGGGTACGGGAGCTCCCCACCCACCGGATACGGCAACTCCCCGCCGCTCTACGGGTCCATGTCGCCGCCGGACTACGGCGACAACATCAGCGCCAGCAAGAAGAAGACGATCCTGTCGCCGGCGACGAGCCTCCTGATCGCCACACTGGCGCTGGCCGGCTGAACCGCCACACGCAGCAGCCCAATCCGCCGCGTCGCCGTTGTGCTGTGCCCTGCAGGACGTTTAGTTGCGGTACGTCCACGTGTCAAAGGTGCGACGTCTTCAAGGCTGAAGGTGAGGTGGGGATCAGATCACCATGACTTGATGCGGCAGAGAGGATGCAGAGGCGATGTTCAGGTAATCTGCCGGATCGGAAGTGCAGATCAGTGACCCCGAGCAGGTTGGCAGTGGTGTTTCCCTTGTCAGTACTCACATGTGTACAGAAGACAGACTAACAGATAGTGTAACACCCGGATATTCCGGCCATTGGCCCGGATACTCCGGGCGTGGAGTTTCTATTTCTATAATTTGGTCATCTGGACCCCACAATTATTTAAATAGAAAATATCACTATCTCTCTCCCTCACCCTCACTCTCACTCTCTCCCGTTACCTCTCTCTCCCTCACCTCCCTCACGAGCTCTCCCTCTCCCCTAAGCTCTAGATTCCAAAATCTTTCATTTCAACTTGATTCCAAGGCCAAGGGAGCTTCACTCGGCGTGGGGGATCATCTTCTACAAGTATTCCACCTTGGGGCGACATCGTTTTCGAGTTTTCTTGCAAGAGGAACTAGCTCAAGGTACTAGAAGCTAGGGCTCGCCGATTTGGTTGTTTTAGGATGTTCTAGTTGATTTTCTTTGGTCAATCATCTCTATATGCATCCTTCAACTAGGATTCAAGAGGGTTTCAAATTTGGTGGGGTGGTTTTGCCAAAAATTAAGATTTCAGTTTTTGGGGTGAAAATGCTGTCAAGCCCGGAGACTCCGGGTATAAGCCCGGATACTCCAGGTTTTTTAACACTCCGGGCGAAACTCCGGGTATAAACCCGGATACTCCGGGTTTGGGACCCTCCGGGGGAAACTCCGGGTATAGGCCCGGAAACTCCGGACTTCGGAGTCCGGATATTCCGGATATGAATCCGGATATTCCGAGTTTTATTAGAACTATTGGATGTAGAATTTGGTAAATTTGGGGTAAATTTGTAGTGTTTCTACTTGGGCATTTCAAAGATTGTTGTTGCATGTCGTATTTGCATACATTCTCATGTCATATGCATACGTGTAGCAGCCGCGGCGGAGGAGGTCGTATACGAGGTGGTTGCGGAGCCACAGGAGCTGCGGGGGCAAGCCCCGCAGGAGGAGATTCGCGGGGAGTCGGCCCAAGGCCCAACTCACCCTAGTGTTGAGCAGCAGACGCAAGGCAAGCCCCGGTGCATGTTCTATTATTTTAAATTATGATTCACTATGTATATGTTTTATCTATTACTTGTGCATTACGTATTAGGAATTGATTAGAACCCTAGCTGCATGATCCCTAGGTTTCCTTGAGTTTTTACTAGTATGTCTAGGTCGATAGTGGTGCTAGGCTAAATAAGTCCGGTAGAAATCGGGTGACTTTGTGTCACTCGCGAGACACAGGAAACTTTAGAAGCCGAGTAATTGCCGGTTACTCGCGAGATACATTATTATCTTTATACTTCAGTATTTGAGAAATGGATTGAAATGGGTAGGGAGATGTGAGACCGGGCGGGGATGATGGTATTAGGTTTGGCAGCATGACATGGTTTCTGGGTGTCTTAGCCCCGTCCGTGTCGGTTAAGGACCAGTCGTTGTGGCAGTGCTGATCGGGGATTGAATTGTACTAACCGCATGCCGGGAGTAGGAGGTAGTCGAAACTGGTAAGCCGAGTACTGCTTTGCTTCGAAAGTACAGGAACCCGCACCCAACTCCTGGGGCGAGTCGAGTAGTCGCGGAGAATTGGGATGCATATGTTTACTTTTGGTGGTCTCACGTTGAGCTCGGCTGACCATATGTCGTTGGGCTGGTTCCTGTAGTTCGAGGCGGGGAGGGGAAAAGTTGGTGCGTGGGGTCCGACGGGGCTTTTGCGTGCCGTGTTGGTTAGGTCCACCTTGCAAGGTTAAATCGGATCGATTCGCCGTGTCTCGCGGATATGAGGGCCTTGATCTCTTTGTCTCGCGGATATTAGAGATATAAAAATGGATACTATCCTTAGTGAGAGTCTATCTATATAAAATATGCGGCTAAAACATTGAAAGTAAGGATACACCTCTTGTTGCTATTTCTGCAAAACAAACCACCAGCCAAAAGCCGTGCATGTCTAGGTATGTGGGCTAAGTTATACCCATTGGTCGGGTAAGTCTTGCTGAGTATTAGTATACTCAGGGTTTGTTGCCACAAATATTATTTCAGGGCATCCGTACGTCGACTTCTGCCCCTGCTTTGTCAAGTTCATCCGCCGGGATGCAGAAGGGTGGGAGGTGGTGGAACGAGACCCTTAGATTAGGGGATTGTCGGGTTGTACACTCGAGGGCAGAGTATTCAGCCTCTCTGTTTTGCGCAGACCGGTCTGACCGGCTCGTGGGACCGGTCTGACCGGTGGAGGCGGCAGAATGGTGCCGACCGGTCCGACCGGTTGGGTGAACCGGTCCGACCGGTCGAGAAGGATCAGAACTGGTGATAGTTAGAATATGTGTATGATCTTTCGATTTTGAACTTCAGACCATCTATTGTAAAGTTTTGTAAATTAATTTCATATATTTGAACTCGGTTTGTAAAACTTATTGTTTCGTCTTTTTTTGAGTTTATATTTTCAAGTTTTATGCCGTGCTTGTACCATCTGCGCCCACCTTCGCGTGGGACTACCGGTGATGTTTCGATCGGGCCGTGGGTTGAGAAAGGATCGCCAAATTAAACCATTAAACTAATGCGCTCGATGTATTCAAATGACGACCATTAAACTTAATTAGAGTTTTAATTCTGTCACACATAGTAACTCTTGTACTGAGATCCTGGTCACACGCTTCGTCTCTCTCGCCGTCGCCGGGAGCCTCCGCGTGCCTGAAGCACAGAAGCAGCCATGCGCCGGCCGCGGCCTGCAGCTGCACGAGTACACGCACGCGCTAGCCGTTAGGCTGGCAGTTGTTGGGCCGTTGGCACTTGGCGACACGCCTCTACTCGAGTCTGAAGTCTGAACCACTCCATCACTATCCTTGTTACTGCACAAGGCCAGCTGCATAAGCCAAGCTCGCGCCGTCGCCAGCACAGCGCTCATGCGATCTTCCCAGGAAGCTACCGGGCTCGTTAGCGCTGGGCCCTGGCGTGTGCTGCAATTTGACCTGACCAGTTAGAGTTGGGATGGCTAGCTAATCTTCAAACCTTTTGCCGCCTGGTCTCAACCACTCGCATATCATATCCCAAACTATGGAAAAACTGGTGCAGTGATTCGTCAACACGCGGCTGCAAGAACGCGTCACCTTGCAACATAAAAGGCTCGAGGCAGAGTAGCCAGCCTAGCAAGAATTTCATCGACACGGGATCAGGTATTCAGGTCGAAGTAGTGATCGAGCTCGGAGACGCCACAGCCGATCGGCCGGCCGCCGCCCCCATGGCCGGCGGGAGGAAGCGGGAGTGGCTGCGGAAGAAGATGAGGATGGCGGCCCCGACCGGGGGGCGCGGGCAGCAGCAGTCGCCGTCGCCGCGGTGGACGCTGCGCGTCCGGGCGCTGTCCGCCGCGCTGCGCCGGCGGAGGCTCGGGGCTGGCGGCCTCCCGCGCGTCGACTTCCTCCAGATCCTGTACGAGAACGTCGTCTTCTACCTGCTGTGGGTGATCGAGTCCGTCATCGTCCTCGCCAAGCTCTGCTTCTTCTTCCTGCGCTTCGGCTTCCGCTTGTGACAAGCCTGGACGGCTGGACCAAGATCTGGCCAGCGCTTCGGCATCTTCCTGCGTGCCCTCAATGATGTAGCTCTCCCTTCTCTTTTTAATCTGCCATGCGTGCAATCGAACATGTAAATACGCAAAAAGTAAAACGATTTGTCGCCTGGTCTCCATATCTTTTTTTTTCTTTCCATGAATACCAACATTGTGAATGACCTGTTCAAACAACTATGGATCCAAGGAATTCATCCCAAGATTCACAGATAATAAAGGCTGCTGACACGGCAATGGATCAGACATATCTTGGTAATGGATGAGACACAATCTTGGCAATGGATGAGACACAATCTTGGCAATGAGTTAACAAAGCAGGCGAAATAAGCCAGGCACGAAATGCCGGTGATAACCTTGGCTCTTCTTTTGCTTCCTCGAAAATTAATGGTGCTGCTGTGTTAGATATTTCAGATTTATTGTCACAAGATATGTAAACCGCAAAATGGAAAAATAAAACAGAGAAGGAACGATCTATTTCTATCAGAATTTGAATAAATAGATCGAACTACAACCTTGCCCATATCCTAGAAACGCTACATGTTTCGAACATATATATATCTCTCGGCCTCTCAAAATGTCCCGATAGCAACTCATGTACAAAGCTGCTATCCATCTGCCTGGATCAGGCCAAAAGCCATTGAATGCCGTCTCTACCGTCACACACAACAGGACCACCTTCAGCAAAGTTGACAAGGGATCGATCAGTAGCTATTTGGCCACATTGGGTTAGCCTGAGCAGCCGCACTTAGGTTGCCATCACTGGGGTTTCGGTGTTCTGGGCCCAGAGCTGGCTGTGACTGCCCAAGCGCGGTGCCAAACTGCGAAGGTAGCTGGCCCTGCCGAAGCCCAGCCTGGTGACTCTGCCCTTGATAGCCATACAACGTACTGGCTGCAAGTGGGGGCATTCCTCGCGAACCAGCTCCATGCATCCACATTGCAGGGTTCTCATTCTGTCCGCAACAAATGAAAAATTAGTTATCACATAAATGCCCATCTTGGATGCATAGCTCAGGTGTAATATAGTTACCTGCTGTTGAAGAGAAATAAACTGATTTCCATCTTTGTACTGTGGAGGCACCGATCCATCGAACCCAAGAGTTGTGGTCGCTGATGCTGTGTTTTGGTTCCCGGGGAAATTTCCAGGCATGTTGTTTGCAGTTCCAAAGCCACCAACATAGCTTGAGAGCAAAGGAGCTGGCTGTGGCAAGCTAGCTAGAGTTTTGTACTGTGGGAGAGGGTATTTCACACTCGAGTTGGGAACTGCAGCGGCTGCTTGGTGGAACATATTGTTCATATATGGTTGCTGAAAAGCAGCAGGCTGGATATATGCATAACTTGGCGGCAGAGATGGATAGCCAATCATGCTTGCATACCCAAGACCAAGAGGAAGAGTTGCTTGAGCATAGGGATGAAGAAGATGTTGAGGGAGAGGAGGCCCTGACGTGATGCTGGTGCTTGGCTGAGATTGAGTCAATTGAGGGTTGGGTAACCCAACTGGACTGGCACTCTGCAAGAATCAAATCAAACACACAATTAAGAATGTAAAATATATTTGTTGGATTCAATACGAAGATAAACAATACACAATAAGCTTGCTCATGACATACTTAGCATAAATACGAGCGGGTGGCAGAGTTCAGAGAAGAAAACTTATCGTGCTAGCATTAACACATTTACCGTACCATGGCAAGTTTAAAGATTAGGAAATGATCAGATAGCAGGATAAGTAAGTTCTATGCATCATGTCCTCATCTTTTGCCAAAAAATTCAAATGTTCCACCAATTCGAATCATAGTACTATTAGCAACCAATACAACAGAAAGAAAGGCACATTCTCTATAGCAAACTCTGGATCCTATTTGTGACATTTAGTTTGCCAGCAATAAAAAAAAAGAAGGAAATATATGCCACCCTTTTCCAGAGGAAAAAGTATACATAACCCCCCAAACTATTAGGGTTGGAACACATCACCCCCCAAACTACAAAACCGAATATTTAACCCCCTGAACTTTTCAAAACCGGACATTCTACCCCCTGGAGCGGTTTTGAACGGCGGTTTTGCTACAGTAGCGCGGTTTTGCTATTTTCTTTTTTTATTTATTTCGATTTAATCTTTGAAAAATCATAGTAAATCACAGAAAAATCGTAAAATAAAAAATCCAATTTTGTTGGACTCCACATGAGTAGATCTACACAGTGAATATATAATAATATATACTTTAGTACAAAATTTTTACTTTAAATTTAGATCTATTTTTTTCTATAATTAAATAGAATAATTCATAGCCGCAGTTTCTATAGCTCAATTGAGGTGAAATTTTTATGGTGGGCTTATTATTGTATGCTTGAACTGTAATAAAATTTTCATACTCATTGGATCATGTATAACTTAGTTATATATTTATTTACGTTTATGCTTAGGTTTATGCTTGTTAAATATAAATAAATATATAACTAAGTTATACATGATCCAATGAGTATGAAAATTTTATTACAATTCAAGCATACAATAATAAGCCCATCATAAAAATTTCACCTCAATTGAGCTATAGAAACTGCGGTTATGAATTATTCTATTTAATTATAGAAAAAAATAGATCTAAATTTAAAGTAAAAATTTTGTACTAAAGTATATCTTATTATATATTCACTGTGTAGATCTACTCATGTGGAGTCCAACAAAATTGGATTTTTTATTTTACGATTTTTCTGTGATTTACTATGATTTTTCAAAGATTAAATCGAAATAAATAAAAAAAGAAAATAGCAAAACCGCGCTACTGTAGCAAAACCGCCGTTCAAAACCGCTCCAGGGGGTAGAATGTCCGGTTTTGAAAAGTTCAGGGGGTTAAATATCCGGTTTTGTAGTTTGGGGGGTGATGTGTTCCAACCCTAATAGTTTGGGGGGTTATGTATACTTTTTCCTTTTCCAGATCACAACTTTTGCTGATTAGTTTACCTAGCAACATCAAATTACCTACAGGTAACATAACCAACAAGATAGAATGTACGAAGTTGGAAGGAAATACATGGTTGCTTCACTGAAAAGCATAGATGAAGATGAAGTCACATGATTCAGTGAGATGTTCATACCTCCTGGGGCTGCGTAGAAACCGTTGCATTGTTCATGGACGATGACATCGTACCATGCATCATAGGAGGGTTTGTGAGCAATAGTGAAAAGGCTGGATCTAATTCGCGTAATGGCGGGATTGCAGGTGGCAGGAGACCATTTTGTATTTGCTGCAGATACAGAGTAATAAAACAGCTGTTAGTAGCAAAATAAACAGTAGTGTGAATAAATTGATAATATTGTGTGAATTCTTTTAGGAGAGTGTGGCATACACTCAAGTGTTTGTTCAAGGGTGGGTGTGTTGTGTTCGAATGTGTGGGTGGGTGGGTTGTGTGGGGGTATGTGTGTTGTGCACATCTTGGTATGTTTTTTTTTACAGGCAGCTCTCCTAGAAAAAAATAAAAACATAGTATCTCTTTCTTTTTCAATGAGCTATATCAGTGGAGTTAGAACCAGGGATACATGGGTACATACCATAAAGTTTGACAGAGGAGAAACATTCTGGAACTGGCGGTTTTCCTGTAGATAACTGTGTGGAGCAGAATCTTGCTCCGCTGCACTTGAAGTTGCAAAATCTGAGGTTGATGATAGGGTGTATTCAATAGTGTTTGGGACATCGAGGAAATTGGCTCTTGTCACTTCAGATTGTTGTAACGATGTAACATCAAGATTCTCCATGTTGCTGTTTGTCGTGGAAGCAACATATTCATTAGCTGCCGGAGTTGCTGTCGCCTTGCTTTCATCCTCATGCATTCTAAACAAAACAGAAAAGGACTTATAAGCGCTACAAAACAAAATGTGGGGTGAAGAGTATTGAAAAATAGAAAACATACATGACATCTGGCTGGTTAATTGAATGCTCATCAGGAACTGTCGCAGCTTCCCCATGACCCTCAAGAGGTTTTGTGGCCACAGATGCATCGAGTGTACCAGACACAAAACTACCAAATGTCAAGTGTGCACAGTAAGCATTTGAAACCTGAAGATGATCAGGTATTATTACTGCTGGATTATCATCAGATGATTTTGGTCCCTCGTGCAGAGTCAACTGGTCAAGTTGTTTCGTCGTGGCAGACATATCGTCATTCAAATCTGCCATCAAAGGGGTAAATGGTAATAAAAACTGAGATCTTGATGAGCAACACCAAAAGGTTTAGTACAAGAAAGACAAAAAAAATCCAGGGATCCACAGGCCGCAAGTCATGAAGGGGTATTGTAGAACGACGATATGAAACAGAAGGTCAGTAACTAATGTGTAATTGGGTATTATGGCATACAAGAATGCAATATAAAAGTGTACATGCAGATAAAAATGGAGAATTCTAGAAAGAAATTTCAACTGACTAACTTCGCATCATGGTAGCCATATGGTGGTGTAATAACTGATAACCATAAGAAACAAATGAAAAATCATCCATAGAAATAAAATAAGCTAGCTTCCGACTTAATTCACTAAGTAGGCTTTCAGAATTATAAAAGTTGACCAACCAAATGCAGAAATACAGATAACAATGATATTTGTTTTGACTTACTTTGGCTATGCTCAAATGGTAAGTAGTCATCTGTTTTCTCTACCGAATCCTGATATGTTGCAACTTCAGTATATTCTGATTTATCTTTACCAGAAGCAGAAAATTGTCCAGACATTGTCAGACTTTCTGTATTGCCCTCCTCCAAATTTGCGTCTTTTTCAATGCCATCTTCATTGACATCCGGAATTGATGAATCTTCAACATTGGAAGGAGCTGCTACATCTGCTCCATCAGCTGGAGGTAACATGTCAACTGAGGAAGCATCTTTAGGTGCAGAGTACACTTCAACAGCGCCATTTGGTAATTTATCTGCTGTGCCATGGCCTACTTCCGGCGCATCAGTTTTGTTGTATTCCTTGGGTGGTGTATTGGAAATAACTGAATCACCAACAACTGGCATGCCTGTGCTACTTGCAACAGATCTGCTCCCAACTTTAGCTTGAGGCCTGCCCATTTTCACTATTTCAGCCATGGAAGGGCGACCTGGAATACCACCCCAACCATGCTGCACTTGAGATGGAGGCTGAGTGTTCTTTGCATCAGCTTGGGCAACATTGCTGCAAATAGAAGCACAAACCATTAAGATGACTATCAAGGAAGTCTTCAAGCTACCTTGTTCAAATTATCAGAAAAACGTGTTAACTAGTTTGCATGAGTGAAGCTGTACAGTACCCAATGGTGTTTTTTGGGTCAGTTAATTAACTACGATGGCATGCCACTCCAGTTCATTTCTCCTCTCAAATTATTTACGCATAATGCCATTCTTGTTCATTTTATCAACTTTTTGGGTCGACCCAATGACCCAAAAATTATCTACCTTGCATCCCTAGTCAAAATTGAAATATAGTCGCTTTAATTGAGAAAATGGTTATGGTATGATATGAACAGTAAATAATTTAGACCACAATGCAAAAAAAAGAACATCGTTTGAGAAGAACAAATGATTGATCTCTTCATAATAATCAAGCCCAAAGGTAGCAGGTTACTTGTAGAGTAGGGCATGAATACTGCATTAAATAAAACGTTTTCTACCATTGCTTTCTCTCTAGGCATATGTTAGTGAAATACAAAAATATAATGAAACTTGAGTACTGTTTTTACGAGGAAACTGCTATTATATTTTTGTGTTGCATTGCACATTAACTAGGATAACAAGTAAAAAAATAACTGATGATTATATGCAAAAATACAGACACTCTGTTATGTGGCACCTAAACTGTCTGTTATCTACCTTTTTGAAGAGAACCCTAATACAGAAAGAGATGAAAATCAAGCCATTAAGGTTTTATGCCCAAACATCTCTTTGTTTCTGATGTAATTTATAAAAATAATGGACAAATGTTGCAAAACCATAAACAAGTATAGGGGAATGACTGAAACTAATGCAACAGCTTCAACAACTACAAAGCCTGTCCCAAGCAAGATTGTTAGATTAGCTATAAAACCCAACAAGAGTTGCAAGAAATAATGTGAAATAAATGAAGAAAAAGGGTGAGAATGAAAAGGAGAAGGAACATTGACTCAAGCAATATAAAGGAAAAACATTAACTAAAAAATGGGCACATAGATCATAATCTCTATGCAAAATTGTTAGTACCCCTACCCTGTAGCAGAAATAGCTTCTGTAGGATTGCTTGTCTTGACATCCAAAGCTGATGAGTCAAGTGGGGCATGTAGCTCTGGATCTTTCTTGATAGGGCCTTTGAAAACACCCATTGAGTCTGTTGACATGTTGATGAAAAACAGAGTGGTTGGACTGAGAAAACTACAAACTCCATACACAGTATGAAATGCAGCCTACCTCTCCCACTTCGATCAGAACCAGCCTTATATCCACGATACATAGGTTTCTGGAATGATCGAGGTCTTGATTCCTGAGAAGCTTTAGTCTACAGATGATAGAATTTGTTAGGGGAACGATCGGCAACCAGATGACATGCATTGAATTGGATCAAAATGCGAAGATGCACTAACGATCACAGAAAGGTCATTGAGTGCAATAACATAGGCATACACATGACAAAGGAAGTACCATAGAATGTGACTGCTAACCTAATAACTGATCAGTTAACAGAAGTATGCTGATTCTTTGTCAAGAATGGTACGCAACTGTATACATCAGACAGCACATAGCATGGGAGGACCCAGGTCTCCCATTAAATGCAAGCTTGCATAATCAATGACCCTAAACTCACATTGCAGCAAAAAGACAACTCCCACAAAGAAAAACAAGAGATAGAAAAGTAGACAGTAAGCTTCCATTCAATGCAAGCTTTGCATAATCAATGGTCAAGTCATATTGCAGTTAAACTCTCACACAAAAATAAAAGGATGGAAAAGCAAAGTGTGAACTTAAAGAAAAGCTGGGGTATAAGGAATTCAAGCATCTACTAACCTCCTTTTTCTTGTCCCGCTTTCTCCTCACTTCATGAAAAGTATCTGAATAGATATGAATAAAAAAAGTTATAATTACAATTATAAACAAAAAATTAAGAGTCTCCATGATCTAGAGACACTATTGCTATGCCATGTTTCATTAATTAATATTTATTAGGTACATCAGGCATAAGTGCAGTGATTAATTGACACCAGAGAAAATATCAGATGCATAGGTATGCATTTAAAATAGGGAAAATCTACCCTCAGAATTGAAGAACAAGACAAACAGAAGGCTATCAGCACATGAAGAACCGAAAGATCACTGGCACCAAAGCATCTCTACAATGAATTTACTGGAAATTCCAATTTCAACAAATATGTATTACTAGGTACATATCAGTTAACAGCAAAAACAATAATGCACCTATACCAAGTTATTAAATAGACAGCAAACTTAAAAACAAATAAAATAGTAATAGTAAAATAGAAAAGAATACATGAGTGAACTTAAATACCATCCTATTGCCGAGGATGAAAAGACATGTTTATGCAAGACATTACATAATATATGGGCCAGCTGTAAGGATTCTGCAACACAGCTGGACTACAATGGGATATGAATCAGGAGTTCAGGACTTCTGCACTAAATTGAACCCCTTACATCATAAGTTGCCACATCTTCCATAAGCCAAAATCCATAAATGCAAAAAGAGTTGCTTGTTGACAATAAATAAACGGATATATCACTAATCTAAAGGCGTGACAGAACTAAAACTACCCGGTATGCTTTCACGCAGTCACGTTAAACCTAATCTGGCAAGCAAAAACAGGTCACAGCGTACAGCTTCCGCGGAATCAGACAAGATTGGGCAACAATTCAATAGCAGCCGTCCAGATTGGGGGGTTACGACACGAAGCCACACATATCCGCGGCGCCCAATCACCGCGCGAAAAAACAAACCCTAGCGCTGACGAGCATCACACGACAACATCCGCTCTTAACAATTCGACCCGTGAAGCGGGAAAAAGCGGAGGAGCACGCCAGCATACCTTGGGAGATGAGCCTCTCGACGGCGATGTCGGGGTCCATGCCGCAGTCGCAGAGCGTGGCGTAGATCTCACCCTCGGAACGGTCGGCAAGGATCCCCTTGAGGCTCTGCACCATCTTCCTGGAGGCGGCCGGGATCACCGCCGCGTCCGCTCCGTCCGGCGCCGGGTAGGGCTGCCTCCCGCCGCCGCCACGGCCGCCGCCCCTCATGGCGCTCCCGCTCCCGCCGCTGCCGCAGCCACCACAGGCGCCGCCCCCTCCTCCTCCTCCTCGATCCGGGGCAGCGAGGAGCTGCGGTGGCGTCGCCGCTGCGCGCGGTGCGGGAGCAGCAAAACCCTCGTCGCCGCCGCCTTGCTCCCCCACGCACCCTGTATTGCCGAAGCCACGCACGCACGCAGGAATGGAGGGCCGGCCCGGGCAGGAGCTCAGCTAATAAACGGGGTGGGGTGGCTTCGAGTTTCCTTTCGTGAATTGCGATTGCGAAAAGGGAAAAGAAAAAAAAAAGGGATGGTGGCTCTGGCCCTGTTTGGGGGAGCGGCAGCTTTTCCAAAAGCGCTTCCTGGAGAAGCTCACCCCGCTGGTGTAGGAATCAGCTTTTGGAAAAAGCTAGCTGTGCTGTTTGGGGAAGCTTCTCCAATGGAGCTTTTGGCGAGGATGGCGGCGAGGCGGTCCAAGCAGAGAGGAGGGGCGTCGGCCGGGCAAGCCGCGCGGAGGGGAGGGGGCAGCGGTGCGTCGATCCACGCAGATGGGAGGGGCTCCCGGGCGGAGGCGGCCGGCGAGCCGAGCTGCCGGGGCGTGGAGGCGGCCGCGGATGGATCCGTTGGGCGGAGCTCGGCAGAGGCGACCGCCGGGCGGGGAGCTCGGGTGGAGGCAGCCGGAGCTCGCAGCTCGGCTCGCCGGCCGCGAATGGAGGGGGACGTCGGGGTGGGCTAGGGTGGAGTCGGTAGGAGCTCGAGTGGAGGCGGGTAGAGCTCGGGTCGAGGGTGGATCCGTCGGGTGGAGCTCGGCGGAGGTGGCCGGCGGGCGGAGCTCGGGTGGAGGTGGCCGGCGGGCGGAGCTCGGGTGGAGACCATTAAAGGTGGCGAGGAGAAGAGCCGCCGGTGGGGCCGCGCGGAGGGAGGGCGGCGGGTGACGACGGATCTGGGGCGGCGACCTCGAGGGAGGGGGACGCGCGGAAGGGAGGAGGGACGCCAAAAGCTCGGGAAGCTGCTCCGATGGAGCTTTTCCGCTTGTAGTGTAAAGAAGAGCTTTTGGAGCTTCCGCGGTTTGGAGAATCTGACCCCGTTTGGGGGAGCTTGTGGCTTTTGGAGCTTCCTGGAGAAGCAAAAGCTCCAGGAAGCTCCCCCAAACAGGGCCTCTGTCGGACGCCGTAGGGTTGCAGGTTCGCGCCTCCCAAATCCTGAGGGCTATGCTTCCTGCACTATGGCCGCGTTTTACGAGTCCCCTAGCAGACGGGTGCCGCTTGGAAAAGGAGTTCTAATTGCAATCTTTTTTTCTCTATAAACGAGAAAACAGCCCGAGCTCTGCCTTTCAGTTAAGCCGGAAGTGATTGATCTTGTGATATTTTATCGTTCAAACCACGTACTTTTTCTTTGAACAAATAAAGATATTTTTAAACAAACCATATACTTGGTACGGTGGGCTCTGATAAGATGGATTCAATAAAACCACTCTACTAGTTTCCTTTCGAAAAAAGAAAGAAAGAAAGAGAAATGAATAGTAAACACTTTATCGTCTCTCATGGGGTTGTCACATATAACATGGCAATCTCTAGATCACTGGATTACACCTAGGCAGGGATCAATGACGAAACAAGAATGTGCTGTCAAAAATGCATCTGGTGAAATACAAAAAACGTGAGCACACCATGACACGGCATTAGACTGAATGTGCTGTCAAAACGCGTCTGGTGAAATACAAAAAACATTAGCACACCATGACACGTCATTAGACTGAATGTGCTGTCAAAAACGCGTCTGGTGAAATACAAAAAATGTGAGCACACCATGACACGTCATTAGACTATGCAAACAGATACATAACAAGAATGTGCTATAAAAAATGCATCTAGTGAAATACAAAAAACATGAGCAAGGATACACATCATTAAACAACGCAAACAGGTAGGATGTATAAAGTAACAAGAATTATCGCTTTTGTCGCTCAATATGCACCATAAAAACGCATTTAGCCAGGTAAGAAAAAAATTCATACACATCATGGCACATTCTAGGATAGTACAATCGGGTGGGAATTTAGGGATTTAACAGGAATATTCGCATATATATATATATATATATATATAGAGAGAGAGAGAGAGAGAGAGAAATACAAGCCTACCACATGCGCGTCATAGCAAGTATCTAGACATCTAGATAGAAATTTAGGATGTAATATGGACATTCATTACTGGTTTGGGGATATTACTCTATATCGGTGCTTTTAGTAATTGCCGCTTTACCATTTTCTTTTTCACGTAACACATATATTACTTAACAATCAGATCAAACAAGATTTTGCCTCATTCATGATATAGACACTATAAGTACATTAAATTACAAATTACCAACCCGCACATATCATATGACTATATATGTTATAGTTAAAGAATGGACTATGATAAAATAAGTGGCAACCTTTTAGCTACAAATTAATAGAACTCTTACATCGATGGATGTGATATTGTTCATTTTGAGTATTGACAACAAAATATAAGTCTTGTTTTACACCACCCAATCAATTGCAGATGGTTAGCCACCATATACTATTGTTAAATAAATGTTAAATTTTTCTAAAAGGATTTAAGAAATACGCTACATTACAAGTCCAATAAGTTTTTTTTTTCTCAATAACGAAGTTTAGGTGTTTATCGGTTTCTGCGGAACTATGCCCACATGCCATATGTAGGGAGGATATTTTCCTTGCTTCTGTGCTAAGGTTTCTGCGGCTTCTTTCATTTGCCCTAGACACCAAACGTGGAAGGGGAAGTGTGCGACCCCGACCGTTAAATCGGCATATTCTGTGACTCCCGCGGCTGCCATGCACGGACGGACGCCGCCCGGCTTTTGTTTGGGCTGGACTGGTGCAACCGGACGTGCTGCCCACGCAAGTCTCCTGGTCCAATTTGCTACAGATTCTGGGCCAAACCTGTGGGACGCACTGTACGGCCCATAATTCCGACGGTACTACTATGTATTTAGGAGCCTTTCGTGGGCCGAAAAGGAAGCTTGCACACTTTCGGCCTATGTTCGTCTTCCTGGACCTTTTAGTTATGGGCCAAAACTGTGGGACGCACTGCCAGGCCCAGAATTCCGATGGTACTCTATGTATTTAGGAGCCTTGCGTGGGCCGAAAAGGAAGCGTGGACACTTTTGGCCCATGTTCGTCTTCCTGGACCCTTTAGTTCTTCTCCTCTTTACCGGTGCTCTTTTAGTTCTTCTCCTCCCTTTTTTTTGAGAAAGTTGAATACCGTGTTCATGCAGTCCTCTGGGAGACTGGGACCCAAAAAAAAAAGAGAAAACGAAGGGAAAATGATGCTGAGTCTCCTCTTTCTCTATCAATAGAAAATAAAGAAGGACGCACAATCTGAAAACAGTACTCCCTCCATCCTTAAATATATGACATTTAGGACAAACTTTTTAGTTCAAAAATGAACTAATTTGCTTCTCCTAAACATCATATATTTAAAAACGGAGGGAGTATATTTGTTTGTGTATAAAAAAAGAAACAAGGACGAACTCTGCACTTGTTTCATTGTTTGTACGACGCCACAAGTGAACAAGGATGGACCAGAACAAGAGGTTGCAGGGCTTCAGGTCCTTGTTTCGGTTGTCTTGGACGCGGGGCCTGGCACGTAGTACCCGAAAGGGCTTTTTGGTTCAATAATCATGCCACCGCTCGATCCAACAGAAACAAAACACCAACGTCTTTCGTACAAACAGCTCCCGAATGTGCCCCTTCTGGTGGGGAACGAGAACGACTGAACGAACACATCACACATCAACTGCTTGCATTTCAAAATCTCCGCACATATAAGAACAGCATGCAACTCCATCAAGGGGCTGGGTAGGGTCAGGTTGGTGGTGCTCTGCATACTCTACTTAACAGGCAAGCACTAACCGTAAACCAGGCACACAAAGTGACAGATTCCAAAAGCCATTTTTTGTTCCTGTTGGTAGCAGCATCCACTATCCACTGAAAACCAAGGGCGCGGCTGCATTAACAGGGGCCCATCAGTCATGACCCATTAATAAACTAAACAAAACGCTGCAATTGTTATTAGCAAAGAAAGAAAGAAAAACAAACAAACAAAGCAATGCGGCAAAAGATCTAAAATTATGCGTCGGAATATGGGCTTTGCCTGGAAAGATGTTGACCCTGGCTTTTGTCTCTGCTGCCACGCCAGGAGAGAATCATTTGGTGGATAATGGATTCGGAGGGGGGGCAAGCTGCAGGGTGCCAAAACTATTAGCAGTGGATAACATTGATATTAGTATTCTCGGTAGTGGCGACCGAAATTATATTCGGGGCAAAGCAACTAAAAGCAAGGGCCAAAGCGTAACGACATATACTCGCAGAGGAAATGCTTTTATACTAGAATATGTACTCGTAACATTTAGCCACCGAAATTGCTTCAAAGCCATCATTGAAAGCATGCGGATGATGATTTGTTATTTTGTTAAAGCAGTTCATTTGCTACGTACTCAGCTCCCCGGCTAGACCGTGACAAGAAGCGCTGTGCTGCCCTCTGAAGTGATGAGGTGGTTTCATGCCCTTCATCCGGTGGTAGTTCAAGAAGCTCAAGTTTTACCTCGCCCATTATTGTTGCATGCAGCTGCTTGCTGGTCTGCCGGACGCGTACAAAATCGCAACGGCGGCAGATTCCATTGGACTGGCAAGCAAGCAGGCGGCCTTATATTATACATGCGAATCGAACAAGAACACGCTGAAAACGACCGGAACCTCCCCCTCCCGTGTAACGCACCAGCAGCAGGCCACGGATCGGGGGCACGCCCCTCTCGCTCCTGGATCACATCAGCCACCGATCACCCGGCGCCGAGGAGACCAGATTTCAGGGAGATCGAAGCGAACGCACCCAAGAAGATCTTCTGGTTTCGCCAAACATTCCGGCGCCTCCCCCCGCGGAGTTCCGCAAGGGATCCGCCCTCGAGGCTGCCGCCGCCACAACCCAAGTGGCGCTGTGGCGGGGCGTAGTGGTGGAGGTGGGGCGGGGCGCGTATTTCGCTAATGGCGAATCGGCTGAAAAATCAAAATCCCTTCCCAGGGGGAACAAGGAATTTGTTCCGTCCCCGTCCGCTTTCCGCTCTCCCTCCCCTCCCCTCCCGTCATCTCGTGCGGAGCAGCCGTGTCGCCGTAGGCCCCCCCCCCGGGGGAAGCACAGCGGACGGATGGATGGACGGGTGCGTGCGTGCGTGCCCGCTCGCGGACTCCCACACTCCACGCAAGGTGCGTTGTCCGGCGGCCGGCCGGGCGGCGGGCACGAGCGGCCGATCTATCTTTTCCGAGGAGCGCCCAGAGGCAGGCAGTCCACGGAGCGGCGGGACACATCGAGCAAGCGAGAGCTTGCCATTTCGCGCCGCCCGCCCGCGCGTGTCGCGTCAGCCTCGGGTTCAATTCGTGGGCGCATGGCAGGCACTGCGCAGCCGTGCCGTGCCGGCGTGTGCTCCAGGGCCAGCGAGGGGCCGTGTTCAGTTACAAAATTCCAAATTCCAAATTTTTTTTCCGGCACCTGTATGGAGACTTAAATCTAGACGAAATAAAAAATGCATTGCGACTGCTGTCTGTAAATGGCGAGACGAATCTAATGAGCCTAATTAAGCTGTAATTAGATGCTAAATTGCTACAGTAAATAACCTCTAATGACGGATTAATTAGAATCATTAGATTCGTCTCGCGATTTACAGACGGGTTCTGTAATTATTTTTATGATTAGTCTATATTTAGTACTTCAAATATAGAAAGATGTCTTTTCAAAAAATTTACAGGCTGCAACCAAACACGGCCGAGAACCGGTGAAGAACCTCTGGCTGGGTGAGCAGTGTTCCAAAACTACTGTCGATGCTGCGCACTGTTCGAATCTGATTCCGGGTTTCCGACGCGTCGCCTCAACCGCCGCACGGGCGCGCGGCTCCACCCCATCCATCCAAAAGTCTCCAGAAATTCGGATCGTCGTACGCATCAGAAACGAAACATCCGAGTTCACGACGATTTTTCACGTCGTTTGAGCCGTCGGGAAGAACATGCATGCAAATTCAGTCCATTTCCTTCGTCGCCAGACCACAGGACTTTCGATCGCTCTGCTGGATCCGCGATCCAGCGGCTCCAAAACCCCTCGTCCACTCGATCATTCGCAGGTTTCCTATGGGCGAACGAGACGAAGAAATGCGCCAAGAAAAGAGAAACTAAAAAGAAAGGGACCTCCAGATGACCAGATCTGAAGAACAGGAGCAGCAGAGCCATTGGCGAGAGTATGAACACGAAACAAGTTCAGCGAGGGAAGCCTCTCCTTTATGTACTCTGCACAGGGTGTTTTCCACCGCTACGTCAACTTTATTCGACGACGGCGAGGGCGCCGGCGAAGGCCGGGGCGTCCCCGCAGTGCGCGCCCGCTCCAGCCATGGTCAGGGACTCCTCGCGGTGGAACCGCGTCTGCTTCGCGATGAACGCCTCTACCGTGCGCCGGAACTCGTCCGCGTCGTCCATGCCCCAGCACGCCTGCACGTCGCGCGCCGTCACGGACGACTGCCGCCGCCGTCCGTTCTCCGACTCGGAGCGCCGCAGCTCGGGGGACGCGGCGCGCCGCGCCAGGCGCGGGCCCATCTTCTCCGACCTGCTTCGCCTCGGCGCGCGCGCCAGCCTGCTCGCGCGCGCCGCCGGCTTGTCCTCGAACGCCGCGCCCGCGCGCGCCGGCTCGGGCGCCGCCGGGGTCGCTGCTGCTGCTACTACTGCCTCCGGCGCCTCCATGGCCGCGGGCGCTGGAGCCGCCGGCGTGCCGAAGGAGGCGGCTTCTTCCAACAAGGTGCTCGAGGGCGTCGCGGATTGCGTGGCGAAGGAAGGGAAGCTGGCGCTGGCGGCGGCCGGCGCGGCCTGCGGAGGCGGTGGGTTTGCGGCGGTCGCGTTGGCCGTGCTCGTCTGCTGGTTGGAGGAGACGGAGAGGTCGTGTCTGGACAGCGCGAAGAGGAGGAGCACGATGGCGTTGCCGAGGACGAAGACGAAGCGGGCGTTGAGGAGGAGCGACCCCGCGAGGCGCAGCACGGCGGCGGCCGCGGACGGCACGCGGGACGACGACCAGGAGAGGAAGGCCACGAGCGCGAGGAGCTCCCCCACGCGCAGCATCCGGTACAGGAGGCGTAGCCGCAGCGCTGCTCCGGCGGCCGCCATGGCTGTCTGGCACTCTGGCACCGTGCTGTAGTGTCCTGTAGGCTGTAGCGCTCGCAGCTTGCGGCGCCGGCCGGCTGGCTACCACGTGGTGGCGTTCCGCGGGGGCTTTGGCTCTGCTTGGGTTTTGGAACGAAAGCTGAAGGTGAGGTCTGGGAGAGTGAAGGGAGTGGAGAGGTTGTGAGAGCTGCTACTTGAAATTCTTTGGCTGGGGTGAGGTGGATGTGGGGTTTATATAGGCTATTTCTGGGGCATTTATCTGTGGACTTTTGTGTTTAATACATTTATCCGCCTCTTAGTACTCTAGATATTGTTTTTCTTTTGTGTGTTTTGTCTGGGCATATAGTATTTTAATTATTGTTAGGGGAATGTGGTACTGTTGATGAATGGATATAAAGCTTATTCTTTCCCGCATTAGTGTTGCAGCATACTACTAGAAGCTTAAATTTTTAGGAGGTGTGATGATTATGAGACAATAATGATTGGTGGTGTGCCACCAAATTGTTTCATGCGGTAGTAGTTAGTTACTGGGGTCAACAATATTTCCCGAATATTGTGAGACATGTTCTTTTCCTTTTCCGGTGATTATGATTAGGGAACGTATCAGGTGCAATTTAATTTATCCGTGCAAACTCTAATCTGGATCACTAGATCAACATCCAAGAGGGACGTACAATATTTAGTGGTTGGTGGGTGTGGGATGCCAATATTAGACTTGTACATTTGAACTAGGCGTCGTCCTAGTTGAAAATTCAGTTCATACAAGCAAACATAGCAATTCAATCTGCTTCTACAACCTTGCAATCCATCCATCCATTCTTTCATCCATTTCCCCCATACCATTTGAGCTAAACTTCCTTTAAATGGGGTAGTATAAACTAGTAACTAACATGAGTTTCGACTTGCGAGTGTCGGAGCTGGGGACCCCATCAGATCAGATGAGACGATCCATGTGCACGTAAACAAACGTCTGCCCAAGCGTTGCTCAGTGTGCCACTGTACCGGGCAGGGGCGCGCGCCATTGCCCATTGGCGTGGCCCGGCCCGGAGATTCGTGCGCGGGGGGCGTGTGGCGGGGCCACCGATGCCGGCCTCGATCAGCCCAAACTACGCGAGATCGACTCGGATGTCTTCTTCTCGATCCGGCTTGCCCCGGGGCACGCTTGCCGCTGGCTGGCTGCCCCACACCCCAGGGCGTGCTCGGCTCGCCGCTGGCTGGCTCTGCCCCGACGGTCTCGGTCTGAGTTCGGCCTGGCCCGGGCCACGCTTTTTCTATGCCTTCCATGCACGCCCCCACGCCTGGAACGGCCGACGAGCGCTCGCGTCCACGTCGCCCCCGCCCCCTTTCCCTTTCCCCGTTCCGTTGTCCCGAAGCGGATGCTTGGAACAGCGCTGCTTGTCACGATCCTCCGCTCGAGTTTGAAAAACACACAGAGCTCTCGATCCTCTGCGACGTGCTAGGAGCAAGTCGCCGGGTTGAAACTGAAGGGTCGACTTTTTTTTTTCCCAGTGTGCGAGCACGGAGTGCCGTTTGGCAGCCGCATTTATGTTTCCGGCGGTTTTTCTGACCAAATGTTGCAAGGAAGATGGCCCGATTAACTGGAGACACGGCACAATTATGAGGTCGCATCGCATGCAAGCTTCTTCATGCCGATGACCCCTGCCGCTGCTGGCTGGCCTCCTGCCGTGGTGCATGTGCCGGGGTGGTGGGGGACTGGTGGGGGCCCTCGCGCCGAGGCCGGCGCCCGGTACGAATGTCGCTCACGTGGATCGTGGCGAAAGGAAAGAGTCTCTGCTCTTCTGTGATCGCAGGCCATTTTTATCGAACCACCGCGCGCCCGTGGACCTGCCTGTCCACGCGTGCAACGGAGTGGCTGCAATAGCCGCCGCAGCGATTTATTCAAAAAAAAAAACCGCCGCAGCGTCCTGGACTCGTTTGGAACATTGGGATTCGGGGACTTATTCGGACGGCACCACTACGGCAGCTCGTAAAATCCCCGGGACTCCGGCGTTTCAAATTGGCGTAAAGCGTTGAGCTGCGGCCTGCGGGTGGGGGATGGGACCGAAAGTCCAACACTCCAAGTCTCCAACCACACGAGACTGGTCAGTCAGATCGGTGTCTCGCGACCGTGGAGCCGTGGCAACTTGGCTCGAGGCATCTGACGCGTGCGGGCACGGCCCGGCCGGGCCGTCCGGCGTCCGCGGCCGACGGCCGTGTTCCTTCCCTTCCCTGTTCGCTCCTGTCGTTCACCCGCTTCCTGTTCTTTCCGGCCACAACCAGCCAGTTCCGCCGCTTTTGGCCGCGCGGGGCGGGCGGGCGAGCGGGCAGGGGCGCCGCGCCCGCGCGCGCCGAGGAGGGGACGGGACGGGGCGGGCCGCGCCGGGACACGGGGACGCGGCAGGACGGAACGGAGCCACAGCGGAGTTCAGGAGGGCGCTGTGCACACGTGTGGTGCCTTTTGTTACCCGCTTTCGCTTTGCCGATGGTTTTATTTTTGCTCATGGGCGCAGGGCGCGGCAGCAGGCAGCGGCCGACGGGACACGTCGGAACAACCCCCCGGCCGTTGCCGTCGGCGCCCTAGCCCCAGCCCGGTTACGTGTAAGCAAGCGCCTCAGCCTCTCTCTAATGAAAGCCGAGATCACTAACCTTCGCCTAGCTAGCAAGGTAGTAGACGGCTGCTGCTACTACAGCAACAGATAATGCCAATTAACTAGAGTGAAAAATCAGCCACCACACTACAATAAAGAACACAGAATGCACCACCCAGCACTCTGATCTCCCCAGCACATGCGCGTCATTAGCGTCCGCGAAAAGATAAAAACACACACGCATCACTAGCACAAGTTTTTCTTAAAAAACCTGCATGATTCACAGAAAGGGGGTTAAAAAGTGGCCCCCTTTCCCCCGTTTTCTCCAGTACAAAACAAAAGCTCGGGCATCGTGGAAAGCAGGCGCGCTGGCGCTGGTGCTCCAGCTAGCCGCTACCTAGTTCACATAGCTAGGAGGCTGCAAATTATTCTCCGGCGCCGCGGCAGGAGGCAGAGCGGGGGTCGTCTTCACCCTCATGTGAGGTGCCGGAGATCGCCGAGAAATATGCAAATGTTACCGGCAGCTTAGCTTTTGGCGCCTCGCCTCGCTTGCTCTCTCTCTCTCTCTAAGAAGGTCGGCGTAGTTTATATGTTAACAAAAAGAGGAGGGTTTGGTGGGGGGAAGACACGGCGGCGTGACCCGCCGCTCGTCGCCGTCGCAGCGGAGGCAGGTTTGGTGTCGCTAACCGGTGATTGGGTCGGCTGTTGCCCTTTTGATTTGTGGTGGCAGCCGTGCGCGAGCGGCGAGGGGAGCTCCGGCGTCAAAGCTTGACCTTGCTGTGTGGAAGAGGGGGAAAGCCCCTGCTGGTTAGATTAGATTAGATTAGCTGCTAATGAAGCACGTAAGATGGGTTTGAATAGTGCGGGAGCAATGATTGACTATTGTGGTGGTGCAGGATTACTGTAATCATGTCGGGCAACCAGGTGATATGGCTAGCTACGCCGTTGCACGCCCGGGGCCTAAAAGACTAGTATGATTAGTTTTAGGTCTGCTGAAGTTGGCACTTGTTCAGAAGAGATCTACACAAGTGCACTATCAGCGCAGTGGGGTAAAAAAGCATGACACGTATCCAGCCATAATAACGTAGTGAAAAATGTCCTTGCAAAGTATTAACGTGGTTATAAAATTAATGAAGTCTTTTAGAAACAGTAATAAATTTAGGTACCAACAAAAAATGGAACAATCAAAACGCGCCAGGTAGGGGTCGAACCTACGACCTTCTGCTTAGGAAACAGACACTCTATCCACTGAGCTACAGGCGCTTTGATGTCTGCTCATGACATAAATCTCTCATACCATATACCTGAAGCTGGAAGCAGAAGCACAACACGGATAAGCATGGATGATTCTGTTTTCCGCTCCGAGAACAGCGATTATTATTCCCACCAACAGGCCCCTCGCCATCACGCTGGCTGCTGCAGTGCTCTCGCCCGGCTAGCTGCGGCACCAAACCCCACCCGAATTCAACGGAACACCGTGTTAAGGAACGGACATATACCCTCCGCGAGCAAACAAAACAAGGCATCGCGTGGCACGCATCGAATCCGAACCCGATGCCGCAGCCAAAACAGAAAAGGGGCATCGCTTCCGTGCTCACTTACTTGCCCCCGGCCAGCCACTTGCCGCTGCCCCAGCAGCCCAAAGCGTCTTTGCGCATCCTTTCCCGAGTGCCAAGTGCCCGTGCCACCCCCCAAATCAGGAACCCCGTTCCCATTCCTATCCTCCTCCTAATCCCTTTTCGCACCCTCACATTCCGGTTCCTCCCCGTCAAACAGTCGCTGCCGCGACGGAAGCGCGCCTTCGATTCGTCCCCGTCGGATTATTCGCTGCATGTTCCTCCGGCAACCATCGCCGATCCTCCGGCGGCCACCTGGAGTTCGGACTCGCCCCGGCTCCGCGCGGCACGATCGGCTGATTCGAGCTGTCCCGCCTTTCCGAGGTGGTCGCCCCTGGGCTCGACACGTCGGCTACCAAGGGCATCCTTCTCCCTCCATGATCCGTACCAGTGGAGCCTAACATCCTAGCCATGGGAATGGAGCTCCTCTGCTCCTGAGATGCTACACATGAAAGCGAAGAAATCTTTTCTTTTTTCCTTTTTTTACTTTCTTTTCAGTTCTAGAAGCAGGTTACGAGGGGAGGTTTAGTGGTAAACCTAGAATATTACCAAGTACTAGACACTAAAGTGGTAGCTTTGCTTTGTCCTTGATTAGTGATGATCTGTTCCCTTTCTTTCTACCGGTAGTGCAATTTGGAGAGGTCGATCGATCGGCCGGCTCTGACTCCATCATTGCAAGGGATTAGAGTAGTGACAGTGTGACGCTACTGACCTGAGGAGCTTTCGAGACATAGTCATGGCTTATGATTCCGGTAGGGCCTGCCCTGGGGTTTGGTGCCTCGGAGTCACGGCCGGATAAAGCTTGTAAACGGCTGTGGATGGAGAGATGAGTAGGACGGGGGTTAGTTAAAGCGTCTCCCGGAGCCTAAGCTAAGCTCCATCACCAAAGCGGCATCATTGCGCTACCACTCCATTAGTAGAGTATCTGTCACCGGTGATTTTTGTTCCTTTCTAACCCCAAGTGCTCCTACCCTGGCCCTACCATCGCTCAAATATAATGCGTGGTTAGTGCAGCTAGTTTGTTCTGCTCATAGGCCTCACCTGCTTCCTGCAAAGATTTACAAAAAGAAAAGACGCAATTATCATACCCAAAAGGGGATTAACCGGGCTGCTTCGCGGATCCACGGCGAAAATTCCCCCATGCACTTTGAATATCCAGATTCCATTCAATTACTACTCATGAAACCAGTGTACTTGGCCCTTCAAAAATTAACAGAAAACACGCACACATGATAGCATCTACTCCCTCCATTCCAAATTGTAAGCCATTCCAATTTTCTTGGAGATCAAAAATATTTCAAGTTTGATCAAATTTATATAACAAATTATTAACATTTATGAAACCAAATAAATACTGTTAGATTCTTTATTGAATATACTTTCATAGTATACCTATTCGGTGCTATAAATCTTTATAATTTTTTCTATAATTTTGGTCAAACGTAAAAATATTTTGAATCTCCAAGAAAGTTGAAATGACTTACAATTCGAAACAGAGGAAGTAGCGCATTGAACCAAGCACTGAAAATTTGCACTCAAGAGATATCATGTACAACAAGGAGACAAGGTTTAAAAGGCTGTAAAATAGAATAGACATGATTAAGCATTACACCATTCTGTCGTCAACGTTGTAAAAGAGTTAAAAAATATCATATGATTAGTTGGCACAAGGGATAAAAGGTAACCCCTCTATTATTGTAGAATGAGGATCGACATTATCAGCCTTTACAACAACATACCAAGGAATCAACAAGTTAGTCAGGAAACAATTTACTACCATCTCTATCAAAAAGGGATAAAGGTGTACAAACTACAGAGCAGGGCAGCATGGCACACGGAAATGTTGTCGTGAAGAGTGAATTTCCTTACATATGGTGGCTGGGCTTCCTTCACAGGAAAAATGAATATGGGCATATGGCTTCAAAAATGCCATGCTTTTTCTGTAAAAGAGAACACCAGGCAGCTAGTCACTCACATTCATACTGCGCTCCAAGCCACTGGGCAACACACCAAGGTTACGTCGGTTTAGTACAGTAAAGAATTCAGCTTCTGCAATACAAGTCCAATGCAGAAATCAACTTGGCCTGACTTAGCATGTAGCCTGCCACAGCTGCTTTATTTGATTCGAATAGAATTCCTTTTTCAGAATACTTGATTGGACAGGAAATCAGTGCACCCTAAATATATGAATACTAAATTTTGCATCCACCTTATCAAGGTCTGTATCCAGATCAGTACAGCATTAGTATTCAGAATTCCCAGAAAGCAGAAGCACAAAATAAGCGAGATGACCAGACCTTATGTTGTCCTGTAATGGATGTTCCGCCATGGCAATTGGCAAGGACCCTTGTAAACTTCTCCGTTGCAGTGAGTGATCCTTTCAGGATTACTAGTTAGCTGTTAGCTCCACTTCTGGTCCTAAATCCAGCTGATCAGGGATATGGCAAACCATTCCAGCTCCGTAGTACATCAAGTCAAGCATTGCAATGATGGCATTGTCTTGGGAATTTGTCTGGTCTCCTGAAACAAACACTCCGATCCTTCTGTCTTCCCTTCCAACTTCGACAGATGACCACCCTGCCCCTTTTACAACACCTTTCTGCTTCATCAAATGGCGTTCCTGGGCTGCCTCATGCCACTGCCCTTTGCTGGCATAGAGGTTCGCCATTGCCACATGTGCTCCTGAACCCCATGGCTCTGCCTCCATCACCCTCTCGGCAGCTCTCTTTCCAGTTTCCTCTGCCCCTCGAGCTGCACATGCCCTAAGCAAAGATGTCCAAACCACACCATCTCTTTCATCAGCAGCAATTCCTCCAATCAACTCCTCAGCCTCATGTACTCTACCAGCTCTGGCCAGCAAATCAACAACACAACCATAGTGCTCCTTTGAAGGCTCCACTCCATACTTTTTGCTCATTGCGTTGAGGTATCTCAACCCAAGCTCAACTTCCCCCACATGAGAGCAAGCAGTGAGTACACCAATGAACGTAACATGGTCCGGTTTTAGCCCCAAACAGCACATTTCCTCAAACAGTTCAAGCGCCTCTTTGCTGTGACCATGCTCAGCTTGCCCAACGATCATAGCAGTCCATGAGATCACATCATCTTTAGTACGATTGGAAAATATGATTTCAGCATCTGATATGCTACCACTCTTTCCATACATGTCAATGAGCGCACTCCTGATCATCGCATGGTGTTCAAGTCCAGCAGACACAGCAAGCGCATGCAGCTGGCGTCCAGTATCCATTGCTGAAGCACTTGCACACACACTTAAGAGGCTGGCAAGAGTAAACTCATTTGGCCGAGGGCAACTGCTATGATGCCTCATTTCAGAGAACAAAGCAAAAGCCTCCTCGGCGTAGCCTTCCTGTGCATATCCTGATATAATTGCGCTCCAAGAGACTACATCCTTGACAATACTCTCCCGGAACACATTGGTAGCAGTTGAAAGACAGCCACAGCGCGTGTAGAGTTTGACGAGGGAGTTCGCCACAGAGCGGGCATGAGACAGCCCTCTCCGTGCAGCTTGTGCATGTATCTGCTCACCAAGATAGACAAGTTCAATATTTGCACACGCAGCGATTACGGCAGAGAAAGTATACTCATTGGGTGATGCAGAATTCGATGATTCGTCGTGAAGCATTCTGACAAACGCCTCGATGGCTTCCTCTGCACGGCCGGTCTGGACGTAGGATGCAATCAGTGTCGTGCACGCGGCAACATCGCGCGACCTCATGCAGCTGACCGCGGCTAGCGCGCGGTCCACGTCGCCGAATCGCGCATACAGCGTAGCGAGCGTGTTGGCGACGTAGGGCGTGGCGTCGAGGCCGAGCTTGGCGCAGAACGCGTGCACCTCGCGCCCGCGCAGCAGCAGCCCTGCATCCGCGCACACCGTGAGCGCGGCAGCGTAGGCATGGGAGTCGCAGGCCACGCCGGAGGCCCGCATCTCGGCGAAGCGGCGGAGCGCGTCGTGACGCCGGCCGGCCCGCGCCAGCGAGGCGACGAGCGTGGTCCACGAGACCACGTTCTTGGACGGCATTTCGTCGAACACCTGGAGCGCCAGCTCGAGGCGGCCGGCCTTGGCGTACGCGTCCGCAAGCGCCGTGGAGACGAACACGGACGACACGGCCGAGGAGCGGACGGCGAACGCGTGCAGCGCCGCGGCGTGCCGGAGGATCCCGGCGTCGGCGGCCGCGGAAGCGCAGGCCTTGAAGACGGGGCTGAGGACGAACGGGTCCGCGGCCGCGTGGGGCGGGGAGGAGGCGCGGAGACGGTAGAAGAGCGCCATCGCGCCGGGGAAGTCGGCAGCGGCTGCGTAGCCCGCGAGGAGCGTGGCGTAGGCGACCTCGTCGCGGTGCGGCATCGCGTCGAATAGGCTCCTCGCGTCGGCGAGCTTGCCCGATCGGACCAGCTGCCTCAGCATCGGGAGCTGCGGCGGGCGGGCGGGGTCGGTCCAGACTCCAGACCCTCCTCCTCCTCCCGCCGCCGTTCCGTAGGCCGTCCGACCGCCGGCCGGAGCCTGGCGGTCCTCCGCTGCTTCGTGCTGCTGGCCTGCCGCCGTCGAAGACGGCGTCGGGGATTCGGGGCCCGCGTTTGGAGTTTTGGGCTGGGCGTTTAGAAACTCCAACGGAGAGACTAAATTTGAGCCCCTATATTGCTTTTAGGAGCCAGCCTATAAAAATTTAAGGGCTTCAAACTCCAGCAGGGTGACTAAATTTAGAGGGCCTCCAGTTCTAGGGACTCTGGACCAAAATTTAGTGGCCTCCCCAAAATGGGGGCTCGCATAGGGGCTCGGTTGGAGATGTTTTTTCTACTGGGAGACTAAAACAAGAGATAGAGTCCCATTTAAGGGCCCGGCTGGAGTTGCTCTTAGTTCCCTTTGCCAAAAATTTTTGGGTGTCACGTCAATGTTTGATCAGATGTCGGGAGGATTTTTCGAACACTAATTAAAAAATTAATTTCAGAACTCACTTGAAAATCGCGAGACGAATCTTTTGAGGCATTTGATCGCATCATTAGCACATATGGGTTACTGTAGCACTTATGGCTAATCATGCACTAATTAGGCTCAAAAGATTCGTCTCGTCGTGTACATCCAAACTGTGTAATTAGTTTTGTTATTTAATTACATTTAGTGCTTCATACATGCGTTCAAAGATAAAGTGAAAATTTTTGGGTGAAAATTTTTGGGAAGTAAGCCCATCTGTGGTTTGAGAGTGCTTTACAGCCCGGTGTATGTGTGTGCGTGTCTAAATAGAAGGAAAACAGCATCCTCTCAAAAAAAAAAGAAGGAAAACAGCAGGTAATGCTATATAGATGCTCACCAACACTAAGTATAGAGCAACTGTTGTTCCAAAAAAAAAAGTATAGAGAGACACACCTATCACCATATCTGCAACAATTAGCAAAGCTCCGGACACCCACCATATCCGCAACTATTACTCCCTCCGTTCCTAATTATAGGTCGTTTGACTTTTTTCACTCCAAGTTTGACCATTCGTCTTATTCAAAAATTTATGCAAAATATCATTTCTTTTGTTGTGGTTTACTTCATCAATACAAGTTCTTCAATAATGAGTTAAATTTGACTATGTTTTTATAATTTTTTTGAATAAGATGAGTGGTTAAACTTGGTGTCAAAAAAGTCAAACGATTTATAATTTGGAACAGAGAGAGTAGCAAAAAGCTCCGGACACCCAACCACAACCATCACCACAATGACGTATTTTTTACAGACCACCCTAGCAAGAGACTAAGCTTAAGCTTATCAACAGACTTGGTAGGTCAAATAACATATCTTATATCTACTAACATAGGATGTAATTATTTAACTCAAATAAAATGGTGCTCGCAAATAGTTCATAGACACACCCAAATAGTTCACTAACTTGCAAAAAAGGGACACCCATCACCATGTCCACAATTATCACCAGGGTCCGATAATTACTATAAACTAATAACACCAAAGCAACCACCACGCCCCCAACCTCAGTACTTACGGTCCTTGGAAGGTAAAAAAGCTGCACCTTTTTTACCTTCCAAGGATCGTAAGAAGATCACCCACGAACAGCATCACCTAGTGTCTTGGTCCAGAAATCAGATATAGAGCGAGAGGGTGGCCCGTCACACACGTGGCCGTGGGCACTATGCTGCTGTTGTCCCCTTGACCCAGGATACTGACTCAGCAAAGCTTCTGGATTATTGCTCCCATCCTGTGCGCCCAAGTCCTCGGGATCATCATCACGCAGCATGCTCATAGCATCAAATTCATCAACAGCAGCAGCAAGACCCATGTCACCATCGCTTCCGGAAGCAGCAGCGTCACCCTGAACACTCCCAATGAACTGGTCAGATGATGAACAATAGCCTACTTGTTCAGGCAGATAGCCGCTGCCCATGAGCTCGTAAGGCAACTGGTCATAGTACTGAGCAATTGTATGCTGATCTGGTGTTCCAAAGGCACCTCCAACCTCTTGCTGGTAAATCTGATGCTGACCATCATGGTTCCAGATGCTGCTACTCTGTGTTGCGTCGCTGGGGAAAAGGTCAGAGTCTTGGCACTGGTATTGCGCTGCTGTGTACATATGCTGGTCCTCAACTGCAAGGAACTCGCAATCATCTTGGTACTGCTGGTAGAGCTGATACTGAGCATGGCTGTCTGCATTAATCTCGTTGCTAGTGTAACACGGTAGCTGCTCCTCTCGGTTGCAGGATCTCAGAAGCTTCTGTATCTCGAGGTACTGGGAGATGTCGTCATCACACTGGAAGCTGCCGTCTTCTTCATGCATTGGGGCATAATCTCCGAGCATTCCACCTGCTGGGTGAGGTGGGTATCCCTGCAGTGGCGGGGCGGTGAGGACTGGCACACCGTGCACCGCCAACGCCTTCTGTTCTTGCTGCAGCGTTTGGGGAAGAGCTTGCAGGTTCTGGGGCGGCGTACATGGCGGCTTGACGGGGCTGACAGGTGCTACTTCCTCCGGCTGGTGCTGTCCCTCCTTCGCGCGTGAAGAGGTCTTATTTTTTCTAGCAGTTCTCTTGGTAGCGGCAGCCTTATTGGTCGTCCTTTTCTTCTTAGTCTTCTCCGGATCCACGTTCCTTGCCCTAGTCCTCTTGCGGCTGCTGCCCTCGCCGGCGTTGTCGTCCACGGTGTCCGAGTGCTGCTTCCTTTGAATCGAGCACAGGGCATACTGCCCTATCTGCATACATGCATGTCATGGAAAAACAATCAATACAGAAGGTAAGAATACAAGTGGGTAGGTAATAACCAATGGTGTTTTTTGGGTCAGCTAATTAATTACGATGACATGCCACTCTAATTTATTTCTTCTCCCAAATTATTTACGCATAATACCATCCTAATTCATATATCAATTTTTTGGGTCGACTCAATAACCCAAAAATTATCTAACTTACATCCCTAATAGGAGGAGATGGAATCGTGTCTTCCAAGTTAGAATTGTGATATATTGAGTCAGTAAAAAATTAGATGTCCTAACTGTGTATTATTTTCCTTGAGAAACATTAATTATCTCAACAGATTTTTTTGGCAATAATATGTCCCATTTATAATGTACTGGTTCAAGCAAAAAAATGTTCCAATAGTGATTATTAGGGAAAACAGATCTTTGACCAAATTTGACTTTGCAATTTTTCCTGGTCTAAGAAAAAATGATCTAGGTATAGAGAAATAAAATATTTAGACAATTAAGCACAGATTTATCTTATTGTTCTATCATGGAAGGATGAATATAAATGCATTTAAGTCAAATGGTTAGGAAAATAAAAAGATTTTGTGGGTCACAACAATTGATATTCACATTTTTCCCTAAAATTGTTTAACATGCTTTTATGCATAGATCTTGTTATTTAAGAAATTATACCAGTTACGTACCAAAGAAATATTTTAATCTATCATCAACAAATTATGCACACTCTCAAAGTTGTAAGCGCGCACGTGAATATGGTGGCATGAGTGCACATGAGTGTCGACATCTGTATCATGTCTCAAAAAATAATACTCATTTTATTCTCAAATACAAGATGCTTATGACACATAGTCAAACTTTATAAACTTGACCGTAAATATACACAAATACTAATTAATATTTGTGATGTAAAAATATGTTTCTATTTTTATTGACTAATACTTTCAAACAATTATATCGTCAATAAATTTCAACAATGAATGTTCAAGGCCGGAATTTTCCTTAATCTAAAAAAATTCAACAAAACTCTTAGAAAAAGTAATGGACGAAGACGTGTTGAAGACCATACCCAAATGTCAAGAAAAAAATTACATAGTAATACATCTAGGCACATTAATGTAAGGCTTATTGTATTTTGCAAAAGTCAAACTTTAAAAATTTTAACCAGGCCAGTAATTATTAGTTATATGCATATATTAGTGCACAAAAGTTACATCAATAGATTTGTATTCAGATCACTATTGAGATACTGATTTTGTAATAATTTCCAATATAGTGTAAGAAAAATCAATGGTCTAATATATATGTTCATATGCATGCAAGCATGCATGTACATTTGTACACATGCGTACCTTGGCGTGGCCTTTCAGGATGTACTCGTGCATGCTCCACTTGCCATCCTCTTCGGCGTCGCTGGACTGGTAGATGAGCACCCTCTTGGTCCCCACGACGACCTTCTCCCGCTGCCGCGCGCCTCCTTCCGCCGAGATGGGCACAAGGCTCCCCGTCGCCTTCCACGTCGCCTTGACGCCCGGCACCCTCACCTTCCGGTTGGGCTCCTCCTCCTTGTTCGACGACGACGGCTCCCTCGCCGTGAAGAAGTACCACTTGTTCTCCCCGTACCCCTTGTACGCCTCTACACGCAGTACGTTTTTACGGTCAGCGCGAGATCAACAAAACAAGCTGCGCTACTAATCCGCAACATCTATCAGATTAATTATTAATATCAGTACGAAAGGTAGCTCTATCTGTTATCTTATTATTTGGCCAACAAACAGAGCCTGCACGTTCGCTGTCAAAGTTTAGAAATTCACACGTTAATCGGAGAAAAAAAAATTAAAATTACGCACCACTACCATCACAAAAATTTAGCCTAAAACCACATACACATGTTTATAAATTATCCACAATGCCATTAAAATATATTTCTATTTATAAATATAAATCTATCCATCATTTTGCATATAAAGATACGTATCGTGCATCCCGGTCCTTGCCGAGGGAGGGTCCTTGACATTACTCCAAAGGTTTGTTGCTGACATTGCTACAAGACACCGTACCTCACAATTAACACCACAAACTCAAAAAAATAACACCACAAGCAGATCAGAAATCAGGACAATATCGATCAGACCATGATTGGTATATAAGTTCATCATGCTTGAACATGAACATAGATTGCTAAAATTCTGAACGGGATCTTGTGCTCTGCACTATGGCGATTTGCACTATGGCGATTTGTTGGCTTTCAAAAAACAAGAAATTTGGATCGATTGTTCCTCAACAGAAACTAGGTCATGGAGGCATGGCGCCATGAAACAGACGAAAAAATTAAACATAGTAGCAACAGACGACTAAGAGGATCATAAAATAGGGAAGCTAACAAAAGAACAATTGAGTCAGATAAACTGAGCAGTGGGCAGCATTACTGCAAGGGCTGGTAGATAAGGAACATGTTACTACCACTACTAGTGAATGGTAGTAGCTAAGATCGAGAAGATAGGCAGTTGTGATATAGGGCTGTGCACTTGCAATGTGGCCATATCACTAATAAAGAAAGATATAAACAAAAGGAGACACAACTATACTAGCACTGAAACAAGTAGCATGTGATGAGAAAGATTTGAATTTATAAATAATAATTAAATAAAAAATGCAAAATATATTTACAATATCAATACTAGCTGCGCAAATGCAGTCACCTCACTAGTTTAATATATATAATTTCAGCCAGTCATGCATGTATCGGGTCATCATCTGTAGGAGGATTTATTTTTAATGAAAAGATTATCGATCTGCGTATAACTATCTCATTAAAAATAAACCCTTCGACTGATGATGACTAGATATATGCATGCCTGCTCGCTGAGGTGATTATTAAGTAGAGAGAGAATTGAACGCCGGCCGGGCCGGGTTTGCTTACCGACGAGGCTGCCGGGCTGCCACTCGAGGACGGCGACCTCGTTGACGACGTTGAGCGGCGGCTCCCGGCCCTCGATCTTGCCGCGGAGGTAGACGTCGACGAGCTCCGCCTCGGTCGGCACGAAGTGGTAACCAGGAGGGAACTGCAGCTGCCGGACCAGCTCATGCGGCTGCGGCCTGGCAGTGACAGTGCCCCCCATGGAAATCGGAAAGTAGGTTGAGTAGAGGCCAAGAACGGGAAGGGTTAGGACTTAGGAGAGAGGGAGGCCAAGAAAGGAAAGAGGTCAAGAGAAGAGAAAGAAAGAGAGAGACAAGGGAGAGGTTGGTTTAAGGTTTAAACGGTCACATATATAGTAGGAAGGTAGTTAATTAATGCAATTAAAAATTAATGAAGAGTTGTAAGCGGATATATCCTTGTTTCACGGGCCTACCTCGGGGCCGGACCCTTCTTCAGGCATGAGAAAACGGTTTGCTCCGACAAAACGTGACGCTGATCACAGATGACGGGGCATGCACGTGCGCGCGCGCGCTGTCGTTGAAGAGAAACCTGTCCTGGCAGGCTGGCACGGCCGCGTTGGCTGTTGTCGGTGAAGAGCTCCAGGCGTCGTTAGGGCTTTAAAGGATTAATGGATTATTTGAATGAATTACTAGTGGATAAGACAGATTGGTCAGCGATAATATATGGACAAACAGATAAGGTTAGCTGGTTAAGAACCTATGGTCGAGATCACTATAAACCTTATCAGGTGATGTGACCTCACAAGGGTTTTTTTTAGCAATCGATGAGTATCAGGTCGATAATACCTCCTTGACAATATGCATTCAGATTCGTTACATGCATAATCATATTTTGAAAAGGTAAAGTGGTAAGATCAGGTACACATAAACTATCCTGAACCGTACATACAATATAGACGAAATCTAATGTGTAGCCGTAGCGCAGTAAATCCATCTCTCTCTCTCTCTCTCTCTCTCTCTCTCTCTCTCTCTCTCTCTCTCTCTGTGTGTGTGTGTGTGTGTGTGTGATGGGACTTCAATCCTATATAATAACTCGCTTTCCTATCAAACGTCTAATATCAACATTCCTTTGACTTAAAACACAAGTCTACTGCCTTATAACTTGCTTCCTATCACTCTCTTCAGCAGAAACAATAATATGACCTAACAGACCTCCTGTGCAAAATGTAAGCGCTGTATAAATTATAATATCAACACGGATGTATGCACTGCAAGAACCTCGGCAGCAAAACTGTTCCCGACTCTCAGCACCAAGTCACATTCACATCTTTGCTCCCCTGGAGATCAAGATGTCCCCGTATGGTTCCAGCTGTGTAACCTTGATGTAATCAGAAGTTGCCAAAACTGCATGAACAAGCACTCCTCAGTAAATAATATGTTCCATTAAAGCAATACAATAAAACTGAATGAGTGCTACGATAAACTTCCCATTAGACATTGCTCTAGCGTAAAACATTTCAAGCAAACTCAGTAAACCAAAGTTATCTGGCTGGGATAGCGTAGGACAGTGTGAAACTTATCAGAACTATTATTTGCCACCATTCTGAGAAAGCTGTGGAATAACGTATAGATTCAAAGTAAGGATGCTAAATTTCCTAGCAATATCAGCTTAGTAACCATGATGTAACCAAAAGGAAAGCATCTTGCATAGCGTCCAAAGTGTGGCCAAACTAATTAAAGAAACTATGAATGGTCAGTAAGCCAACAAAGCTAGTGTTCTTATTCACTCGAGCAACCACACTTTTTTTTCTGGTACAAGCAAACAGAGGAACACATACCGGTCATTTGATAGAATAATCGAGCTGCCCTGGCTGTGGTCATCCCAGAAGCTAGCAGACTTAGTGATTCAGATTGCAGGGCACCTGGGGCATCAAAGTGTAGTTTGAGGTGCCTGCATGAATATAACTCTAGCATCAGATAATGTATGTGCATCTGCTGTACTTCATTTTAACAAACTTAAGTTACCCAGGCACTATGAGCTTTGTTCAGGATACTTACGACTGGATTGATTCTGTGACCTTGTCGATAGGATCAGAGCGCTTCTCGTATGGGGTTTGAGTCGGTGTTTCTTCCAGAAGGTCTAAACCAAATGTTAACTGTTAAATTCTACGTTGGTTGCAACATTTTCACATGCTCGAGAAAACAATTTCACATGTTTATATATAACAGAGCGAATAAAGGACAGAAATGCAACCAACCAGGAGTTGGCCCAAAATCTGAAAGCCTTCTCATCTTGAAGCCCCTCACTTCTTGCTCCAGTGGAAAGTCTTCATCAACTGGATCAAGATTCCCCAAGCTTCTTCCAGATGAATATTGCCTCTTGGACCTGCTCAATAACCATGGCACGGGGCACTATAAGAACCTAACCAAGATACTGAAGGACCTTACGGAGCTAAACAATTCTGTTTGCCTGACACTTCATCAAGGAGACACTACACTTCAGTGTCTACCCTTTCAAGCATATACTGAAGGAGGTTTCTTTTTTGTGAAAACGAAAACATCCTTTAGATGGCCAAGTTCTTTCAGTGCTAAAAGATCACATAGCCATAGTTCAGAGTACCAATATAGGTGACATGTTGCTATTACTATAAGTGGACAGTAACCTTCCACTTCCTGATGGCAATTGCACTTCTGGATCCAATGGTATAAACCCGCGTCCAGAACCACCAGAGCTCGAAGCAGACCTCCGACTTAACCCTGGTGAAGGATTTATGTTACTGACTATCTATATAAGCACGAATCTAAACTTATTCTCTTCTCAACTTACCAGGACCTCCAGGAGTAACACTATGGTCACTAAGCAAAGTCTCATAAGCTCTGTCATACTCTGCACTCATGTCTCCTCTGCGTTTTTCGAGGCCATCTGTGAAGTCCATTGGGTGAGCTCCTGTTTCCATCTCATATTCTCCTTCGGGCTGCAAATGCAACCACTCATCAGGATGACTGGCTCATAGGGAAGGGCTGCTATTTTTGTAGAAAATGAAAGAGTCTGAAATAACCTGAGGTGGAAATTCATGAGGTGGCGAGTTTCTCGGATGTTCTTCTTGTGATGACGATGGCTGGCCTGCTTTGAGAAATTAATAAACAGTGAAGGTTTTTAAATTAGCATTTAGCATGTTAAAATAGTAGAATTTCTTCAAGTGACACAAAATTAGAAATAATGCAGTGACCTGAAGATGAAGCTTTTGCAGAGTTGACTTCAGTGCATTCCTTCCACAGCTGCATAAGTGGCTTAGGATAATATAATTCTGAGGGTGACTTGCCCCAGTAAGATATTAGAGCAACCGGGGGCATGTTCATGAGATCACTTATCTTGGTTGATCGAATAAAACCATAATTCTGCAAGTAAGATAAAAATCATTTTTCCTTATTAGAATTGGTACGGGAATCTAAAGGAAAACAGGTTAATCAAACAAAACTTACGGTGTTAACTTTACGCCTTTTTGAGACAAGGTTAGATGTGTCCTTCAGCCATGTCTGATACATATTTCCTGGGATCATTATCTGATCATTATCCATAATCACCTGGGGGAGTTTCCTATGTGCTTTCCGCTTTGATGCTTTAGGTGGTTGCTGTTGCTGTGTCAGAAAAAAGTGCTAGCTCAGTTAAACAAGAACAAACTAAACAACCCCTTCTCCATCTATATATTATACCATAGATGTAATCAGGCTTGATATATTTACCTTCACCTTCTGTTCCTCTTGCCCCTCTACTTGAACCCCATGCAAAAGAACCATCAATAATTGCAACAAGATATTTCAAACATGGCATAAATACAACAACACATGTAGTCAAATTATCTTCAGCAGTCAAAAGTATCAGGTAGCTTGTAAATCCAAAACAAATCACGAAGGAGAACTAAATGCGTGCCAAAAAAAGGTAAGATATTCCGTATAGCAGTTAGCAGACTCAGTAGTTGCAACCAAGAGTGCGCTACCTCCTACCTAGTCATTTATTCTGAAATAGAGTTCTGATGTAGCCATTTGAGTATGTACATAGTCAATGGGAGATAAAACATCAATAGTTTTAGCTATTTCATTAAACAAAATATTCTCCAAAATATCCTAACAAAGTCTGCAAATTGTCATTAGCTTTCAGGAAGAACCATGAACTGGAAAAAATTCGGATGCAAGTTTCACTCAACTAAAACAGCATGTCAATGAATAATTGACATGAGTTATCATTTGGCAAAAAAACGAAATAATTTCTAGTCTTAAAAAACTCGAGTCTTGTTTCCATATAGAACCATAGAGAATCATGTGCTTGATTTAACCTTGGTGAGGTTCTTCTTGAACAGGGGATGGGGCAGCATAATACGGCTCTTCTTGCTGAGGAGGGTCTTCCTGCCTAGGAGGAGAGGGAACCAGCATACTTGGAACCTGTGGGTGTCCATCAGGACTGATATTGACTGTGGTCTCATCATCTGCTATGTCAAATCTGTATACAAGGCATTTTTGCATAATTATATTTGTACTGTACACAAGATAAGAAAAAGAAGCATACAACAGTAAATGATAAGAGAATGTAAATAAAAATATTTAGCTTTGCTTTACCTCTCAAAACGGTTGAACACATCAGTTTCTGCAAGCCCAGACTCGAAATTATCGACCAGGGTGATATTCACAGCCTCAGCTGAGAAGATATCCTAGAGTCAGAAAGTACTCCATAAAGCAAACACAAAAGAAATCAATAAGAGCACAAAGACAAACCTTGGTGATGATGCTCGGCACGAGAGAAGTCATCATCATCTAGGTTGACATTAACATACTGTTCGTCCAAATCATCCAATCGCTGAAGAGGCATGAATTTTAGTTAGAAGACTGGAGACAATCAGGTAGACACATAAAAAAATTGCGAGCATTGTGGTGATTATTATACTGTATGAATATAATCATTTTTCTGAAATATAGGTGACAGGGATTACCATTCCCCGGAACCTGGTAGCATCAGCCTCTGAGAAAATCATGGGCTGTTCCACCTCCATATTCATAAGTTTCTCTGGAAGTGTTACTGCTTCGTACCTGTAAGAAGTTCCAAATTCAGAGAAGCATGCCACATTACTTTCTTTCATTCTTTCTTTATATTGAAAGCCGCATTACTTTCCTACTCTTAGCAAAGAACAATCTTCCATATATCACCAGTTCATAGCTATTCCATGCTATTTACAGAAGGGAGAAACTGAGGTATTCGAAAAGAGGTTACGAGCAGAAACTGAGATTGGCAAATGTTCGATGCATTTGAATAAACACAGAGGCTGATAATGCCTGCCTGAGAGGCTGAGACCCTCATACCTACAGCTAGAATACCCAAGGTCAGACAGCGCGTCTCAACTCTAAGTCTCTAACCAAATAGGCATTGCCGAGATAAAATCTGAGCAAACAGTTGGGTGATTAGGCCAGGCAAGAGAAGATCATTTTGATTCACATCAGACAACAGATGGAAGTACCGTCAGCAAGCACAACAAGAGCCATGTGAGTAAGGGCACAGTAGGCTACCACTGCAACCACAAGCTATATGCAAATCCCATTTCCATTTCCCACGGTACACACACTGCAATACATACCAATTCAACCCAAACAAACCGACATCGCTCTACTATGAACTTCCACGAACATCCCAGCCGGATTACAGCAGTTGCCAATCCAAAGCCTGAACTCACACAGCAATCTCCATTTACGGGGAGCTGGGAAACAAACACCAAGTCTCCTCAGTAACAACATCACGAGTATGCACATACAAGCAACTTTCCTCAAACCGAAGCACAAGACCCCCAACCCCAGCATGTAACATCTAGAAGCTTCTGGAACGGATGCAGATCGAGAGCACACTTACTTAGCTTGGACGTTACCCTTGGGGAGGACGGTGGGGTCCGTGGCCTGTTTGATCCGCCATGCCCCGTTGATCTCAATCTGCACGAGAAGTTAGCACAAGAATAACTCCAACTGAACTCACAAGGATAATCAAATCTATCGAGCAGGACGCAGGAAATAATCTGACAAAACTTCAACTAATCTTACCAGAAACCGAGACACATCATCTGCGACAAAAGGAAACACCCATTTAATTTGAGATGGCAAAAGCATGAGCACTTGTAAAAAAAATCCAGCAAATAGAGGAAATAAATTACCATACAGAAGCTTCACCTTCCTCTCGTACACGATCACCACGCCACCTGCTCGCTCATTTCGAGCACAGCACAGCACATCAAAACCCATCCCAAAAATGCGAGGATAAATGCTGGGGACGCAAACAAAGTCGAACTCACCCATGAGGATCCCAGAGAGCCTCAGAGCCATGGGCACCGACGGGTTCAAAATCTCCTCACTAAAACAACAATCGCAGAAAAAAAAAATCACAAACATAGAATCCAAGGAAAACCGGACGGAATTCGAACGGGTGGGCCCAATCCGCTCACCAGATTTTGATGATGTCGAGTTTGTCGAGCCGCTTGCGGTTGATCTTCGAGTGGAGCGTCGCCGCCATCCTGCAACGACAGAGGGCGCGATTAGTGGGCTAATCCACCAGCCGCGGAGCCAGCATTAGGAGCGGATTAAGCGCAACTTGTCGGAAAATCGCAGAGAAGCGCGTCGCGACACGTAGGAGTCCAGGGAAACGAGAAAATTAGAGCAGCAACGAGGCGATTGGGACGCGCGGACTGGAGGGAAGAGGAGGCGCACCATATCTGGCCGAGCGGCGCCTTCCGCGCGAGGAGCTGGTGCGAGTAGAACATTCTCGATCGCGCCGAGAGAGGAGGAGGCGGCGGCGGCGCTACGCCGCGAGAGAGAGGCCAAGTGGGGTTTTGGTGGTCGGCAACTCGGAGTGGTGGTTTTGGGAGAGAGGAGGAGCTTGTGCTTGTCTCGTGAGGGGAGAAATGGGATCGAAACGAGAAATCGTGCTATTCCCAGTGCGGGATGTCTTCAGCGTTTCATGGATGACACATCAGCTTTTGTGATGATGTGGCAAGAAATTGAAGAGGAGAGAGAGGATACAAGTTTCGTCCAGATGAAACGAGGCCGGCACTGTTACCAGACCTTGGTACGCGGAAGAAACTGAACTGGGGCTTATCGGGCTGCTACCCAGGCCTTGGAAACTGCAAAGTGAAACGTTGCACTGGGAATAGCCTTAGAGGGCAAAACCGGTAATCTATCGGGGTCGTTCCGCGCCACGGCCGCACGGCGTGCCTGCCACCGCCACGGTGGCGCCACCCTTGTGGGCTGTTCGGCATAGTCAGGCCCGATACATTAAAGGCCCAAAGTTTCCGCGCCAGCTCGCGGCCCGAACCACCTTCTGGTTAGTCGCGCTGGGCCGCGCTCACCTACCGCGCGGCAGCGAGACAGAACAACGAACGTTTACAGCGAGTATGACAGGCACGGGAAGGTTCAGAGAATATGGATGAACAGAATCACAGACATGGGAAGATGACAGGCAAATTCCATGTGTTGCGTCCGAGTTTATCTACACGATGCACCAACGATCCGATCCCCCAAAAGTCGCTGCACCTTTACTCGGCCAGCTTATTTTGCGTTGCTACGACATGTAACCGAGGAAGAACGACCAGTGCCAACACTACCGCAACATCTTTCTCTTGATCATCAATCTGGCCAGCTCTAACCGATCTTCCTTTATCTGTACTTGTTCCTCATCTGAATTCAAGGTCACACACCCCAAATTCTCATGACAACGGCCGAATTTTGTACCCAGGGTGGCACCTATATGACGGTCCCGTCCTTGATGGTTGAGTTCTTCAGGATCACCACGATCCCGGATCTGATGTAGTATCCTTCCTCCGGCCGGTCAGCTTCTTGGACGCCCTGCCAGAAGCATTGCGGTTGCATCATTGGTGACGAGCAGTGTGACAGTGTCGTGTTGGTAGGAATACTGAAAAGTGAATTCCCAAATGTTTACGCCTCTCTGATCTGCTTACCTCACTGTTTGTGATGGAAACGTCCCTTCCAACCCTAGCGTTCATATCGATGATGCAGTTGCTGCAAAACAACGAACGAAAAGGCTTAGATTATCATAATACAAAAGTTGTAACAGCGCACAGTGTTTCAGGTCAAGCACTCACCTTATCTTTGTGTTCTCCCCTACGCCAATGGGGACCTTGCCCTCTGACAGTAGCCTCGAAATCTCGTCTTCAGTCTCGTACAAATCTGCACCCATCATCATAGTATTCTGCAAGCATAGTTTGCATATCTCAGCTGTTCGCCTGTTCCATTGTCGTGCGAGTGAATTCAATCATCAATGTACACCCCTACCTTGAGCTCACATCCAGAGTTTAGGCGCGAACGAACACCGACAATAGAATGCTCAATGGTACATTCACGCAAGAAGCAGCCGTGAGAAATGATCGCGTCTTTAATCTGCATATGGATTCAAAGCTCAGATAGGCACAGCTCATACTATAGTTAACGGATTGCAGGTAATTGAGGTATCATCATTCCACGGGACACGTACCCTGCATTTATCTGACTTTGTTGGCGGCAAGTACCGAGGTGAAGTGAAGAAGGGTGTTTTCGGATCGTAAAACTCAAACTTTGGAGGCTGCCATGGACAAATTAGAGAGATCAATGATGGAAATTATTTCAAGAGTCTGGATGGAACTCTATCATCTGAAGATATTGTTAATCTAGTTGTGGCTGTAAGCTATCATCTTGTGGTAGTTGAGGCCGGTTTCCCCTAATCTAAAAATTGTCAATCTAGTTGCACGGACAGTTAAAGCATATTAGAACTTGGAAACAACAAAAAAAGTACCTTCTCACAGAGGGCCATGTTTGCGTCAAAGAATGATCTGATTGTTCCAATGTCCTCCCAGTAGTCAGTGAAGACATACGCCTGACAAACAAAGTCAGATGAACTATAAGTGTACTGCTAACCTAATAGAGATTGAACTAGTGACAAATCTGGGAACTGGGCCATGATTATCAAACAATGAAAGTGAATCATAAAGGAGAGGGTTTACCTGCACATTGTGGTCATGTAAAGCTTTGGGCAGAATTTCAGAACCAAAGTCATGCAGTTGAGCATACCTCGACCTAAGAATGCTAAGTTAGAACACAGATAACTACATGGGAACTGTATTACCACAAAGACAAAGTTCTTACTTTAGAAGGTTTAGAAGAACATCTTTTTTGAAAACATAAACTCCCATTGAAGCAATATAGGGATATTTAGTTGGGTCATCAATGGCGAAATTGAGAAAGCTGGTATCCACTTTCTGCAATGAACAGCTTACACTTCAGATAGTGCTATTTTTGTAAGATACGTTATTCTGAGTCCCTGAGGTAAGGTGATTACTAACCATTTCTTCCAAGTCAGCGCCCTTTGGTTTCTCAGAAAATTGAATTACACGGCCTGAACTGTCGAACTTAACTAGCCCATAGTCAGAAGCTCGGCTTGCAAAACAAAGAAAATAAAATCAGCATATGCAATTATTTCTGATGAGAAGGACGAAGTGCTCATAAAAATTAGAAACCTGATGTAGTGTAGTGACATACCTCTCTCCAACAGGAGCGCATGATAAAGTAATGTCTGCATTGTCATCTACATGCTTCTGCAAACGGCAAATGCCAGGGGTCAGGTAGTTAAAATAAAAAACATACTCCTACAATAGAATACAAGAGAAAATCACCAACCTGCACAAGCTCCATGTAATCCATACGGTAGAGTTGATCTCCTGACAAAATCAAAATGTGTTCTATAGTTTTGTGCTTGTAATAATCCTGAAGAAGTACGCACAACATCAGATGCATTGGTTCAGGAATCCAAATAAGTACAGGCAACAAGTACCATCAGCCACTAGACATATTTATTACCTCAAGTACCCAGATAAATTTTCTAACAGCATCTGCTGTGCCCTGGAACCAACCAGCAGCCTCCCCAGGCATTTGCGTTGCAGCCAGCACCTATTCAATGGCAAAGTTATATCAGTAATGCTGTATTCAGATAAAGAAATTTGATGGAAATTGTGAAAAGAATATGCGTTGCAAGCTCTTGACTAAACCATATCAAATTTTAGGTGGCTTACCTCAACAGATCCATCAGTGAAGTTGATTCCCCCACCAAGGTATGTGCGGTGAATGTGACGATTAAGAGAAGCTGAGTTGAACTGAGTCATAACAAATATCTTGTTTATGCCACTGTTGAAACAGTTGCTCATGGGGATATCAATAAGCCTGTAACATCCTCCGATAGGAACCTAAGTAATGCAACAAAAGGAAAGAAACAAGATTCAGACCACTGATTAAAAGATGGCTGAAATGACTATATAGATGATAGTCATTGATGGCCTTGAGTTGACATCATGTCGGTTGGTGGAGGGCATCATTGTTTTTTTTTATTTTTTCTCTCTTTCTTTCTTCTTGTTCCTTTTTTTTGTGTGTGTTGGGGGGGGGGGGGGGGGGGGAGGCTATAAAAGCCCCTGGCCCCCTTCCACCGATAATTTAAACACGACGCAGAAACATTGCAATTGAATGAGCTATACTTTAACTGACTTAATCCAAACCAATTACCATGTGCAGCGGAAAATTGAAAATAAACAGAGATCAGACTCTTGTCTACATATCAAACTTATAACTGGCGAATAAAATTGAACATTTCTTGCAAAGCAACATATTCTTTTTTTCTCATCTGCAATAGAGATAATTAGATGTATCAATTTGAAACTAAATAAAACTGAAAGTTAAACAGAGATCATTGGATACCATAAACCTAAAGATGGTTAGTTAAATTGACACCATGGAAATTGCATAGATTTTAAATTTGTGTCTGCAGTCGAGGTGCATCAAGTTGAAACTAAATGAAAGTATCATCTTACAGCAGGAGTGGCTCTTGTGCTTGTGAGAGGGAAAAGCTGAGTCCCAGTACCACCACCCAGTATGACAGCGGCAACTTCATTTGGATCAGCATAATTCCTTCTGAAGGATGTTCGGACAACCTGCAAGTTTTTGCATACAAGATGTTTGAGATGCAAGGAACTAATATAAATTACAAATGACAGTGCTGAAACACCAATAAGATCATCAATGGTATTAAACTTACAAGAGTGTCTGGGCCAGCATCTGAAGTGAGCACACATTGAGCGCTATTTGTGGTGCCCCTAGCACCAAAACACATCCTCCTTAATGCCCTGTTCTGCCTGGTGCTGCTGCAATCCCCAATCCTCACCCGCTCACTCCCAGAACCTTCCCTCCTCACTGGGCTCACACATGCTTTTCCCTCCAGGGGAAAAACACTGCTGAACTGCATAGCTGAAGCACACCTGCAATATCACAACCATTAGCAATCAAGCAGTCTTGGAAATTTATTCACTGTGTACAAGACAACGCAGGGCCAGAACTGGATTGGAACAAGATAAGCAACTGACTTTCTTGCCTAGTTCCTGATAATCCCCACATGAAGAAGAATATGAACCACACTTTTTTCACAGTTCCTAGTGTGATGAGAAAGGATCATCAACGTAGTCACGGAATAAAGGACAGGATAAAGGGCGTTGTGCAATGATGCCTACACATCGAAGATTTTGAAAGCGAAGGATGGAAGTACACATCAGCCGAGAAAGCCATAAAAAAGATTTTCTGCCTTCTTTTCAGGGCATGTGCATGTGAATCACAAGATCTCAGCCCCGGTTGGGTTGGGATCCCGTCTTCATCCTCTGAACTCGAACCGAAGCAAAGTAGAATAAGAGAACTCTTCAAATGAAAATGATATTCAAGCTCTTGAAGGGTCTAAATTACTCCACATGCTGAGTGATGAAAAGTAACAGGGACAAAATCATAAGGTTGAATAGTCACAAACTCACAACCAGTCCCCGGAATAGCAACCCAGTCACCTAAAGTAAGTGCAGCTGACCTGAACATTTGCAAAAATAAGTTCACACAAAAAATGGGACGACTGCAGAGACGCAAGAAAAGCCGGCATTTTTTAGAATTGTTTACGGACAAAACAATGATGAAACGGAGCTGGCCACAAGTCAAATACAAGTTTAAAACGAGCTGCGCAGGATCCAAGAACAAAACGGAGGACCCCTTTTTGTTGGAAGACGAAAAGAAATGGCGGAAGAACACGTCGACTCCCCCACCCCCCGCGAGGACCAAGAAACAGGCCCGGTACAGCCTTTCAAGGAGCGACAACCAAGAACGAAATCGTGGAGAGACTGTACATCAACTCAAATAGCATCAATTCAGACAAATATAATCGTAAAAAAATATTTCAGGGAAATTTATTCAGACAGCGCGAAAAACTGAGGACTGATTCTAGCCGCCACCTCACTTTTCCTCTGAAGAATTCTAAACAGATCGCTTCCTCCCTCGCCGAGCGCTGGTCCCTTCTTCACGGCCACACTCCCAGCCAACACCACATCGCCGGTGCCCGCACCGGCGCAACTCAGAATCCCGCCGCCCACCTGATCCACCGTCCTCCTATCTCCAGCGCCAAACTTCCGTACAGCGAATAACACCACACACAGAGCACAATCGAGTGAACAATGCAATGAAAGTGGGGGGGGGGGGGGGGGGATCTGCACGCGCGCAGCACCCATTGATCAGCGTCACGGACAAATACATCCATTTCGAGAACAGAGAACCCAAATGCACGGCAACCCGCAACACCCCAGCGCGAGAAATCGTGAAGGGAGGAGCGAAGGGAGGCTCACCTAGGAACGGATCGGCGAACGGAGGAGGCGGAGCCGACGACGGATCGACTGCGCTCGGAGGAACGAAGGGGTCCGGCCCTTGGGAGGCTGATGTGGGTGGCCGCGACGGTGCGAGACGGTGGTGATGTGGAGCGGGCGGTGGCATATATAAGACGAGGCAATGGACGGACGAACGGTGCGAGGGGTAGCAGCGAGCGTGGAGGTGGCCGCGGCCTCGCTTGGCGCTACGCGTGCCCCCGTGCCGTGCCAATGCCCATGTGGGGGAGGAGCCCGGCTCACGGTAACGCCACCCCGGGGGCACCGTCCCCTTCGCTTTCACGGTTGGTCTTTGCCTTTCCCTCCTTGATCGCGGCGCAGCGGTGGGTTTTTCTCCACCGTCCGATGGCTGGAATGTCCATTTCTGCGTTTCCAGCTCGAAGTGTCGAGTCGTCGCCTAGCCCTGACGTGAGAGCGAGATGGAGGTTTTCGAATCGTTCATTCATTCACAAAAAGGGTCCAAAAACCGTCTCAAACGTGTGATGGTTTATTGTTTATTTTTGCAGGTTCCTACTTGAATTCTGGGTCATCGTGCCGCTTTTGGTACAAGGTCATGAGTTTTGAGATATTCTTAACAAAGGCTTCTAACCACCATTCGGGGTCAAGTTTACTTTTTACGAGTTAGGCTACAATAGATACACAAACATGCAAAATAAGATGAGTAAAGAGGAAAATTTTGATGTTAATTGGTATTGCTACCATTCTTCTTCTACGAGAGAATAATAATAGTATCATTTCTTTTTCTATATATAGATTCTAGAATGTGCAGACTAGTCACTGGATTATATGGGTGTGATTATTCTTCCATCCACATGTGAATGCCAAATACTTGACCGTATTTGCCGTGCCACCAAACTTACTTCTGTAAAAAAATGAAGGCGCCAGTCCCCTAGTAGTATGATTGAGGGCAGGCGGCCGGTGTGCAGTGATTCTCTCCTCGCCAAGTGCAAGTGGCCGTGTCCATTTCTCCCGTGTCAGTAACCGGAGGGAACATAGCACAGTACAGTGGGGGCACACATCAGCGCGGCACTGACGGTCGAAATCGCGCGCGGCACAGCGACACAGTGTACCACGTACTCCGCCCGCGGGGCCCGTGGGCCTCCCTGCCGTCTGCCGAGCGCCGAGGATCCATGCCACGCGCGGGCCCTCGTGGCGGCCGGCGAGTCGCGGGCGGTCCAACCGCCTTTGTCCGGAGCGGTTTTTTTTATTTTTTATTTTCGTTTTTTACAAAAATATATTTTCGTTTTCGAAATTTACAGGAATATTACCCGGCCGCCCCGCTGCCGGGCGGCCGGGACCTGTTCGCCCGCTGTGGGGCGGCAGGGATTTTTGTGCAAAAACTTTTGCGAAAGTATTTGCGCGTAGGTCCCTGGGGGGCCGGTCGCCCGGCAGCGGGCGGCCGGCCCTGGCCGCCCGGCTGCAAGGCGACCGGCTCTCCCACCCTTATATAAGGGTTGGCTAGTCCCCCACCCCTTATTTGCATCACTAAAATTACAGAAACCAAGAAAAAAGAGGGAGGGAGAGAGGCGAAGCCCTGCCGGATTTTCGAGCCGGCGACTACAGGTAACCAAAATTCTTCTACGCTTTACAAATAGATTATGTTGTAATTATTTTTGTTGAAACAGTAGATTAGCAATCAATTTAATTATTGTTAGGAGTGATTAGTGGTATATTTAGGTGCAATTACTTGTAATGATTAGCGTTGATACAGTACATTTAGTGTTAGATTAAGTATTAGAAAGTTCTAGAAAATTGTTAGAGAAGTATTAGAAAGTCTTAAAAATTGGAAGATAATATTAAATTTTTTTAGAAAATGTTAGAAAATTGTAGAAAGTATTTTGTTGAAACAGTAGTTTAACAATCAGTTTAATTATTATTAGGAGTGATTAGTGGTACATTTAGGTGTAGTTACTAATAATGATTAGCGTTGATATAGTATATTAGCAATCTGATTGCTCACTTGTGATTGCTAGGGCTCAACACCATGGCATCATGATGATCCACCTACATTCTATAGAGTAAGGTGACGGAAACAGTCCCCCAAGGAGTTTAGGTGCCTATGTGTTTTTGCGGATCCTTGTGCAAACTAATGAAATCAAGGGTTTTGGGGGACGACTTTGGCAAGAGGTTCTTCATGTGTGAGAATTACGAGTACGACCCGACCAAACATTACGGCAAGGACCGAGCAAAGGTACTACAAAACACTATCAGAGTTTGTCACTTTCACATTTAGTAATGACTTCTAACATGATTTGGGGAAAGACTCCACCGCCTCTATGCGATTTCGTGCAGTGGTTAGACACCGAGCAATCTCAGCAGGATAAGGACCACGTGGAGCGTCAAGCAAGGTGGGCTGCACAAAGGTGGCAACGAATGCTGCATGAAAAACAGATGGAGGAGAAGCGCAAGAAAAACCAGGAAGAGATTCAGAAGAGGATTGCAGAAGTGGAACGTCAGAAGGCAGAGGAACGTGAAGCTGATAGGGAGAGGAAGCGAGAGAGGGCCCGCCGTGCTAAGGAAGCAGGGTCTGAAGCTATTAGGAAGAGAAAATATCCCCGGTGCACTCAGTAAAGTACCAACATGTAATCCCGACATTTTACATTTCCTAAGGCATGTTCGGTTTACTCACAACACGAGGTTATCGTGTTGCACATGCCATGCTTTTCATTGTTCAAGTACCTAGTAGTACGAACGCCTTAGCCCGCTGCTTTGTAATCGTAGCATTGTTTACAAAACTGTATTGCAAACCGAAAATTTATGTTTCGTAACTACCATTCTATTTTCAGTACACTACATTCAGTGAGCAATCTAATTGAACCAACCTACACATTTAGAACTGCAATTGTCGGGTACCACGATTAGGGACACCCTAATCGGGGTACTAAGATCACCCTAAAAACGCAAAGCACATGTTAAGGCAACGGGGCCCACGAAGGCCCACGGCCTCCTTCCAGTCTGGATGAAAGGAAAGGGCTCAAAGAAGACCAGCATGCGGCCCATTCGCACCCCCTCGGACCCGAGGGGCGATCTCCGCCTCGCTCGAGGGCTCCCACCGAGACCCTCGACTGCGCCCCGCATCTCCGCCTCGCTCGAGGGTAGCGAACCTACCCTCGAGCAGGCAACTCATCTCCGCTTCGCTCGAGGCCACCCCTCGGCGTCAGGACAGACGGCGTCAGGCCGCCATTCCCCACAGTGGTTGTGACCGGCGTCACGTCCGCCAACTCCGGTCACTGCTCCACCATCCTGGACGCTGTGGCAGCATTGTGGAACCTGCGATGCGGGACGAGACGGGCTCGGCACTGTTCCCATTACTATTCTGCCAACTCCGGCCGTTCGGACTACACCTCATCACACGTATGGCCCTGGACCCACCTCCTGCTCGGGGAGGAGTCCGGTGTCGCCACGCGCCCCATCGGAGAGGGGTGCCCAACACTAGCAGCCGGAGGCCTGGACCTCCCCCTTGAGGGGTCCGGGACCTCCACATGACTCCCGGACCTCCTTAGTGCATAGGACAGCACTCCGTCCAGGGGGTCCGGGACCGCCACGCGCCCTGCTACCGCTGGTGGACGTATATATTCAACACCCTGACCTGCAGGGCCCACGGAATGCCATCAAGCCACATCTGGAGGACTGTACACCCTACAGCAACGACCACGCTGCCTGCTGGGGTTGGCAGGACGCCGGCGCGATCTCCGCGAGGTCAAGGACGATGCCCAGCACGACCACCACGCCTGACGCCATACCCTACAGTGTGCTTCCCACAGTACTCGACTGTTGTATCCCCACAGCTCGGGGAGAAACGACGACTTCCGCGACCCCATGTACATGTACCCATCCCTCCTTGTGTCTATAAAAGGAGGAGGCGGGCTTCCCTTAAGGGGGTCGGTCGGCTCTCTAGGCATTACATCGCTCACAGAGCACACACACTCGCTCCTAGCCCTAACAACGCTACTCGCCACGCTCAGCTTCTCCCCTAGCAGAGACTTGGGAGCCTCCCTCCCTCTCTCGCCTCGCTTGTACCCCCTACTACAAGCACTTCGGGTGCAAGATAATACAGTGCCCTCGCACACCCTCTTGCTGGACGTACGGCCCCGCGGCCGGAACCAGGATAAACACGTGTGTTACTGTGTTGCCTCTTGCATCAACATCTGGGACGAGAAAACACACAACATTTACTAGTTGGGATCCGGACCCCCGGGTCAGGACACCGACAGTTGGCGCGCCAGGTAGGGGACGCTGCGTGACATTTTCTCTCTTGTTCCCATTTGATCTCCAGGGATGGCGGGCAGATCCAACCCATTCCCCATGGGCGTCTCGGATCCGCTCCTAGCGGGATACGTGATCTGGATCGGGAGTCTCGAGTTCAGAGCGACTGGCAACGGTTACCTCATGGAGCTCCTCTCGCCCAGATGCAACCCCGTCACTCCGACTTCACCAGCCCAGCGCAACAGGCGCTCGGGCCAGTATTCGCGACAAGCACGCGCGGAGCGGAGCCGTGCGGCACGCCATAGCTCCCACATATGGGTTGAGGCTGGCATGTCGCAACTCAGCATCGCAGCCAATGGGGCCACCGCTTCGTCATCACACGCCTCGGCGTCATCTGCGCCGGCACCATCATCTGCTGCAGTACCAGTGCCTCCCAGGGGGGGCTCGACCTCGCCGTCGCCCTTTCCCTTCGAGATGCGCAACGCTGCCACCTACGCCTCTTCAATCAGCACTAACTTCACCGAGTATGAGGATCTGCCGGGTCATCATCTTCTGTCGATCCGCAACCTCATCGCGTCGTCTCCTGACGAATCCTACCCCGAAACGGCGAGTTCGATTGCCGACAAAATCAACTTCTTCATGAACATCTTCATGGCCGAGGAGACCGAGGACTACTCCAGGGTCCGCGACCCCGACGCTTTCCGCTCGTTCCAGCTCGCGATGGCTTATTGCCTCACCTGCTCTGAGGACTCCAGTGAGGGGGAGTACAATCCCACTCGGGAGTGCTTCATGGCCGATCTTGCGGACGGGCAAAACGACAACGCCTCGGGCGACGATGGGGACGGCGGGGCGGACGCACAGGCAAACCAACCGGTGGTGCCGCCTGCGACCCCTTCTTCTTTGTCAAGCTCGGCGGCGCGACAAGCACAGCTGGCACAACTCAAAGAGCTTCAAGCCAAGCTCGACGAGCAATGCCGGCAGACATAGGAGCTGCGCACCGCACTCGAGCAGCACCGCACCGCGCGTGGTGCACATGCCCAGGCGGCGACGCGCGTTGCCCGGGAGCGCATCCTGGCCGACGACAATGTCGACAAACCTCCAGAACTGAAGACGGCCGGCGAAAAACTCGTCGCTATGGCCTACCTACTCCAAGCCATGCCCAAGCCGTCGCCGCCTTCGGGTCGCAACCTGCACCGCGAGGCACAGGCGCTCATCGAGCAAGCTGCTGTGCAGCAGGCCGAGAGCTCTGCGTCTCGTATGCGCTCGAAAGCCCGGTGGGACTGCACGCCAGGACCACGAGGTTTCGGTGCACACTCCACCAGTAGGGAAGGGCAAGGCAGCCGTAGCACCCGGTGCGAAGGCACCCTCGGTCCACGACCGCATCGGAAAGGCTCCTGCAAGGGAGCAACTCCACGACACGCGCGGGCACGCCGATGACGGCGACGCCCGCTACATCGTCGGCGGCAGGAAATACACCCCTCGACGGGGTGGACGTTTCGACCCCGAGCACGACAGGGGCGAGTCACCGGAGCCTCCGGGCACCCGGGTGTTCAGCCGGGAGATTCGTACTGCATCTTTTCCCCCGCGCTTTCGACAGCCCACCACCCTCGTCAAGTACTCGGGCGAGACAGATCCCGCGGTCTGGCTCAATGACTATCGCCTAGCATGCCAGCTGGGTGGTGCGACAGACGACGCGGTCATCATCCGCAACCTTCCTCTTCACCTTGCAGATGCCACACGAACGTGGCTCGAGCACTTGCCCGCGGACCAGATTCACAACTGGGCCGACTTAGTCAAGATCTTCGTGGGCAACTTCCAGGGCACATACGTGCGCCTTGGGAACTCCTGGGACCTCAAAGGGTGTCGCCAGAAGCCCAATGAGTCCCTGCGTGACTACTGCGGCGCTTCTCCAAGTAGCGCACCGAGCTCCCCAGCGTCACCCACGTCGAGGTCATCAACGCCTTCGAGGGTACGACGTGCAGGAACCTGGTGCACGAGCTTGCGAGAAGCCGACCCGCCAACACCAACAAGTTGTTCGACGCCGCCACCAACTACGCCGCCGGCGAGGAGGCTATTGGTGCCATTTTCGACGATAAGCCGAACAAGCGCAAGGAAGATGCGCCTGCGGAGGGCAGCAATGCCAAGCCCAACGCCCCCGTCAAGAAACAGAAGCGGGGGAGGAAGGGAAAGAAGCTGGTCCCACCGAACCAGCGTGGATCGGGGCAGGCAGAGGACTCCGAGGAGGCCTTCGCTGCCGCCCCAGACCACAAAGGACCTCGAGGCCCCCCCCGAGGCGGTGGCGGCCTGTTCGACGACATGCTTAAGAAGCCGTGTCCTTACCACCAGGGCTCGGTCAATCATACCCTCGAGCAGTGCGAGATGCTCAAGAGGTATTACAACCGCGTCACGCATCGCGACGAGGACAAGAGAAAGGATGCTGGCGACAAAGGTGGAGATGACGAGTTCCCCCCGGTGGAGAACGCCTTCTTCATCTTCGGAGGACCAACGACGAACATGACCTCTCGGCAGGGCAAGCGTGAGCGCCGGGAAGTCTTCTCCGTCACCAAGGCCACGCCATCCTACCTCGACTGGTCGAAGGATACCATTTCCTTTGGCCGCGAGGACCACCCCAACTACGTCCCGCATCCGGGACGGTACCCGCTCGTTGTCGACCCCATCATCGGTAACACCCGCTTCTCGAAGGTGCTCATGGACGGAGGCAGCAGCCTAAACATCATGTACGCCCATACCTTGGGGCTCATGGGGATTGGATTGAACAAGCTTCGCCCCAGCAAGTCGCCATTTCATGGCGTTGCGCCGGGGAAGCGCGTCCAACCCCTCGGCCTGATCGATCTGCCTGTCTGCTTCGGCACGACAGCCAAGTTTCGCAAGGAAGTACTCATCTTTGAGGTGGTGGGGTTTCGGGGATCTTATCATGCCATTCTTGGACGTCCCTGCTATGCCAAGTTCATGGCCATGCCCAACTACACCTACCTCAAGTTGAAGATGCCGGGTCCGAAGGGCGTCATCACTGTCGGCTCTTCGTTCGAGCATGCCTACGAGTGCGACGTCGAGTGCGTTGAGCACGCGGAGGCTCAAGCGGAGGACGAGGCCCTCGCAGCCACCCTCGACAGAATGGCAGGCGAGGCCTTGGACTCCACGCACTGACACGCGGGAAGCTTTGAACCCGCCGAGGGTATCAAGAAGGTGCCCCTCGACCCGAGCCACCCCGACGACAAGGCGTTCCAGATCAGTGCCACCCTCGACAGCAAATAGGAAGTGGTGCTCGTCGACTTTCTCCGCGCCAATGCAGACATTTTCGCGTGGAGCCCCTCGGACATGCCTGGCATATCGAGGGGGGTCGCCGAGCACTCCCTTGATATCCGACCCAACTCCAAACCGGTGAAGCAGCGCCTGCGACGCTTCGACAAGCTCAAGCGCCGGGCGATCGGCGAGGAGTTGCAGAAACTTCTGGCGGCCGGGTTCATCAAGGAGGTATTCCATCCCGAGTGGCTAGCTAATCCTGTATTAGTGAAGAAAAAGAATGGAAACTGGAGGATGTGTGTAGATTACACTAGCTTGAATAAAGCATGTCCGAAGGTTCCCTTTCCTTTGCCACGAATTGATCATATTATAGATTCAACTGTAGGATGTGAACTTTTATCCTTTCTTGATGCTTATTCCGCCTATCACCAAATTAAGATGAAAGAGTCCGACCAGCTCGCGACCTCTTTTATCACACCATTCGGCATGTACTGCTACGTTACGATGCCCTTTGGCCTCAGAAACGCCGGAGCTACATATCAGCGGTGTATGCTCCATGTTTTCGGAGACCATCTCGGGCGGAACGTAGAGGCATATGTCGACGATATCGTTGTAAAATCCAGGAAGGCGGACGACCTGGTCACCGATCTCAGGATCGCATTCGATTGCCTACGGGCCAAAGGGGTAAAACTCAACTCCGAGAAGTGCGTGTTCGGGGTGCCTCAAGGCATGCTCTTGGGCTTCATTGTCTCCCAGCGGGGCATCGAACCCAACCCTGAGAAAGTCTCGGCCATCGCTCGGATGGGACCAATCCAAGACCTAAAGGGGGTATAGAGGGTCATGGGATGCTTAGCGTCCCTCAGCCGGTTCATCTCGCGCCTCGGCGAGAAAGGCTTACCCCTGTATCGACTCTTGAGGAAAACCGAGCGCTTCACGTGGACCCCCGAGGCCTAGGAAGCCCTCGACAGGCTGAAGGCATCGCTCACTCACGCCCCCATTCTCACACCACCCACGGATAGCAAGCCCCTCTATCTGTACGTAGCTGCGACGACCCAAGTGGTCAGCGCGGTGGTCATTGTCGAGAGACAAGAGGAGGGCCATGCTCTACCCGTCCAACGGCCGGTGTACTACATCAGCGAGGTGTTGTCTGAAACTAAGGCACGCTATTCGCAGATTCAGAAGCTGCTCTACGCAGTGGTTTTGGCTCGGCGCAAGCTGCGCCACTACTTCGAGGCCCATCCCGTCACCGTGGTCTCGTCTTTCCCTTTGGGAGAGATAGTCCGCAACAGGGAAGCCGATGGTAGAATTGCCAAATGGTCTGTGGAGCTGATGGGAGAAACTCTCACCTACGCCCCCCCGCAAAGCGATCAAGTCCCAAATCTTGGCCGACTTCGTGGCTGAATGGACGGACATTCAGCTACCCCCACCACAAATCCAGGCCGAATGCTGGACCATGTTCTTCAACGGGTCGGTGATGAAAACCGGCACCAGTGCTGGCCTCCTTTTCATCTCACCCATTGGAGATCACATGTGATACGTGATACGCCTGCACTTCCCTGCATCGAACAACATGGCGGAGTATGAGGCCCTCCTCAGTGGCCTCCGCATCGCCATCGAGCTCGGCGTCAAACGCCTCGACATGCCCGGTGACTCCCAACTCGTCATCGACCAAGTGATGAAGGAGTCTAGCTGCCACGACCCGAAGATGGAGGCATACTGCAAAGCAGTGCGCCACCTCGAAGATAAATTCGATGGCCTGGAACTCAATCATGTCCCGCGCAAGTACAATGAGGACGCCGACGAACTAGCCAATATCGCGTCGGGGCGGACCACCGTCCCCCCGAACATCTTCGCTCACGACATCACCAAGCTCTCCGTCGAATTCAAGGATCCGACGAGCCAGGCCCCTCGTCCACCGGGCCCTCCGGTGGGAACCCCCCGGCGAACGAGGTCGAGCCCATGGATATTGACTTCGGGACCTCCTCCACGGACGAGACCGAAGCAATGGAGATCGACGAGGCCCCCACTTCGCAAGATTGGCGCGTCCAGTACCTTGACTGGATGATTCGAGGGGTCCTACCCTCGAACCGCGCTCAGGCGCGGCGCCTCGCTAGGCGGGCCAAGTCTTTCGTCCTAATCGACAACGAGCTATACAAGCGCAGTCCCTCGGGAGTCTTACAGCGATGCATCCCCATCGCCGAGGGCAAGGAGCTGATCCGCGACATCCACGCTGGCGTCTGCGGCCACCATGCCGCGCCACGTACCCTCGTGGGTAACACGTTTCGGCAAGGTTTTTACTGGCCCACCGCAGTTGCCGACGCCACCGACGTCGTGCGGACCTGCGAGGGTTGCCAATTTTACGCTCGAAAAACACACTCCCCGCGCACGTTCTGCAGACCATCCCCATCACATGGCCTTTCGTTGTGTGGGGACTGGACCTCGTCGGTCCGCTGCAGAAGGCGCCCGGGGGCTTCACCCACTTGCTGGTGGCCGTCGACAAATTCTCCAAATGGATCGAGGCTCGACCCATCGGCAAGATCAAATCCGAGCAGGCGGTTCTATTCTTCACCGACATCGTCTTCAGGTTTGGGGTCCCGAATTCGATCATCACCGACAACGGCACCCAGTTCACAGGCAAGAAGTTCTTGGCGTTCTGCGACAATTTCCACATACGTGTGGACTGGTCGGCTGTGGCACACCCACAGACGAACGGCCAAGTGGAGCGTGCTAATGGCATGATCCTCCAAGAACAGAAGCCAAGAATCTTCAACAAGTTGAACAAATTCAGCCGGAGGTGGCTCACGGAGCTACCCTCGGTCATTTGGAGCCTGAGGATGACCCCAAGCAGAGCCACGGGCTTTACCCCGTTCTTCCTCGTCTATGGCGCCGAGGCCATACTCCCCACGGACTTGGAGTACGGGTCGCCAAGGCTCGAGGCATACCAAGAGCAGCAGAACCAGCGAGCCCGCGAAGACTCGTTGGATCAAGTGGACGAGGCTCGAGACGTGGCACTCCTACACTCTGCGCGCTACCAGCAGTCTTTACAAAGATATCAAGCGCAGAGAGTCCGACGCCGAGACCTCAACAAAGGGGACTTGGTGCTAAGGCTTCGAAAAGACAGCAGGGGCCGCCACAAGCTCTCACCACCATGGGAGGGCCCGTACATAATCACCGAGGTGCTCAAACCCGGCACGTACAAGCTGGCGAACAACAAAGGCGAAGTCCTCACCAACGCTTGGAACATACAGCAGCTACGTCGCTTCTATCCTTAGAATTCCGAGCTATTTGTACATCGTTTGTACTCGCATTCTCAATTTCCCGAAATAATAAACAAGTACGCTTTACTTGTTAATTTTTGGGAACCTTCCGGACCCTCGAGGGCTCGGATGCGCACGAACACTGAGGTACATCTGGCTTTACCCTCGGCAAAGCCACGCCTCCCTCGGGGGCGCTACTACGGGGGGAACCCCCGAACGTCCCCAAAAATCGCCAACATTTTTTCGAAAAACTTTTGTCTCGTCTTTAAGCTTCTCGTACACTTGGGAAAAATGGACGCGAGGCATAAGCAACTACGGTACGGGGACGACTGTAAGCATCTAGGCCCTCAAGGTATGTTTCGGTGATTAATGACAACCATTATTGTGACTAATGAGTTTGTGCAGCTTAATAGATCATTATCGCTCATTTGGTCATATGTCAAAAGAGGCCCCTCAATTTCATTATTCAAAAAGGCGATCTCCGTATTCAACTCAATTATATGTCAAGACTAAGGATCTTTTTAGTCCTAAGTGTCATAAGGTTGAGAAGGACACTTAGGTTAGTATAGGTTTTATAGTTTTTAGTGATCGCACTATTAAGAGGGGTTAAGGCTAAGTAACTTGAGCATGGACATGTTCATTTGAAAATGGATGCACACTATGGTCACTCAGGTTTCTAGAAGTTTAAATAAGTGGTTCTCAACTTATATCTCAAGAATATTTGGATTTCATTCAAGACTCAAATTAGAAAAGGCAAAATCAGAAAAAGTCTTTAACACCGGTTTAACCGACGACCTCAATTTTCTATACGTCGGTTAAACGAAGTCAGCAGAGTCTGGACAAGTCAATACACCGGTTAAACCGACGTGTTTGAATTTAACGTCGGTGCATTAGTACAGAGTTGGTTTTTCCAGGGTATTTCAAGTTCTATACACCGGTTAAACCGACAATGTTTGAAATGGGACGTCGGTGCAATTGACCAGTGAGATGGTTTTTCCAAGGACTTCAGAAGTTGTACTCACCGGTTAAACCGATGATAGGTTTGAGTTAACGTCGGTGCAGTAGTCCAGAGACTTGGTTTTTCAGTTGATCAGTGGATAACTACACTCACCGGTTAAACCGATGATACATCAGTTAATCTGCCCAAGTTGTAACGGCTAGTTTTCAGAAGGGGCAGTTTACATTCATCGGTTAAACCGACGATGACTATTGGAGGTACGTCGGATTAACCGGCGCTACACAGTTTTCTAGCAGCTTTTCTCCAACGGCTCTATTCGTGTGAGCTGCCTATATATACCCCTCCAATGGGTCATTTTGCCACTCTTGACACCAGGCAACATCCATACACTCAATACTATAGTCAAGAGCCACCTTGAGCTTCATCTTTCACATACTTGTTCATTCAATCAATCAAGAAGCAAGATTAAGGACTTGAGTAGAGAGAAGCTTGTGTGCATCCGTTCTTGGTGATCGGGTCTTGCTCAAGTGAAGGCCTTAGCTTGTTACTCTTGGTGATTGGCATCACCTAGGCGATCTTGGTGATCGAGGTGTTTCTCGCGTAGCTTGCCAAGGATTGTGGGAGCCCGGAGAAGAAGATTGTACGTGGCTTGATCTCCACCACGCCGGGATGGTGAACGGAGACTCTTAGTGAGCGCCCAAGTCTCGGTGACATGGGAGGTGACAAGACTCTTAGTGAGTGTCACAACGTGGATTAGGGGTGTGTGCCAACACATCGACACCACGGGAAAAAATCCGGTTGTCTCTTGCTCTCTCTTTCATTTCAATCACTTACTTTCATGCATTCTTTCATGTGCTTGACCTTAGAGATCATAGCTTAGCTCTACCTTGCTTAGTTTCATATCTTTGTTAGCTTGTGTAGTTTGCTTTGTTTAGCCGGTTGGTGAATTGAGCCTTACTAGCATTGCATAGGTTAAGGTTGTTTTATCTATCTTAGAAATTTGAAAAAGGCCCAATTCACCCCCCCTCTTGGTCCATCGATTCTTATAATTGGTATCAGAGCCTCGTTGCTCATTTGGATCATTAGGCTTCACCGCCTAGAGCTATGGCCAAGATGGGAGGTTCGCCGCCGCACTTCGAGGGTAAGAACTTTGCCTATTGGAAAGTTCGTATGGCCGCATACCTTGATGCGATTGCCCCCGAAGTGTGGATGGCAACAAAGACCGGATTCACCGGAACTCCCACCCCGGAGCAATTAAAATGGAACGCTAAGGCTAGAAATGCAATTTTCGAAGCCATTAGTGAGGAAGTCTTTGCTAGAGTAAATGGCATGGACTTAGCAAGTGAGATATGGAAAGAGCTAATTGAAATTCATGAAGGCTCCACAAAAGTCCGTGAACAAAAATATCACTTGTTTAGAGCAAAGTATGATTCTTTTAAGATGCTTGCTCATGAAAATTGCAATGATATGTATTCTCGCTTGAATGTCATTGTCAAGGACATTAATGCTCTTGAAGTTTCTAAAATTGACAGTGCCTCCATCAACCGCAAGATTCTCATGCTCCTTCCGAAGCCCAAGTACAACATTATCAATGCTATGCTTCAAAAAGAGAATCTTGATGCAATGGAAGTGGGAGAGCTTGTGGGCGAAATTCGCGCTCATGAAATTGGTATCCTTGGTATGTCCGAAGAGCCAACAACAAGCAAGTCAATTGCTCTCAAAACCAAGGCCAACAAATCCCGCAAGCTCAAGATGGTCAAGCAAGAATCAAGCTCAAGCAATGAAGAAGAGGATCATCATGAGAGCTCATCCGATGAAGAAGATGATGGAGAACTTGCTCTCATGATGAGAAAGTTCACACGCTTGAATGACAAGATCAACAAGAAGGGTTTCAACTTTGACCCCAAAAGAAGAATGTTCCGGCCATGGGGAGATGTCAAGAACAAAACTTGCTATAATTGTGGAGAAAAAGGCTACATCTCTCCCGATTGCCCCAAGCCGGACAAGAGAAAGAAGGATAACAAAGGCAAACATCGCCATGATTCAAGCGATGATGAAGAGGATGAAAAAAGGAACAAGAACAAGAAGGTTGGGAAGAAGAAGAGTCATGACAAGAAGACCAAGCTCTTCCCAAAGAAGAAAGGGCACACCAAGAGAAGCTTCTTGGTGGAAAAACAAGAGTGGGTGACCGATGTCTCATCAAGCGAAGATTCAAGTGATGAAGAAGACATCGTCACCATCGCCCTCACAAATGAAGAACCACCACCACCACCTCCGCCTCCTATGTGCCTCATGGCAAAAGGTAACACCAAGGTAAGTGAGGTGGATAGTGAAGATGATAGTGATGAAGAGATTGACCTATATGAATTCACTAACCTCATTAATGAGTATACATCCGTCATCAAGAGGGAAAAGGGCAAAGTCAAGATTCTTGAGAGCACTCATGCCAAGTTAGAGCTTGCCCACTCCGACTTGCTTGGCAAGTACAATGACTTGCTCAAAGAGCACAATGAGTCACTTGTACTTACTAAGCAAGTTGAAGAGAGCCACAAAAAGCTTAAACAAGAGCATAGGGAGTTGGCTCACAAGTACCAAGAACTTGAATTTGCCTATGAAGCAATTGACCCAAGTCTTGAGAACTTTGCTCATGAAACTATTGAGAAGGTCAATGCTTCTACTTCATGTGATGACCTACTCATTAATGCAAATGCTACTAATGCTTTGCCCGAGCTTGCACCTTCTAGGGAAAAGAAATTGATGGATCAAGTGGCAAGCCTCAAGAGTAGTGTGGAGAAGCTCTCAAGAGGAGAATACATCCACAAGGAGATTCTCTTCAATAATGCCCGTGACTATGGCAAGAGAGGTCTTGGTTCATTTCCGGAGCCAAACATAGCTACTACTCCTTCTCCGGAGATCAAGATTAGCTTCATCAAGGAAGTTGGTTCATATTGCCAACATTGCCAAGTCACCGGGCACCACACTAGGGAGTGCACTTTACCATCACGTCCTCTTCCTAATTTACCCAAGAATTACTCATCAATGTTTCAAAATAATCATTTTCTCTTGAGTAAAGTGAAGGGCAAGGTGAAGGCCAAATTCATTGGCAAACTCACTAAGGAGTCAATGAAGAAGCTCCCCAAGCAACTTTGGGTCCCAAAAGCTCTTGTCACACATGTGCAAGGCCCAAAACTTGTTTGGGTTCCTAAAACTCAAAAGTGATTCTCATGTGTGTAGGTGAACTACAAAGCCGGTGGAAAACATTGGGTACTTGATAGCGGTTGCTCTCAACACATGACCGGCAATGATAGCATGTTCACCACTCTTGAAGACCCCGGAGATCATGAACATGTCACCTATGGTGATAATTCAAGGGGAAAAGTTTTAGGTTTGGGTAGAATAGCAATTTCTAAAGATTTATCTATTTCTAATGTTTTGTTTGTAGAAGCACTTAGTTTTAATCTTATTTCAATTGCTCAATTGTGTGATCTTGGACTAACGTGTGCCTTTGACAAGAATGGTGTTGTAGTAACTCATGAAAAAGACAAGTCATTGGTATTCACGGGGTTTAGGCATGGCAACATTTACTTGGTGGATTTCTCTTCAAAGCAAACAAGCACCATGACATGCCTCTTCACCAAGTCTTCTCTTGGATGGCTTTGGCATAGAAGAATTGCTCATATTGGCATGAGCAACCTCAAGAAAGCCCACAAGAGAGGGATGATCACCGGCTTGAAGGATGTTACATTTGACAAGAACAAATTATGCAAAGCATGTCAAGCCGGGAAGCAAGTAGCAACACATTATCCCATCAAGACGATGTTGTCTACCTCCAAGCCGCTCAAGCTTCTACACATGGATCTCTTTGGTCCAACTACATACAAGAGCCTTGGTGGTAACCTCTATTGCCTAGTAATTGTTGATGATTTTTCACGTTACACTTGGGTTATGTTTCTAGGCGATAAGGGTGAAACTCCGGAAATCTTCAAGACATTTGCAAGAAGAGCTCAAAGGGAGTACAACTCCCCAATTGTGAAGATCCGGAGTGACAACTGCACCGAGTTCAAAAATATGAAGATTGAAGAATGGTGCGATGAATAGGGCATTAAGCATGAGTTTTCCGCCACCTACACGCCTCAACAAAATGGAGTGATGGAAAGAAAGAACAAGACACTCATCACCCTAGCAAGAGCAATGTTGGATGATTATGGCACGTCCGAGAAATTTTGGGCGGAAGCAATCAACACGGCGTGTCATGCATCCAACCGAGTGTATCCTCACCGACTCCTCAAGAAAACTCCATATGAGCTCATCACCGGGAGGAAACCAAATATATCATATTTTCGAGTCTTTGGTTGCAAATGCTTCATCTATAAGAAGAAAAGGCTCGGTAAGTTTGAGAGTAGATGTGATGAAGGTTTCTTTCTTGGTTATGCATCAAACTCCAAAGCATATAGAGTATTCAATCAAACCTCCGGGTTAGTTGAAGAAATATGTGATGTGGAGTTTGATGAATCTAATGGCTCCCAAGAGGAGGTTGTTGGCTATGAAAATGTAGGTGATAAAGAGATTGATGAAGCTTTGAAGAATATGTCCATTGGGGATATCAAGCCGGAAGAGGAGCATGAAGTCAATGATCAAGGGGGAGGACCTTCCTCATCTACACCAAGCACCTCCACGGCACCCCAAGCGGATAAAGATTAAGAAAAAGATGATTCACTACCTCAAGAAGATGTGCCAACGCCAACACCCCAAGTCCAAGAACAAGAAGAGCAAAGTGTTCCACCACAAGCACAAGTCACCCATGATCCACCCCAACAAGCATCCATGCAAATACCGCTAGTGAAGCATGGTCGCATCTCCAAGGATCATCCAATTGGTCAAATCATTGGTAGTCCTTCAAAGGGAGTAAGAACTCGCTCTAAGCATGCTTCATTTTGCGAATATCACTCGTTTATTTCTTGTATTGAACCCACTAGCATAGAGGAAGCGCTTGAGGACTCGGATTGGGTGATGGCCATGCAAGAAGAATTGAACAACTTCACCCGCAATGAAGTTTGGGTCCTCGAAGCTCCTCCGAAAGACAAGAATATCATTGGCACTAAGTGGGTCTTTCGAAACAAGCAAGATGAACATGGGGTGGTGATACGCAACAAAGCAAGACTTGTGGCAAAAGAGTTTTCTCAAGTCGAAGGTTTGGATTTTGGTGAAACTTTTGCTCCGGTCGCAAGACTTGAAGCTATCCGTATCCTTCTTGCTTACTCTTCACATCATAACATTAAGTTATATCAAATGGATGTGAAAAGTGCATTCTTAAATGGCGTTATTAACGAACTTGTTTATGTTGAGCAACCTCCCGGGTTTGAAGATCCGAGGAATCCTAACCATGTTTATAGGTTGCACAAGGCACTCTATGGGCTCAAACAAGATCCAAGGGCTTGGTATGAGAGGCTTCATGACTTCCTAATCATGCAAGGCTTCAAGATCGGGAGGGTGGACACCACGTTGTTCACAAAAGACGTCAACGGGGATCTCTTTATTTGTCAAATTTATGTTGACGATATTATCTTTGGCTCAACTAATGATTTCCTAAGCCATGAGTTTGCTACCATGATGTCTAGGGAATTCGAGATGTCCATGATTGGCGAATTGACTTTCTTCCTTGGTTTTCAAGTCAAACAAATGAAGGAAGGGGCATTCATCCATCAAGAAAAGTATACTAAAGATATCTTGAAGAAGTTCAGGATGGATGAGTGCAAGCCAATCAAGACACCCATGGCTACCAATGGGCATCTCGACTTGGATGTGGACGGTAAACCGATTGATCAATCCCTCTATCGTTCTATGATAGGGTCTTTGCTTTACCTTACCGCATCTAGGCCCGATATAATGTTTAGTGTGTGCTTGTGTGCCCGCTTTCAAGCTAACCCAAAGGAATCACACCTTTTGGCTGTGAATAGGATCCTTCGGTATCTCAAGCACACCCCTAGCATAGGCTTGTGGTACCCCAAAGGCGCTAGCTTAGATCTCTTGGGATACTCGGATTCGGATTTTGCCGGAAGCCTTGTGGATCGCAAGAGTACCTCCGGGGGTTGCCACTTGCTTGGGCGTTCTCTAGTTTCTTGGTCAAGTAAGAAGCAAAATTCCGTGGCTTTGTCCACCGCGGAAGCGGAATATATAGCGGCCGGTGCATGTTGTGCCCAAATTCTATATATGAAGCAAACCCTTTTGGACTTTGGTGTGAAACTAGATAGGATACCACTCCTTTGTGACAATGAAAGTGCCGTAAAAATTGCCAAGAATCCGGTTCAACACTCTCGCACAAAGCACATTGATATTCGCCATCACTTCTTGCGTGATCACGAAGCCAAGGGGGACATTTCCCTTCAAGGTGTGAGATCCGAGGAGCAATTGGCGGATATATTCACAAAACCTTTAGACGAGAGTACCTTTGTTAGGCTAAGGAATGAGCTTAATGTGTTAGATGCGGCAAATGTCATGTAAGTTGCCATGACATATAGAAAAATGCATACATATAGGACACTTGTCTAACCATGGTAAGATAGTGATGAGCAAGGGTTTAGCTAGAGGTGGTGGTCCACTTGTTTTCCTCTAGGCTTGTAGAAAGGCTCATCATGAAGAAGCTTCCCGTGGGTTCAAACTTGACAAGTAGAATTTAAATTCTTGCTATGCATTACCTGTCATATAGATGTGCACTTCATGTTTACCTTACTTTCGCATGTGGTTGTAGCTTGCATTATCATTGCATGCGTAAGGGTCACAAAGGAGATCACTTGATGAAAATGAGACTTGTTTCATATACAAGATCTTAATTCATGAAAAGTGAAAAGAGCAAAGTGTTAGGTGCATTATTGCCTAGTGAGCAATGTCATGATGAGTTTGAAGCTTTCTATCTTCAATATTCCTATGACATGGCTCATACTTTTTATTTGGTGTTTTTGTCTCTCTTGCGGCTTTTCCTTGTGTTTGAAAAGAAAATTATTTAAGCAAGTGTGCTATCCTATTTATTTTGAGGGGTAAAGTCGCCTATGCAAGTCCATTAACTTGAGTTTATTTGAATCTTATAAGTTTATTGGACTAAGCATAGAAGAGTGAGCTGAGTGAGGGGTTTTCGGCTTCACCGGTTAAACCGACGCTCAATGGATTTATACCCATCGGTTTAACCAGCGTTACTAAAGTTGGGTCTCAGCTCAGGCAGTTTCAGGCGTTTAACCGACGTATACAAATTTCAGAGCATCGGATCAACCGGTGATCATAAATACATATCAGACCAAGCAATCAACCGGTGTTAGCAGCGTTCAACCGATGAGTACAAATTTTAAATCATCGGTTCAACCGGCGTTCAGTTTCAGATCTGCATGAGTCTCGGGTGAACTGCACCGACGCAATCAACCGGCGCTCAAACCCTAGGCGTCTGATCGACCGGTGTTAAAGAAAATCGCGGGTCCCACCTGTCATATATGTGTTTTGCCCGCGGACACCAGCCTCCTTCCTCTCTGTTTCGCCCGTGTCACTCCCAACTCGAGCCGCCGCCGCCGTTTCACGCCGCCGCCGCACACTCCACACGCCGCCCGTCTGCACGCCGCCAAGCCACAGTCGTCACGCCTTGCACCCCCGCACGCAGCTGTGCGCCGCCCGCGCCGCCGCTCGCCCTCGCTGCCCACACTCCTCGCTGTGCACCACCGCCGCCTTGCGTCATCGCCGCTTCGCGCCGCCACCGCCGCCACCAGTACTGCTACTCCGCGCCACCGCCGCGTTCTGAGCCGCCGCTCCCACGCAGCCGCGCCTCCACGCCTTTCACGCCGCAGCAGCACCCGATTAGCGCTCACCAGGTGTTCGAGGATTTGACTGATAGAGATGGGTCGCGAGAAGAGGAAGGGGAAGGAAGTCGTTGTCGAGAAGCCCGCTCGCAAGCGGACTCGTGCAGAGAAGGAGGCCGAGAGGGCCGAGATGGTGGCCAAGGCCGCCGAGGAGCAGGCATCAGGCCGTGCTCGTCCGTTTCAGATCAGGGAGGACCCCAGAGGCAGAGGCAGAGGCAGAGGCAGAGGCAGGGGTATGGGCAGAGTCAGAGGTGCTAGGGCCACCAGAGCCGCGACAGCAGCAGCAGCAGCGACAGATTCAGATGGTTCTGACTCAGAGGCAGGACAGTCAGAGGGGCAGAGTTCTCCACAGTAGTCGTCTGAGGGAGGTTCCCCGCCAGCGACAGAGCGTCGCACTGGACCGAGGACTCGGGGAGGACACCAGCCACAGGAGCCCCGCAGGTCCGCAGCAGCAGCTCGCAGAGCCGAGGCCCTAGAGGTCGAGCGCGCAGTGTTCCGTATGGACACTGTTGTGCGTCTGGAGCCAGGTGTGATGCTCCAAAACTTGACCCGAGCCAATGCGGCCAAGGTCAAGATGCTCAGGTGGAGTGTTGAGGAGGAGGTCTGGTTCCCAGTGACCCGAGACAGCAGAGTCGACAGGAGGTTCTGGACTCTGCTACAGGCCAGCTTCTACGAGACTTTCCAGCGGAGGGGCCACCGGATCTTCCCGCACAGGGTTCTTGACTGGGTCTCACTGAGGACAGCCGCAGGGGGAGCAAACGTGAGAGCACACTTCGCTCACTTCAGAGGACTGCCCAGGCTGCTAAAGATGGAGCAGAATCATTATATCGAGGACTGGGTCAAGTGTTCTACGCCACAGCATGGATAGCTCCCGAGCGCAGAGCCGTGCACTTCATGTTTGGAGGGCAGGTTTTTGGTTTGTCGAGGGCGACCATTGCTGGTATACTTGGAGTTGACCTGGTCGACGTCTCGCTGCACGAGAGGGTTTACGGGGACTCAGATCCACCTCGCAGGGCGATGGTTGGCGGGATTGCTCCTTCTCACGAGGCGATCTCTCAGTGCTTCCGCCAGCCGTTCCCAGCCTCTTACGCCAGAGTGCCGAGCTTGCTGACTCCAGAGGCATACGCTGTTCACATGGCACTCCGGAGGACTCTGTTACCGAGGAGTGGCTACCCAGAGGGGTTCACAAGTTTGCAGCAGCTCTTGCTCCTACACATCCTCACTCACGAGCCATTTGACATAGTTGACTTTATTCTGGCTGAGATCGAGGATGTGATCACTGATGGGATGGGTGTGGTGCGACAGTTTCCTTATGGGCACTGGATCAGTTACATATGCTCTATGATAGTGCCAGCAGAGTCAACCATCAGCGCCCCTTACCATCACGACGAGGCTCCCAGGTTCCCTGTCTACCGACCCACAACTCCACAGGACAGGAGGAGGGGCAGACACGCAGATAGAGCTGCGATGGCTCGACTGTCACGGGAGGTACAGGCACGAGTGGCAGAGGAGGATGAGGCACTCCTGGCAGCGGAGGCACAGCTTCCCGGGGGAGATGATGAGATTCACTGGTCTGAGCTTGAGTCAGACTCCTCCGAGGACGTAGAGTACTTTCCTCCAGCTGCCCCAGCCAGTCACGACCACGAGGCAAGAGGGTCCGGAGAGCCAGCTCCTCCGACTTCAGCAGCTGCTACAGTCTCTGAGTCCCAGGTGACTCAGCCGTCCGAGCTCACTGCACTACTACAGCAGCTCGTGACTCAGCAGAGGGAGGACCGACTTGCTCAGGAGGAGGCCAGGAGAGCCCATGAGGCTCAGATTGCGGCTATTCAGAGAGAGGCAGCCCGAGAGTGTGCAGCGACAGAGGAGCATTTTGTCGGCCTCATTGACAGAGTTTCACAGAGGACAGACGCTCAGTTCTAGCAGATGCAGCAGGGCATAATGGCGATGTTCGGGATGATCTCCCAGCTTTACTCTCACACCGGACTCGCCCCACAGCAGCAGCAGCCCGGACTTCAGGGTGTTGGAGTACCTCAGCTTGCAGTCACACCAGCTCCTCCTCCTCCAGCCCCTACTGCAGCTCCAGCCACTACAGCGACATCAGAGACCACGTTCTCGATGTCCGCACTCTTTGGATCTGCCGGTCGTCCGCTCTTTTCACCACTGCCAGCGACCACACTCTTTCAGGACTCACCGCCAGCAGTTCAGTCGGTCGCCCTCCCTACCTCACTTCAGGCAGCACCTTCAGGGGGAGGAGCAGTAGAGGAGTCCCTGCTTCCACAGTCGACGCAGCCGGCAGCCTCAGCAGTCACTTCTTCAGATGTTGATACTTCTTCTGCTGGCCCGGTTACGACTTCTATGGATCCTCTACCAGGCAGTGCCAGCACGAGAGCCTCCACGACAGTCACTCCCCCAGTGAGCTCAGACCCAGACCAGCAGCTTCCGTCTGTCACCGAGGGTGAGGGTTCTCCTTCCGACGACGACGACGACGACCCGGACCGCTTCCTCGCCGTACCACGACAGCACGACCCGTAGCTCGCCTTTTGGTGCTTTGATGCCAAAGGGGGAGAGGTGTTAGGGGGAGCCACAGAGTTAGGGGGAGGGTAGAGCTAGAGAGAGCTCGTAGTTATCAGGACTTTGATTCTTTGTATCACATTTGGTGTTAGTTCATGGATATGTACATTTGTCGCTTGAGTATGCCGTGCTTTGAGACATATCTATGGATTTCGTTTGAGCCGTTGAGCTCTTTGGTCCTTCTTTTCGAGTTTGCTTGTGTTTATCTTGCGTTATCTTTCTCGCTCTCTCGTTATTTATGTTTGTGTTGTCATCAATCACCAAAAAGGGGGAGATTGTAAGCATCTAGGCCCTCAAGGTATGTTTCGGTGATTAATGACAACCATTATTGTGACTAATGAGTTTGTGCAGCTTAATAGATCATTATCGCTCATTTGGTCATATGTCAAAAGAGGCCCCTCAATTTCATTATTCAAAAAGACAATCTCCGTATTCAACTCAATTATATGTCAAGACTAAGGATCTTTCTAGTCCTAAGTGTCATAAGGTTGAGAAGGACACTTAGGTTAGTATAGGTTTTATAGTTTTTTAGTGATCGCACTATTAAGAGGGGTTAAGGCTAAGTAACTTGAGCATGGACATGGTCATTTGAAAATGGATGCACACTATGGTCACTCAGGTTTCTAGAAGTTCAAATAAGTGGTTCTCAACTTATATCTCAAGAATATTTGGATTTCATTCAAGACTCAAATTAGAAAAGGCAAAATCAGAAAAAGTCTTTAACACCGGTTTAACCGACGACCTCAATTTTCTATATGTCGGTTAAACGAAGTCAGCAGAGTCTGGACAAGTCAATACACCGGTTAAACCGACGTGTTTGAATTTAACGTCGGTGCATTAGTACAGAGTTGGTTTTTCCAGGGTATTTCAAGTTCTATACACCGGTTAAACCGACAATGTTTGAAATGGGACGTCGGTGCAATTGACCAGTGAGATGGTTTTTCCAAGGACTTCAGAAGTTGTACTCACCGGTTAAACCGATGATAGGTTTGAGTTAACGTCGGTGCAGTAGTCCAGAGACTTGGTTTTTCAGTTGATCAGTGGATAACTACACTCACCGGTTAAACCGATGATACGTCAGTTAATCTGCCCAAGTTGTAACGGCTAGTTTTCAGAAGGGGCAGTTTACATTCATCGGTTAAACCGACGATGACTATTGGAGGTACGTCGGATTAACCGGCGCTACACAGTTTTCTAGCAGCTTTTCTCCAACGGCTCTATTCGTGTGAGCTGCCTATATATACCCCTCCAATGGGTCATTTTGCCACTCTTGACACCAGGCAACATCCATACACTCAATACTATAGTCAAGAGCCACCTTGAGCTTCATCTTTCACATACTTGTTCATTCAATCAATCAAGAAGCAAGATTAAGGACTTGAGTAGAGAGAAGCTTGTGTGCATCCGTTCTTGGTGATCGGGTCTTGCTCAAGTGAAGGCCTTAGCTTGTTACTCTTGGTGATTGGCATCACCTAGGCGATCTTGGTGATCGAGGTGTTTCTCGCGTAGCTTGCCAAGGATTGTGGGAGCCCGGAGAAGAAGATTGTACGTGGCTTGATCTCCACCACGCCGGGATGGTGAACGGAGACTCTTAGTGAGCGCCCAAGTCTCGGTGACATGGGAGGTGACAAGACTCTTAGTGAGTGTCACAACGTGGATTAGGGGTGTGTGCCAACACATCGACACCACGGGAAAAAATCCGGTTGTCTCTTGCTCTCTCTTTCATTTCAATCACTTACTTTCATGCATTCTTTCATGTGCTTGACCTTAGAGATCATAGCTTAGCTCTACCTTGCTTAGTTTCATATCTTTGTTAGCTTGTGTAGTTTGCTTTGTTTAGCCGGTTGGTGAATTGAGCCTTACTAGCATTGCATAGGTTAAGGTTGTTTTATCTATCTTAGAAATTTGAAAAAGCCCCAATTTACCCCCTCTTGGTCCATCGATTCTTACAACGGCCGAGTCGTGGGGCTGCCTACGCCTCCAGGATACGGCACCCCCCTCACCACCCCACGCCTACGTCGCTTATGAACGCGAAATTCCTCGCAGAAGTTTACCTAAGTCGCGTACGAGAACACGAAAGTAGAGTAAAGAAAACAAAGGCTCAAACGCACAAGGCCTCGATGGGCTACACTGTCGATTTCAACGATTTAACGAAAATGAATTTCTTTATTCACAAAAATAAAGTGCGATTACAACGAACACTAATCTATTACATGGGCTTCGAGGCCCAGCCTATCTACAGGTTGTCATCCCCCCTCTATGGATCTGCGACACGCTCACGGCGGTCCGCTCGAGGTCAGCGTACTCCGTTTGAGCCGCCATGAGCGCGGTGCCTACCGCCTCTTTCGCCGCGGTCTCGTCCGCCACCCTCTGCCTCAGCTCTGATCAAAGGAATCAAGATCAGCTGCGAAAAAGTAAAATCCAACTACTGCGAAATTTCGAGTACTTACCCACGATGCTCTTCTGCGCCTCCTCCCTCTGGATTCGGGCGGCCTCCTCGAGCGAGGACAAGGAGTTTTCCTTCTCCCTGAGGGCGGCCTCCACATTCTGGATGGCCACCTCCTTCTCCTCGAGGGTTTCGCCCTTTTCCTGGAGGGTCCCATAGAGCGTGACGACGGTCACCTCTTTTTGGAGAAGTTCGGTCTCCTTTTGCTCAAGCGCCGTACTAAGGTGTTGCAGCTCGGCATTCTGCTCCTCGACTTCCCGAGCCTTCTGCTCCGCTGCGACCCTCTGGACGTCATGCTCGCCGGTAACACGTGCTAACTCCTCCTCCAGCGCCCGCTGACGCGCCCCCAGATCTGTCATCCTTGTGTTGGCCTCGATGTTCTTGAGCACCAACTCGGCATTGTGCTGCCCGAGCCAGCCTATCTGGGAGTGCAGTCGGGTCATCTCGGCACTCTTTCTACGCGAGATATCCTTCAGCCGCTGCGGAAGGGAAGGCATGGGTAAAGCAGGCAAAGTCAGGGCCAAAAAAATGAACAATTCTCGGGGAGAAGCTGCTTACCTGGCTAATCTGGTAATCCGTCGTTCAATGGAGCTCCAGGGCTCGTTCGAGGAGGTTCTAAATCTGAGAACCTGCCTCGTACTACGCCTGCCAGACAGCCTCCTCCTCTCGCTCATTGCAGAGGACCTCCGGGGGGACCACAGACTGAACGATTGCCCCATGCTGGGGCCCCCTGGATGCCCCCTCGTCAAGCATCTCTGCGCAGGCCGACGTGAACTCGGCGATCTTGTCGGCGGCGCTCGCCGCAGCAGCGGGGTCGATGTCTCTCGAATCCCCGTATTCCCCGCTGCTGTCCGGCAGCTGCACCACCGGGATCGTGATGTCCGTCACCGCCTGTGCCATCACCGTCGGTGCCGCCGTTACCGCAACAACACCCCCGTCCTGGGCCTCTCCGGGCGCCAAGACGCGGGTTTCCTCCACCATCGGCGCCCTCTGCGCCGACTCCTCTGCGACTCCCTCGACCCCAGCCCTCGGGGGCTCAGGGACGAAGGTCTCCACCTCCACCTGGCCAGCGGGGCACTCCTGCGCACCCCCACCAGATCCTTCCTCGATGACCGGCCGGGCGACGTCATCTGCGCCGCCCCGGCCGGCATCCCCCGCGGCGTAGACCGGAGCGGTTGCTTCGGCTCCGCTCTGGCCAGCGTTGCCCTCGTTCCCCGGTGCTAGAGCCTGTTGCGCCACTTGAGTCCCTCGAGCCATCGCCGCCCGCAGCTTCGCGGCCTCCGCCACGATATCTACGACGGGCAGAGGTTGCGGCGTCATGTGCGGCGTGGCGCGTGCCCCGGTCTTGAGGGCTTTGACCAGCGCGAGAGGGGCTGCGTCCTTGGCAGCGGCCCCGGAGCTGGAAATCAGGGAAGGAAGGTCGAGGTTAGCAGGATTGGGGGAGCGATCAAATAAACACGACAAGTAGAACCAGAGACACTTACCGGGCACTCATGCTGCGCTTGCCCGTGCCGCTCCTTCGGGCCCGCGGCACACCGACGCCCCTCGATGCCTGATCTGAGGGTGTCACCCTCGGAGCAGGCTGAGGCCTCAGGGCAATCTGCACGAATGCCTCCGCGCTCGTCGCGGACCCATCGCCGCACGTCGACATCGTGGGCGCGGAGACCCCCTCGCCCGTCGCTGGCTGGGGCGACCTCCGCTCTATCGCGGGCGCAGACGATTCTCCACCCACCGCCGGCGAGGGTGACCCTCGACCCGCCGCCAGCGTGGGCAATCTCCGCTCCGCCGTCGCTGGCGCCTCGTCGCCATCCCCCTGATAGACCGGCGGGGAACTTGCGACCGCCGCCGCCGCCGCCTCGTCGTCGCCCGGGGGGTGAACCTCGGCATCCGAGGCCTCCTCCTCGTCGTCCATGGATTCGGGCGTGGCGGGCCGCGGTTTCCCCTCCGCGCGTGCAATCTTGCACGCCTTGTCGTGCCTCTCCTTCCTTTTCCTCTTCCTCTCGGCCGTCGCCTCCGCCGCTCTCTCCTCTCGCGCGCATGAGTACTACAAGAACCCCAGAAAGCTGTTCCTTTCGCTCTTTTGCCGTCTCCTAGCCCCCAGACTCCAGAACGCTGCCGCCGCTCCACCCCGAACGCCGGCGAGCTCAAGCCGCCGTCGCCCCGCCATTTCAGAGCAGCTCCGCCCGCGCTGACCCCCTAGCAAGCTCCACCGTGGGCCCGCGCAGCTCACCCACCCTTCTCCTCGCCCAATCCTCACCGGAGCACTCTAGCCACTGTTGAATCTCCGCCACCGCCGCCCTGCTCCGTCGAGCCGCCGCCTCCGAGCACCTCCCCGCACCCAAGACCACCCAGGGGTGCGCCTTGACCCGGTGAAGCTCCCACTCCTCTTTCCCCTCACCGTCGACGACCCCCTCGCCGGGATTTGGCCGGTCAACGCCGCGCCCCTGCACTGACCTCAGCCAGGGACCTCGGGTGAAAAGAAACGAAAACCCGGGGGGTTATCTGAATAGCCCTAGACTCATTTGAATAGTAGCAGCAAGGGCCCCTTTGTAATTTTTGCTGTAAACTTTGAAATTCCATAGAAATTTGTAGAAAATTCGTAAAATAGCAAATCCAGTTGTTCTGGAATCCTTGTGTAAAGTTCTATGCAGTAGAATCATAATATGCTGAGTGTTAATTGAAATTTTTTGCTGTAGAAGTAGATTTGTGTTACTAGTGTTTAAATGCTAGTTATTTTTACCTTTTCCATAACTGATGTTTGAAGCCTTATCTTGCTGTGAAATTTTTATGGCGCTTTGTTCATGTAACTCTAGTTTTTCTATAAAAATTTCGTGGTTAGTTCTCATGTTTAGCTATTTATTTGATTTAATGCTTGTTTAGTAGATTTTAATTATGATAAATAGTTTATGTTGATGATAAATTATGAAAATATTTATGAGTGTTATTTTTCAATAGTTTAGCTTGTCCATGAAGTTTTAGCCCTAATTCTTGACTACAACAGAAGATAAAATCAATCTTGTTAAATTGATGTCGGTTTTGTTTATTTTCCCATAATTAGTTCTGTCCAGAATAACTTCCGAAACATTTATGAGGTGTTTAAAATCATATGAAGTCTGTTCTGAAAATTTTTGAGCTTCATAATATTGTGTTTTGTTCTGTAGAATTCAATCTTGTTCTAGGTATTGTCTGAATGAATGAATTTTTCTGAATAAATGGCTACATGTTTTGGCATGAAATTTACAGGATAGCTTACTCTATTCATATTATGTTTAGTGTAATTTTTCTAAATTTATTACTATTTGTACTCTGAGTTGTTGATTTATTAACAAACCATGATTTAATTGCTATAGGAACTACTCCCACTTGTTTAGGAAGTTACTATAGCTTTCTTGTGCTGTTGATCATGATGCCTTGTGTAGTTAGATATGTTGAGTTACTACTCTATAAACGATTGCCCATGTGTGTATAAAATTTTGTTTGCTTAGCTTCACCACATCGTGAGCGTGTTTATAATATTGTTCTTGCATCACATATAGATACGACTGCTCGATCGGACGGGACATACGAGCTGATCCCGGATTCCGAAGGAGGTGATCTCGAAGCTCAAGTGAACACTGCTGTATTAATTGAAGCCCCGGACCAAAGTTTAGAAGAGCCCAGGGATGAAATAGTTAGTGACTACCGAGAAGGCAAGCCCCGGACATAACCTATATTTCAAATTAATATCATTTACTGTTATTACTTACTTGTGCATTTACAGTTCTTAGGATTTGAATTGAAACCCTAGATGCATGATCCTAGGAATCTATGTACTGAACACTAGACCTGAGTTCGAATAATTGCTAAGCTTATAGGACCGGTAAAAGTCGAGTGATTTCCTGTCACTCGCGAGCTCTATAGGAATTGCTTGTTTACTTTATGTTATCAATATAAGGACGACGGACGGGGTTGTGTTCGATATCATGACCTTGTGTGAGACCCCATCTGTGTTGATGAACTTGCTAAGGTCGCGGTGTGTGGTAGTGCTGGTTAAGTTTTTGAACGTACTAGCCACATGCCGTAAATATGGTACGCGGTAAGCCTAGTAACCGATTGGACCGAGGAGTGGATATACTAACACTCTCTCTTTAGAGATAGGTTTTTATGTTTATGTTGATCAACACCACGACTAGGAGGGACAAGGTTGGACCTTGGAGCCCTGTAGTCGGGGAGAGTGTTCCTATCCACAAGCCGGGAAGAAAGGCAAACGGTTGTTTGGGAACAACCCGACGGTGTTCCAAACGTGTGTGTTAGGTCTGCCTGGTCAGGTTAACAAATTCGATTCGAATCGCCTGCTTCCCACAGTTTGGGACTACTTGATCTCTTTGCCACACAGAGTAATAAGAGCAACATTACTATGATCAATCTTGATGTTTGACTAAAGTTCTACCATGATTGGATAGTAGTTGCTTACATAGAATGGTTAATCAACTAGAATCTTGGAAGCTAAAACTTGAAAGTAAGGACCTACTCTTTATTGCTTTTCAGCAAAAGGAAAACCAGAGCCTCACAGAACCTTGCATAGTCTAGCTAAAGTGGGCTACGTATACCCGTTGACGGTTAAGTCTTGCTGAGTATTAGAATACTCAGCCTTGCTGTTGAAACCCTTTTCAGGTATGAGTCTGGAGGATCAGATCGCTAGTTTATCTTGGCCTTGCTCGTTGCCTCCTGGCTGGTCCGTAGAGTGGGATATGTCTTCGGCCGGCTTTGACCCTGACGAGTGATACCTTGCTTGGGCTAGCCTGGTATACTTTTGCGACGTGTTGTAGCTGTCGTGTGTTATCTTTCGCTGTTTAAACTCTAAAGCTTTACCCTTATGTTTTGTATAACTGGTTTACTAAGTTTGGTTTTGTAATAATGTCTTAAACTGGCTGTAATCACTACTTTGCCTGTGTTGTAAAATTGTGGTTGTAATATCTCTGGACTCACCTTTGTGCGGGGTATGCTTGTTCGATCCGAGAACCGGTGGTTGTATCGGGACGTTACCCGACAGACCAAGAATTGTTCCGTTTGAAGTGCGTTTGAGCCAGTGTTGCCTTTATGGTGATGGCCTGCGCACTTGAGCTGGGATAATTCAGGTTGTTCTGCCACAAGCGCGACGAAAGCGCCAGCTGCTGAGCAGTAGGCGCCATCGTCGCCCTGCCCCACTCAGCACGCGGATGCGTCTTGTCCCCGGAACGAACCAAAAAAGGCACCGCCTCGAAATACTCTCCCTGCAGGTGCACTACCCCGACCGACGAGTTGTCACATCCACTGGGCTGGCACCCAGGTGCGCCTGGCGGAAGCACAGCACCGATCGATCACGTCAAGGGGTAAAATCGCCGAAATACCCTTTGGCCGAATCCCATGGCTCGACCAAAGCCTCGGGGGCTACTGTCGGGTACCACGATTAGGGACACCCTAATCGGGGTACTAAGATCACTCTAAAAACGCAAAGCACATGTTAAGGCAACGGGGCCCACAAAGGCCCATGGCCTCCTTCCAGTCTGGAAGAAAGGAAAGGGCTCAAAGAAGCCCAGCATGCGGCCCATTCGCACCCCTCGGACCCGCGGGGCGATCTCCGAATCGCTCGAGGGCTCCCATCGAGACCCTCGACTGCACCCCGCATCTCCGCCTCGCTTGAGGGTAGCGAATCTACCCTCGAGCGGGCGAAACATCTCCGCCTCGCTCGAGGGTAGCGAACCTACCCTCGAGCAGTCAACTCATCTCCACCTCGCTCGAGGCCACCCCTCGGCGTAAAGGAAAAACGGCCCTGCCGCTCACCCGCCCGTCGTACGGAGGCATTAAGTGCCAACTACTCCTCCACAGCGCTCAGGACAGACGGCGTCAGGCCGCCATTCCCCACAGTGGCTGTGACCGGCGTCTCGTCCGCCAACTCCGGTCACTGCTCCGCCATCCCGGACGCTGTGGCAGCACTGTGGAACCTGCGACGCGGGACGAGACGGGCTCGGAACTGTTCCCATTACTATTCTGCCAACTCCGACCATTCAGACTCCACCTCATCACACGTATGGCCCCGGACCCACCTCCTGCTCGGGGTGGGGTCCGGTGTCACCACGCGCCCCCTCGGAGAGGGGTGCCCAGCACTAGCAGCCGGAGGCCTGGACCTCCCCCTCGAGGGGTCTGGGACCTCCACATGACTCCCGGACCTCCTTAGTGCATACGACAGCACTCCATCCAGGGGGTCCGGGACCGCCACGCGCCCTGCTACCGCTGATGCACGTATATATGCAACACCCTGACCTGCAGGGCTCACGGAACGACATCAAGCCACATCTGGAGGACTGTACACCCTACAGCAACGACCACGCCGCCTGCTGGGGTTGGTAGGACGCCGGCGCGATCTCCGCGAGGTCAAGGACGACGCCCAGCATGACCACCACGCCGGACGCCATACCCTACAGTGTGCTTCCCACAGTACTCGACTGTTGTATCCCCACAGCTCGAGGAGAAACGACGACTTCCGCGATCCCCTGTACATGTACCCATCCCTCCTTGTGCCTACAAAAGGAGGAGGCGGGCTTCCCTTAAGGGGGTCGGTCGGCTCTCTAGGCATTACATCGCTCACAAAGCACACACTCGCTCCTAGCCCTAACAACGCTACTTGCCACGCTCAGCTTCTCCCCTAGCAGAGACTTGGGAGCCTCCCTCCCTCTCTCGCCTCGCTTGTACCCCCTACTACAAGCACTCCGGGTGCAAGATAATACAGTGCCCTCGCACACCCTCTTGCTGGACGTACGGCCCCGCGGCCGGAACCAGGATAAACCCGTGCGTTACTGTGTTGCCTCTTGCATCAACATCTGGGACGAGGAAACACGCAGCATTTACTAGTTGGGATCGGGACCCCCGGGTCAGGACACCGATAGAAACCAAGAAATCTTACTACACAAATACATTCGTAATATTACATGTTACAATCTGGTGCAAATACATATCCAGACATAACGAAATGTAATTATCACATACAGGTCGGAATACATATCCATACATCTGGTTCAAATACATATGCACACATAACGAAATCTAGACACGGCGGGCTCCAAAATCCGGAGGCAATCCATCGGTGGGATTTCCAGAAGGTCCAACCTCAGCACCAACATTATCTTCTTGCGTTTTAGGGCACTTCTTGTAAGTGCGACTATCTGCTCCACACAGGTTGCATCGTTTTTTCTTCTTTCCTGCCTCAGACTCATCCATTCCATTACGGATACGAAGTGTCTGCCGTCGACCTACCCCTCTCCTAGCATCTGGATTGGGAATGTACATTGGAGAGATATTTGGTGTAGTGAATGATCCCAGACTGCCTATGCCATATATCTCATGGCCCCAAGTGTGCACATCGGTTTCTTTTCTGTAATATTCTGAAACAAAAACCCCAAGATCCAACCTAGATTCTGAAATTGCCGCAATGACATGAGAGCATGGTAAGTGAAGAAGCTGTGGCTTCTTGCATCTGCAAAAAACTTTGCCTTCCGGCGTTATCAAGCAATCCTGAACGTCTCCGGCTGGAGGTTGAGGCCTGTTCCTTTAGCAGCTCGGCGCACATATTATCTAGCACCTGCCACAATGTATCAAACTTCCGCTGCTAATTCTGAGTGCACAACCTCTTAAACAAATTCATAAGTTCCTTATTCTTGAAGCGCTCATAAAAGTTTGCACCCATATGACTTATGCACCACCTACTCACAACATCTGGCCATAGAGGAGGTTGTCCTCGACTTCCTTCATGTAGTTGCCTTATTGCTTCTAGAAAACCTGCATGTCTGTTATTGATGAGGCAAACATCAGGCCTTCCAGCAACAACGTGAATCTTCCCACGTTCAAGGAACCAGTACCAGCTCTCTGTGTTCTCATTCTCAACAAAAGCAAAGGCGATGGGAACCACCTGCTTATTACAATCAACTCCAATCGCTGTCAGTATTGTCCCATTATATCTTCCTGTCAAGAATGTGCCGTCAATACATAGAACAGAAAGACAATACATAAATGCCCTCACACATGCACCAAGGCAGAAGAAAGCACGAAGCAGAAACTCAGGTCCCTCATATAAACTCGGTACAATGTAGGTATCAGTCGCGCTTCCAGGATTTCTCTGCACAATTGCTGACAGCATGTGAGACAGGTTATCATTTGATGCATCATATGTGCCGAATCTCATCTCAAACACCTTTTGTTTTGCCCGCCAAGCCTTTGTATAGCTGATTTTGTATTGAAAACGGTAGTCGAAGTCCCTAATTATCAATTTTGTCTCATAATCAATTTTATCCAGAATCACCCCATACATATTCTTGGCCACGAAAGTGGATGTGATGTTACGGTGAGTTTGCGCAATAGCAGTTAATCTACATATATGTGGTGTAATAATTGAACACTCCATGTGTGTCTTGTACTTGCCCTTGTAGGCATGTACTCGCCATGTACAATCGTCATTGACACACTTCACCTCATATTCTTTGCTGCTAGACTTCACAACTCTGAATTCCTTCCTCAACGATATAGCCCAAAGCTTCACAGCATCTTTCACAGCTTCAATGCTAGGATACTTTGCCCCCTGCACAACCTCATTCTCTCTGTATTCGTACTCATTACTCCTAATATCATGTATCACTGGATTTCCAAAACTCTTGTCTCGCCATTCACCTAGCAACGGGTAGTCCTCATCGTCTGATGAGTCCCCACATTCTTCCATCATTTGAGCCTCTTGGTCTTCATTATGTACAGCTTCCACTATTCCAGGTATCCGCCCCCCCTCATCAGCTAAACCTTGCGGCTCAGGTTGAATGACATGCATGTTCTAATCTTCTTTTTCTCCTACCTGATCAGCTATACCTTGCGGCTCAGGTTCTGTGACATGCATGTTCTGATCTTCATTTTCTTATTCCACTACTTGGTTCATATGAGATGATGTACTTGTTGACCCTTCACCGAAATGGGCTGCCTTCTGGTGAATCTAAATTAGCATTGCAAGAGGCCACCCGCGGTCAAGAGCTGCTTGCATGTAAGTCCGTCATTCTTCGGTGTTTGCTATAAGCATCAACTCCCAAAAATCCCCTTCAGTTCCCCAATTCGTCACAGTCTGAACGGTTAGGAAATGAGTCTTTGGATTCACATTGAATATCTCGTGAAGCCATTTGCGTATGGAATCAAAACTCCTCTCTAAGGATTTATCTATTCCGCACTCTCTTCGTTCAAAAGCTGATATATCTACTCCATACGCATCATGAGAAATATAGTAGTCACCATAATGAACTTGAAAATGAAGCTTGCTCGATATATCTGAACACACAATCATGATATTAAATTGATTGCTAATCTACTGTTTCAACAAAAATAATTACAACATAATCTATTTGTAAAGCGTAGAAGAATTTTGGTTACCTGCAGTCGCCGGCTCGAAAATTCGGCAGGGCTTCGCCTCCCTCCCTCCCTCTCTCTTTTTTCTTTGTTTCTGGGAATTATAGTGATGCAAATGAGGGGTGGGGGGACCAGCCAACCCTAGATCCGGTCGCCCTGCAGCGGGGCGGCCAGGGCCGGCCGCCCCGCTGCCGGGCGACCGGCCCCCAGGGACCTGTGTGCAAATATTTTCGCAAAAGTTTTTGCACAAAAGCTCTTGCCGCCCCGCAGCGGAGCAACCAGGTCCCGGCCGCCCGGCAGCGGGACGGCCGGGTATATTCTTGTAAATTTCGAAAACGAAAATATATTTTTGTAAAAAACGAAAATATAAAATATAAAAATAAAAAATATATGGCGTGGTGGGCCATCTTCCCCGGCCCGCCGCCGCAGCAGGATCACTCGTCCAGTCCAGAGAGCCTGGCAGCCTGCTCCCCGTGCTCCACTCCGCGCGGTCCGCTCTCCGCCTGCGGGGCACTGCGGCAGGCTTCGATCTCTCGGAAAAGCAAAGGGAATCTGGCGGATCCAGGGAGTAAATATGCACATGTCAAGATCGATCAAGGTCCGAGCCTTGGATCCTCGATAATCTATTGTAACTAGTAGTAAGAAGCAAATTGGGTCTGTGTGAACAAGATAGGAAACATCTCGAGCACCATCTTGCGGTGGCATTAAGAAATATTATGTGCAGGGACAGAATTGAAACTGAAACTGAACTTTATAGAGCAGGGTCATGGATGGGGTGGCACCATTTTTAAAATGGGAAAATTCGATTCATGCCACCACAACTCCGTGAATTTGGGGTTCACGTTCAAAATCATGCCACTCAATAGCATGGATTTCAACATGAAATCCAACTTCAAGAAGTTGTAGTGGCATGGATCCAACTAACCCTTTTAAAATTTCCTCAGGCATCATTACAGGATACTTCATGCTCTCGTGGCACTCAAGCGGTACGACTACAGAGTAGTGTGTCGAAGTCGAAGAGGAAGAAAAGGCTCTCGTAATCATACACGAATACATCAGCCAGCGCAGTTCTTGAGCCGGGGGCACACCGTCTGTGATGAAAAGCAGGGCGTGCGGGGGCCAGTGAACTGACACGACTCTCCCTTCAACCGTGGCTCCAAAGAACTACGGGAACTCGAAGGTCGACGGATCGTGCCGTCAGCCGCGTCCCGATTCCACGCGATCTTCTCCGCTCTCGTGCCAGGACGAAGCTGCCTAACCGATCCAGCCAGAGCCATCGCCCTCCGCACGCCCGAGACTCACACAAGAACACACAAAGTCGACCGCAGGTCGTGACAACGAGAGTCCGCGGCGATGGCGACGGTGCGCACACGTACGTACGGGTCCTGGACCTGACCTCCGCTCCATCCCCGCACCGCAGCCATCCAGACCAGTCTCGTGCCACACCCACACATGGCCTTCTGCCCGCTCCATCCCCATCCGGCATCCGTCCCTGAAAGGGAGAGGAGAAATCAATGCGAAGCTAGTGCACCCAGCCTCTCTGCCGGTGTCCCGTCCCAGGTAGGGATGAAAACGGTCGGGAACGGTCGGGAAAACCCCTCAACCGTTCCCGCAACTGTATTTTTTGGTCGGGAACGGAAACGGGAACGGAAAAATCGGACGGGAAAACGAAATCGGTATTACGGGATATCGGGAACGAAATCAATCGGTCGGGAGCATGCCGATTACGATCGGGAATCGATAACTCAAAACGGGAAAATACATACAACCACTTTAAACATTTAACTCGATAAAATAATTACAACTATGTATAAATAACATGGAAACAAGACTCGTATAACTAAGAAACACAGGTAAAGTGAATCACGAATTCACAATTCACGTTGGAACACATGCAAACAATAATTCATGTTTCCAACACAGGTAACACAGCCGACTACGACAAATACGGGAATTCCCGCGGGAATTTTTCCGGCTGAAAACGGGAACCGTGAAAACGGTCGGGAAAACACCCCAACCGTTCCCGTTCCCGTTCCCGCCCGTTTTCCAGTTTTGTTTTCCCATTTTCCCATTTTTTCACAAAAACGGTTTACGATCGGTTTAAACGGTAAACGGAGCCAGTCGGGACGGGATTTTCCCGTCCCATTTTCAACCCTAGTCCCAGGTCGGCTTCCCCCATCTCACCATCACCGTCACCTGCACTGCTGGGGGCGGCAGTGCCAGTGTGGGTGTGCGGCCCGCGACGTCGCCGTGTGCCTCCTGCCCGCCGCGGAGGAAATTCCACAGGGCACGGTTGGACGCGTCGCGGCGGACAAGAACGCCCCGCCGATCAGGGCCCGGCCGATGTGTGTGATCTCTCATCTCTCGGCCGAGAAGCTGCGAGAGCCACATGTTTTGGGTGGCGCCCTACGCCCACGTGGTGTGGGCTCGGCCTCCCCGTGACCCCGTCGGCCATCCGTCAGGCGCCGCGCCGTTTACCTTAAGTCCTTAACCACACCACCTCGCCGGCTCGCCGTCGCGGCTCGCAGGGTGGCGGCTCGAGACTTCGAGTCCTATTCGACTAGAGGGCAGAGCAGAGCAGCAGCGTTCCCGAGGCTTATCAAGTGTGCAGGTGCAGCATGGCCACGGTTGGCGCTGTACCCTACAGGTTAGCGTGTTCGATTTCATTTCTCTTTTCCGGTCACTACGAGTAGTAGCGTTAGAGCAAGTATTACGGTGAATTAAAAAAAAATTAAATATTAAAGTGGAGAAAAGAGAAGAGAAGAGAGAGAGGTAAAGTGAGATGTTAGCTTACAGCCAGCTTCAACACAAAAACCAAGACATTTTGTGAGATAGGAAAGTAAACCATGTATTTATAGTGGAAAACTAAATCATTATATTAGTGGGCTAAAAAATGAACTGTAAAAATTTTTGCAGCCAGCAGCAAACTAAATCATTATCCTTGTTCTTAATCTTCATGCAGTAGCCAGCTAGCCACGCACGAAAGGGAACATGTGTCTCCAGTAGTCCTATGCAGTAGGCGTGCAACAACACCAGCCTGGCAGGCAAAGCTGAATCTATTCAAAAAAAAAAGCAGGCAAAGCTGAGGTCTCAAAACGATCAGATTGGCCGCTTGCACGAACTCTGCCGTACGTAGGCCGTAGCGCAATGGGAGTCGGAAAACAACAGCAGCTCGAGTCATCACTCATGAAGGCAAGGCGTCGTGCCAGAATCCTTGGCCTGCGTGCAGGAGATCCTCGCCCGCGCACGTAGATGAAGAGCCTGGTCCAAGGAGAATGAGCACGCCGTTTCCCTTCTCCTCCGACAGAGACCAGGAGAGCCCACCTAAATTTACGGACCAGATGCTGTCTGAGTTCTGAGGGGGTGTTTAGTTGGTGAAAAAATTTGGGTTTGGATACTGTAACGCATTTCGTTGTATTTGATAATTAATGTTCAATCATAGATTAATTAGTGTCATTAGATTCATCTCGTATGAATCAGTGAGACTATGTAATTAGTTATTTTTTTCAACTATATTTAATTCTTCATGTATGTGTCCAAAAATTTGATGTGATGGATACTGCGCAAATTTTGTTTTTGAAACTAAACGCACCCTGAATCAAGTTTCCACGCGTCCATATTGAGCCGGCACACTGTTCAGTCGCTTGAAGCGATTGGTTTGGGCCATATTACTGACTCCCTGCACCAACTCGGGTGTAACACCTCAGGTGTTAATTACTTATCATTAAGGCTAGTCACAATTCTTAGCGCCACAAACTATTAGAGAAAAACTTTTCCAGTTCAGCTCGTACCGGTCTGACCGATCGAGACAACCGGTCTGACCGGTTGAACCTGTTTCAACCGTGTTGAGCACCACATCATTTAAATCACACACTCTCTCTTTTTCCTCACCAGTTCGCACATCCTCACCGGCTCTCTCACGCCGTCCCGAGCTCTCAAGCTCTCTCTTTCATCCCCAAACCCTTCATTCCCACTTGATCCAAGGCCGAGGGAAGTTTCAATCGGCGTGGTGGATCATCAACTCCCTGTGTTTCTTCCCTGGGTGGCTTGGATTCAAGCTCTGGGTGCAAGGAAGAGCTCACCCCAAGGTAAATAAACTAGGGTTTGGCAAATCCCTTGTTCTAGGAAGTTTAAATCGATTTCCTCCGGTCAATCATCTTTAATTGCATCCCCGAACTAGTTCCTGGTAGGGTTTTCGTTTTGATGGATCAATTTTGCCGCGACATGTTTTGCTGCTTTTGGTAGCAGGACCGGTCTGACCGGTTTTGTGGGCCGGTCTGACCGGTGCAGGTTCGGATTATCCGGCCTAGTATCGGATCATCCGGAACCTTCCAGAGGCAAAAAGTATTGTTTGGCCGGATCATCCGGCCTATGGCGCGGATCATCCGACCATGGGGACTTAACGGCAATCCGAAGCCAAAACTTTCTGGTGGTGGTCGGATCATCCGATCAGCACAGACCTTCAGTGCTTATAAAATATGTAGAAAATTGCAGAAAAATGAAAAAAAAATGCAAAATCAGTTTTGTTAACTTCATATTTTTATGCTCTATGGGATGGAGTCATGGATGGTATAGTTTGACAAATTCTTCTATGAAATTTTGTCTATGCTAAATAAAGACATTTATAGCTTGTTATATGCATAAATAGAGAGTTTGTCTACGAGGTGGTTGCGGAGCCACAGGAGCCGCTAAAGCAGGCCCAGCAGGAGGAGAGGCGTGAGGCCCCGGCCCAAGGCCCAGTTCACCCCAGTGCAAAGCAGCAGCCCGAAGGCAAGCCCCGGAGTATAACCCAGTATTTTTAAATTATGAAACATTATATATATCTAGTACTTGTGCATTACGTTTCAGGAATTATTTGAAAACTTAGATGCATAATCCTTAGGTTCCTTGAGTCCTATACTAGCAGATGTAGGATGATAGTCATGCCATGCTTAATAAGACTCGGTAGAAGCCGAGTGATTTCTTGTCACTCGCGAGATATAGGATATTATAGGAGTTGAGTAATTGTCGGTTACTTGCGAGATGTATAATTATCTTTATACTTCAGTAATTGAGATATGGAATGAAATGTGGAAATGAATGTAAATTTGAGACCGGACGGGGAATGTTAATGATATATAGGTATGGCAGCAGGACAAGGTTTATGGGTGTCTTTGCCCCGTCTGTGTCGATTAAGGACCGGTCGTTGTCGGCAGTGCTGATCGGGGATTGAACTGTACTAACCGTATACCGGGAGTAAGAGGTAGTCGAAACCGGTAAGCCTAGTAATGCCTCACTTCGAAAGTACAGGACTTCAACTCACCTCCTGGGGTAGTCGAGTAGTCGCGGAGAAATGGAGATGCATATTTTACTTTTGGTGGTCTCACGTTGAGCTCGCTGACCATATGATGGTGGGGCGGTCATGTAGTTCGATGCGGGGAGGGGAATGGTTGGTGCGTGTGGTCCGACGGGGCTTATGCGTGCCGTATTGGTTAGGTCCACCTTGCAAGGTTATGAGGGTCTTGATCTCTTTGTCGCTTCGTAGAAATGAGTTAGAATATTAGTGATATATGATGGATACTACTTTGAATTATTTTTGAATGATCCACCATGACTGCTTTAGATATGCAAATATTAGATGATAGCCTATCTATATAAAATATGCGGTAAAATATTGAAAGTAAGGAACCACTTATAAATGATTTTCTGCAAATCAAACCACTAGCCAGAAAGACGTGCATTTCTAGATAATGGGCTATGTATATCCATAGTCGGGGTAAGTCTTGCTGAGTATTAGTATACTCAGGGTTGTTGCCACAGTTATTTCAGGACATCCGGACGCCGACTTCTGCCCCTGCTGTGTCAAGTTCATCCGCCGGGATGCAGAGGGGTGGGAGGTGGTAGAGCGAGACCCCTAGGTTAGAGAGTTGTCGGGTTGCACACTTGAGAGCAGAGTGTGCAGCCCCTCTGTTTTGCGCAGACCGGTCTGATCGGTCCGTGGGACCGGTCTGACCGGTGGAGTCAGCAGGGTAGTGGCGACCGGTCTTACCGGTTGGGTGAACCGGTCTTACCGGTTATGAAAAGTCAGAACTAGTATAGGCTACTGTACTTGTAGGTTTTTTCTATTCGAATTTCGGTTTTATATATTGTAAAGTTTTGTAAATTATGCAACTATATGTATATTTGAACTGATTTGGAAAACTTGTGTATCACTTGTTGTATTTTCAGGTATTTGTCACGTTTGTACCATCTGCGCCCACCTTCGCGTTGGACTACCGGTGTTGTTTCGATCGGGCCGTGGGTTGAGAAAGAACCGTCAAATTAAACCATTAAGCGAATACGCCCGATGTGTTCAAATGACGGCCATTACGCTTAATTTAGAATTTTTAATTTGACGGTTCCGTCACATCGGGCCACCCCTGTCTCGATGTAGCTCGTGTTGATGTTCCTTCTTGAGCCTGAAGGCTGTGCGTTTTTGTTTCAATTCCAGGCTACAGCTGAAAGAAAGAATCCAAATAAGGCCCAGTAAAGATATTGAACCGCCAAATCCCAACGCATCAACAAACAAAACGGGTATGGTACACAATTTTGTGAGCCAACGGTTTTCTAGCTGAATTGGTTAGATGGCTTCAGTAGCACCTCAAATTTCCCTTACTGGAGTGGTCAGAATTCAGGAGATTTTTCAATTGGGAAACCGATTGCTTCCTCAAGATAAAATATGGTGAGGCCGTCATACCTCTCCGGTCGAGTCTAAGCACACAAAATTGTGAGTTCAACTAGAAGATAAGCACAATACAGTTAATAGTTTAACAATCACAATTTTGTGAGTTCAACTAGAAGATAAGTGCAACTCAGTTAATACCCCCTCCATTCTTTTTTATATGACACCGTTGATTTTTTTCTTCAACTTTGACCAATATTATTTAATTAATCAGTTAGTTAAATGAAGTGAAATGAGTACCTTTACGTTCTTGAAGATTCGACTATTTGTCTAAGGACATGACTAATTTACGGCCGGCCGTAAATCAGACTGGCCGTACGGCCGTTCGGACAGTGAGTGTTGCATGCTTGTGACGGACAATGACAGAACCAACAGCGCATGTATGCACATAATTTTGAAGATAAAAAATGCTATAGTTTCAACACCGAGCATCGAAATCAAAATCCGATTGCACAGTTGTATTCGTTTCAATAAAAACTTCAAAACAAGATCTCACACCACTATGTTTTAACGATATAATTTTTTTGAGAGAAAATACTTTTTCGCGTATTCTAATTTGCTTATGATGTTTGCAAAAATTGCTCATGGGTTTACATAATATTGCCTTTGCATGCCCGAGTTTAGTTAAGTGGATATTGGTGTTCATATTGTGAAGATAGAATGTTTAGTGTCAATAGTGGATAATGGTAAACAATTTTGTTAGGTAGGTGAATATTGATCGTATGATCAATAATAGGCAACTTTAGCAGATCGATTGAGCATTTTTTACTAATTAATTTTGGCATTTTTTCACAGTACATAAAGCAACTTATGTGTTTTGAAAAGTATCGTCGAAATATATTCAAGTGGGGTCTTGTTTTGAAGATCTCCTCAAAAGAGATATTGTTGCGCAATCGGAATTTGAATTTGATGTATGGTTTAAGAACTACAACTTTTTTAAGTTTTGAGGTCGTTTGCACGTGTCATGCCCCGCACGGTGGAGGGCTAACTTAGACTACCTTGCAGTAGTGTAAATGTGATTTCGGTGGGATGGCTCACGGACATGGCCCCTGATAAATATTGCGTGTCCGATCGAAGATGGACAGCAAATTTTGGACGCCGGGCAGTCGAGCAAATTTACGGCCGGCCGCAACAAAGTCTTTACCTTTGTCTAAATATTTGTAGAAAAGACGAATAGTCAAATAAAAAAAATCAATGATGTCATATATTTAAGAACGGAGGGAGTAGTTTAACAATCTTCTTTACGCGAACAGATATTCCAACCATTACAAATGTTCTCACAGCAACAGTCTAGTACGCCCAGCGTACCCTTACACGTCCCTGCGCGTCGTGCTACCATTCCATTCGGCCTTCACCTCCAGAATGTAGGAGCCATGGCAGAAAGTACGGCGATCGTCGAAGTGCCCAAGGGTCCCCTCGAAGCACGCCGCTTCACGCCCACCACCATCTTCGACATGAACACGAACCACCAGTCTCTCGTTCACCGGGACAGCCACCAGCCGGCGAGACAGCGCGACGGATCCACCGGCTCCGAGCTCCGTCGATGTCCCCGGCACGCCGCTGTCATGGAGGACGATCTCGTTCCCGTTCCCACTGGTCCACGCAACCACCCTGCCGGCGAAACAGCGCGCCCCGTGCAGGACGCTGGCCGTGAGCGTGGCTATGGCGGCGCACGGCACGGGCGTGTAGACCAGCCGCACCGTGCTGCGCCAGCTCGCCAGGAGCTTGGTCACGAGCTCGCCGTCGCTGACGCAGGCGTTGTGCTCGATCACGCCCCTGCTGAGCACCGCCGCCTCGCCGGAGCCGGCGGCGTCGATCGTCCATAGATCGATCTCGAAGAACATGCTGCACGTCACGGCGAACCCTCGGGATGCATCTGTCAAGGCTAGCGTGTCCTCCTGCACACGGGTTTGCAACAAGAATGTGAGTTCTTCGACAGTAAACAAAGCAGCCAGCAACGAAAAGGGAGAGAGGAGATCAGGGAGATACAAACCGGCGAGGTGATGACTTGGGGATCATCCCTGCCGCGCCTGAACAGGTAGACGCACTTGTAGTCGACCTGGTCCCTCGCGAGCACGGTGCCGAACACTCTGACAGGGTACCCGGCGTCGGACTCGTGCACCGTCAGGGAGACCACGTTGACCGATCCCTCCAGCTGCTGGTACTCGGACGCCACTGGCGGACCGCTTTGGCGGCGAAACTGGGCTCCGGCCCCCCTTGCCCAAAAGAAATTTTCAAACTATATCTCTGCAGTCCATAAAACTTAAGCCCAGTAGCCCACGAACGGGTCAACGCTGAAACAAATAAGCTAGCGAAGCCCATAAAACGAAGCTATATATCATATATATATATAATGTTATTTCTGACGTCAGCTATATGTCACTTGGATTTTTTTTAAAATTGGCCCCCCTACATTTTGCTTCACGGTCCGCCACTGTCGGACGGGGCTAGCTCGAGGAACGGCGGCCCGGGCCCGGCGCTGGACTCCTTGTCGAAGTCGAAGTAGGCAAGGTTGTCGCCGTAGATGTAGAAGCGGGTCTGGACAGGCACAGGCCAGGAACCCTGCCCGGGGTCGAGCTCGGTGATCTAGTGCAACCGGACGATGTGGAGAGCTTGCGCCACGCGTTCCTCCCACGGGAGGGTGGCCGCCCTGCGTCGCCGGCGGCCCATATATGATCGGAGAAGGGAGAACAGAGAGGTAGGCGTCCGGCGGCCTGCGTCCTCGAAGCGAGCCGCTGGCCTACCGTTGTTCCACCGGCGGCGGGTCTGGCCCGGCCTGGGGTTATAAAGAGGCCGCCAGGAGGGAGGGCACAGCAAGGCAAAAACCGCGGCTGTTTCGGAAAAGGAATAGGTCTCGAGCGATCCATGTAAAACCACCGGAAAATGGAATGAGATTTCGTTTCGAAAAGAGAAGGCTACTGTTTCTATGACGCTTGGACGACGAACCACGCCGTGACCTGCACGAACATAGATTCCTTTTTAAAACGGGGGCTTGCTGCAGGCAACTCGAGCGAGGCAGCGAGCAGAGTGCCTCGTTCTATGCTGCGTGTGCAGGTCCTTTTTTTTCTTTTTTACTTTATAAGAACTCTGCTTGCGACGTTGTAATTTCATTGCTTTTGAAGTAATGAAATTCATAGCCCATGGTGAAAAAAAAACCTTGAGCGAGCAGAGCTCTGCTATTCCAAGGATTTGAGTCAAGTAGCTAGCACTGTTGTCAAATGTTACCACGACAAACGTTAGGGTATGGTTCTATTCCTCAACAAAAGAAACTATAGAAGTGTATGATGAACTAGACTACTAGAGGACGATGCCCTGGCGTTGCCGACTCCAGCGGCACCAAACTCTAGCCTGTTAGTATTGATCTCCACCGGGCCAGTCCAACGGCTGGGCCAACCTTGACTCGCGTCCTGATCGGGGACGCCCAGCCCAAGATGAGGCTGGTGGGCCCCCGTCGCGCAGCCCTATAAAGTGGAGGTGGGATTAGAGGCTCAGACAACGAGGTTTGCCGCCGCTACAGTTTCCCACCGTCCAAACCCTAACCCGATCTAGAGAGGGGGCCATCAGCGACGGGAAGCACCACTGTGCCGCGCCGTCGCCTCCACCGGCTTGCCGTCGACTACATGGTCGTCTCTACACTGCCGCGATGTACCTCTGCAACCTCGCCATCGCCACCGCGACGCTCTGCACCGCGCGGCGCTGCCGTAGAGCAGACCTTCACCAACGAACCAGTGATGGGCGACTCGATTTCCTCAAGAACCAGTGAGTCACCCATCTGATCTACCACTAGATGATCCTAAAGAATATAACAATGGTATCAAGAGCCTACTCAAGTGAGTAGATTGAGATGGGGAAAGGTGAATTCGACCACAAATCGAAAGAATAAAGAAATCTCGAATCGGAAGATTCAAAGAAAGATAACCCTAGAAAGAACGGGGAGGCGGCGGAGCTCACCTGGGCCTCCCTGCCGGCCGTGGAGGCGCGGGAAAGATCACCCAGAGGCGCCGGATCTCTAGAGCACTACCGCCGTCGCGCGGGAACGAGCTCCCCAAGGCGCCTGCGCTCCCCTGATGCGCGCGCTTGGGGCACAGAGCGCCGCCGCTAGACCGCTCGACGGCGGCGCGTTCACCCCATGGTGAGCGCGTGCACCGGCGAGGGGACCGGTGGAGGCGCTGCTTCCTCCTCCAACCGCCACGGGCAGGGCAACCGCTCCAGCTCGCACTAGCTCTGCGAGCAAGTAGGTGAAAGAAAGAGAAGTCCCGGACTTGCACGCGGCCATGGCAAGACCATGGCGCGGCGGCCGGACCGGGCGGTGCGGCGGCAAGAGCCGCCGGCGGCGCCGCTGGACACGAGCGGAGAGAAGGGAAAGAAGAAGAATGGCCAGGCTTACATGCAGCCATGGCACGGCCATGCCGGCGGCCGGACCTGACGGCGCGCCGGCGAGAGAGCCGCCGGCGGGCGGCGCCGCTGGTCCGGTCCGAGGAAAGGAGGGAGGAGAGCTAGCTAGGGTTCCAAAGGGGCGCCCGTTTTGATCTCGCGAAAGCTACGACCAGCCGTCGGATCAGATCCGACGGCCAGGATCGGCCGGGCGGCCGATGGGCTTGATTCGGCCCAGGAGGGTTCCGCGAGCAGGCCAAATTCGAGGCCCAGGCCCAGGTTAAGGCCTGGGGCCAGGGGAGCGCCGCGGCTCGCGTGGCTTTTGGGCCACGCACAGTTTCGGGCCGAAAAGCATAGTAAAGATGTTTACTATTCTTTCTATTTTCAGAAGCCCTTTGAGTAAACATATTTTCAGAAGCCGTAAAGATGTCTATTTTTTTTTGAATGATTTGATTGTTATTTGTTCTCTATTCAATTTTGCACCAACGTGTATATTGTTTAGAGAATAAATGAGTACAATTATGCTTCTAAATATAGACATGTTTCCGTTGCAAAGTAAAAGTCTCATCCTCTATTTAAATTTGAACCAACGAGAAAATTTAAATAAAGGAGTAGAAAAATACTGGTTTAAAGTTAAATTATAATATTGTTATTTTCTGACCAACGTTGATGATAGCAATATTATAATTTTGTTATGAGTTTAAGTTAAAGGTTAATTCTCTGACAAATTTTGCATCAATGTGATCAACTTTTCAGAGAAAAGAGAAAGACAAAGAATTGCTTCTGAAAAGAAAGAAAAATTTTCCGCTGCAATAAAGAAAGATAGACTCAGATGAGTTTTTCTCTGTGGGAAAATGAGCCTTTAAGTTTAAGGTTAAGAAAAGCTTCCGCTGTTGTAAGTCAAAGAAAGGTTGTTTTGGCACCATTTTGCCATTGTAAGTGTCAAGTTGAGCATTAGTTTGCTCTTAAAAGAAAAGAAATTTAAAGTTTATTATGATGGTGTCATTTTCTGACCAAAGTTGATGATGACAATATTATAATTTTTATTCGTGTTCTATTTCTGCCCAACGGTGATATAGAATTGAGAGTAAATGAAAGTTGCATGTTTTAATTTTGACCAACGTTAAATTAAGACATACAATTTTTCCCAAGTAGAGAGAAATTAACAGATAAAAGTTGATTCCGATCAACGCTACAGATAAAGTTTTGAGGTTACTCAGCTGTATAGTTGAGGTTAAGAAAGAAAAGTTCTTATTCCATTCTGTTTTTTTAGTTGATATGAAAAAGAGATGCAACTGTTTTCGAAAAGTTTTTGGTTTCTCTCACTAAAGTTTTGCGAATATTGTAATTCGTTAAATTTTCTGATTAAATTGGAACCAACGGGAAGATTTAATCAGAAAAGAAAGTATGCGTGCATGTTTTAGTCATTGTGACCAAAGTTTTATCACTATATTATGTTTTTTTCCTTGTCCTTCAACAGTAAAGATAATGGTTGAAATGAGTTTGACGCACGTTAAATTTGACCAACGTTGAATTAAACATGCGTTGCAAATGCCTTTCAAGTTTTATCCCGCATGTCGGAAAAGTTTTTGGCACTTGTGTCACTTATGACAGGAAAAGTTGTGATGGATCATGTTCTACTTGAGTATCACATAAAAGTAAAGAAGTCCAGGGGAGCTTTTAAAGTTATCCCAGTAATTCTCATGCACTACTATAGTGACTTGAAAAAAATCGAATGATAAAAAGAAAGTTGTATGCGAACCAAGATTGCAAGCATGACTTGCAAAAGTATAGCATAATGAAAAACTTGATGAGTTCTTGAAAGTGCAACAAATCAAGAACTCTGAGGACCTCTTGAAAAAGAACGAGGAAATGGTACACCCATTATTTTGTATGACTTGGGCATATGAATAAAGTTCTAATAATGAAAGGCTCCTCGTTCACAAGTGTTAAAAATAGTTTCGAAATTATGGCAGCAAAGTTTGTGCCATATTTCGAGGGGGGGAAAGATTAAAATTTAGAAAGAATATCCCCGCAGAGTTAAATGCAATGTATTTTTAAAGCAAGAATGATCTATTAAAGAAGAATATGACCGAAAAGGGAGTACAACGGTCACAACATTGATACCCCAATTACAAAAATAAGTGAAGTTCCTGGAGTTTTTCAGCTCCAAATAGGAAGAAAAGATAGTCGAGTCTCAAAGCAACTGAAAGAAAAGGTGATGCTTATAGCACCTTATGAGACTTGTAAAGATTAAACCCAAATAAAAGCTTGGAGATATTTCATCTTTACAATAGATGGGATAATCTGGGGAAATAAAGTATGTCAAGAAATAAGGCTTGAAGAGAAGTGAGATCGTATGTTCACTCCTATTATTCAAGCACTACAATTGTCTCATCATATGTTGAGGTGTCTCATTCATCGAAGTGGTAAGAAGCCATGGAAGATGTCATGAGACTTAGAAGTTCCAAAACTTGTTTTGGAACATAGAATAAGATCCTAATGGAGCCAAGACAGTAGACTATAATGGGTCTACAAGATTTAAATGTGACTCCAGAGGGAACATATAAAGTTGCTAAGCGCGACTTGTGTCAAAAGGCTTTATGCAAAGAAAAGGATAAGTTATAGTGAGAAATTTTATGCTGTCTCATGAAAGGATTCCTTTAGAATCATAATGGCATTGATGCATACTAATTTTAGAATAGTATCTGATGGATGTTGGTGAAATATCTTCCAATGAAGATTTGTACGAAAAAATGTATATACATGACATAACCAAATGGTTTTTATTGTGGAAAGAAAAGAACATCCGAATACTATCTGATGAAATCAGAATAGTGGTATCTAAAGTTTTATGAGAACAAAGAAATTTTGGGTTTTATGTAAAGGTCAAGATGACAAATTGCAAATATCCAGAGTTCAAAGATGGGAAATTTCTTTTCCCACAAAGTTCAAATAAGGTTATTTTGACCTCTAAGTTTTGATAAGAATAATCTCGGAGAAGAGTCATTCGCTCTAGGAAAGGAAATTCACCGGGATAAAAGAAAAGAGGGTATCAGGACTATCGCAGAGAGCATACTTAGAAAAGAGTTCTAAAAGATATATAGTATGCGTGCGAGTAAGCATACGCCTGTCCTATTGTCAAGGGTAATAGTTTTGGAATTTTCAGAATTCCAGGAACCGTTATATGATCGATCAAAAGAAAAAGGTTCCATGTGCTTCAGCTGTTGGAAGCAAAATTAGTGCTCAAAATAATTTACCCTGATATAGCGCAAGTATCCGGGACATTTTGGCAGAAGTCCAGTCCAGCAATAGATCACTGGAATGGAGTTATAGAATGTTTTGCATTTTTACAAAATATTGGCAGCCTCATGCTAAGTAAGAAAGGAACATGTACTCTCAAAAGATTGTGAGTAAAAAGAATTAAGTTTTGGCGAGATGTTTAGTGAAGCCCACAGTAGTAGCTAACACTCGCGCTTGGAGTTTTATTGTGGAAAAGCTCCAAAGCAAAATAGTTGTGATTCATGGGTTGTGTACCCAAAGTTTAGCATGATATGAGGCTACAGGACAGGCAAAATGGTTAAGAAAACCATTACCCGGAATTGATAATGGTAGACAACAGCAATATACAATTCGAATGTTATTACTCCTATGGCAACACGTTAAGTGTGCTGCCAAACACATTGACAATGGCTTATATGTTGCAAAGGAGAAAATCCAGAATCATATGAAATCATGGAGCACCAAAGTATCAAACAAGTGTTTTCGGATCCACTTACCAAAAGGCCTACCACCCAAGTCGACATGGGTTTTACGGGAGGCCTATGATTTCTGGATTACTAAAGGGCCCAAAGAAATGTTAAGGTCTTGTTTCAATACAGAGAGGTGCATTGTGGCTGTTAAGTCTGACGGTAACTAATAACCGTCATGATGAGGCACGCCCTACATATTGATCTGCAATGAGATGAGACCAATAGCAAAGCGACTAAAGAGAAAGTAAAGAGTTAAGTTCAAATTGAGAAATTTTAAAGTACAAAGGTGAGATCAAGGGGGAGAATGTTAGTATTGATCTCCACCGGGCCAGTCCAACGACTGGGCCAACCTTGACTCGCGTCCTGATCGGGGACGCCCAGCCCAAGATGAGGCTGGTGGGCCCCCGTCGCGCAGCCCTATAAAGTGGAGGTGGGATTAGAGGCTCAGACAACGAGGTTTGCCGCCGCTACAGTTTCCCACCGTCCAAACCCTAACCCGATCTAGAGAGGGGGCCATCAGCGACGGGAAGCACCACTGTGCCGCGCCGTCGCCTCCACCGGCTTGCCGTCGACTACATGGTCGTCTCTACACTGCCGCGATGTACCTCTGCAACCTCGCCATCACCACCGCGACGCTCTGCACCGCGCGGCGCTGCCGTAGAGCAAACCTTCACCAACGAACCAGTGATGGGCGACTCGATTTCCTCGAGAACCAGTGAGTCACCCATCTGATCTACCACTAGATGATCCTAAAGAATATAACATAGCCGTGGCAGGTTAATTAGTCCAAAAATATGCTAATTATTTTGTTCTCAGTGTCATTATATTAAGAATCGAGGAAGTAGTACTCAAGGCACAAGATACTTGATGTGCATACGCAAACACTCCACGCTAGTCAACAATCGGCAGAAATTTCGTAGTTCATATGGAGTAAAAAAAAGTCGTTTTCCAGAAAAGATTTGGAGAAATCTTCTGAACTACGAAAATTACAATGTATAGATATATGGCAAATTTACCATCTGCCGATAGGCCACAGCCCACAGTGCCACACTGGCACGCTGATCACTCACTATGGTCACTATCTAACCCGTCGACGTCGGCGTCGCGGAAGAGCCACGTCGTGGGCGCCGACCAGTCGTAGTGCAGCCACCGCGGCAGGATGTCAAGGATCATCCCGTCCCTCATGTCGTACACGCCGGCGTGGTGATCCGGCCTGCGGCTCGTGCGCTCCGCCCAGAGCGGCGCGCACTCGTCCTGCAGGAAGAAGATCTGGTCGCCGCGGACCGCGCCGCGCGCGCGCACGGCCCTGGAGCACGGCCACCCCACGAAGAGCGCCTCGCCGCCCAGGGTGCCCACCTCCACCCACCGCGACGAGCTGAGGTCGGCCCGGAACACGGCGAACCGCACCGTCGTCTCGCCGCACAAGAAGTGCCGGCGGACCATGAGCAGCGCGCCGCCGCGGGAGCTGACGAGGTACCGGACCTTGGCGGTGGCCTCATGGGGAAGGCGGGAGCTGACGAGACACCAGCAGCTTCTGCACGGCCATAGCGCTGGTGCCGCTCCACTCGGAGGGCGCGCCCTCCGGAGCGGGCTCGTTTTCAATCTCGACGGGCCCGTCCCAGTTATGGATGCCGAACAAGCTCGGAAGCAGCCTCGTCTTCCCCGTGAAGGGGCTCGTCAAGCGGAGAACGCCGTCGACATCGCCGTTGTCGTCGTCGAACAGGAGCCAGTCGTCGCACGCGGCGCCGCGGAAGGCGGCGCAGTCGCTGAAGAGGTGGGACGTGAGCTCCGGGTACCTGAAGCTGCGTCCCTGCCGTTCGGGAGCGCGACGTACGCCACGGCCGGCGGCTGCCGGCGGTGCTGCCGCCTGACGGAGGCACGCCAGCCGTGGCAGACCGAGCTGAGGCAGAGATGCTCGTCGCCGGAAGGGAGGAGGCGCATGACTTGGCCAAACACGTCCGGAGGGAGGTCGCACCAGCTGAAAGCGCCCTCTTCCCTTTCCCTGCACAAAACAAGAATTACCACACGAGAATTGAGAAATCATGTTGAGTTGATTACGTTGTAGTGAACAAAGACGTGTACGGCTGCTCGCTTGATCGTCTACCTAGGGAAGAGCCATGTCGCCGGCGTGTCGCTATCATTGTGTAACTCCCGCGGCGGCAGGAGAGGGTAGATTTTGCCGTCCGTCGTGTCGTAGGCACCGAAGTGGTCGCCGGAGAACGGGTAGCCACCGAAGTAGTGGCGGGAGAACGCGTCGTCGTCCAAGAAGTGGATCCTGTTCCCCGGCATCGCGTACCGGGGCACGCGCAGGGCGACGGAGCTCCATCGGCCGACGAAGAGCGCGGTGTCACCGCCGACGCTCGGCACGTCCACCCACCGCGACGAGGTGAGGTCGGCCTTGGACACCGTGAACTCGCTCGTGGCGTCGCTCCGGAGCACCCTGCCGCCGGACACGACGAGGTACCGCGTCGACGGCATGTAGCAGCCGCGCGCCTCACCGGTGACGGCCACCATCGGCTCGACGGTGCATGATGTGTACTCGCCGACGGCCCTGGCGTAGAGGCGTCCAATGCCCATGGTCGTCGACAGCGAACACCTTGCCGTCGTAGAAAGCAATGTCCCTGAACCCCTTCCACGGATCTTGAGCACCGATCAGCCAGCAATCAGCGCCTGGACGGTACACCGCTATCTTGCCGCGCCGTTGGTCGCCGACGATGGCAACGACGACCCGACGCGGGCACATGACCATCTTGCGCAGGGTCGTCTCGCTGGGCGCCCTCTCGTCATCCGTGATGGCCAGCGTGATTCTCCCGTAGGGTCCCCGCGCGCCGACGTGGTGGACGCACGACAGGCTCGGGAGCCGCATGGAGTCTCCGGAGAACGGGTTCAGGAGCAGGTACCCGCCGCCGTCCTCCTCGTCGTCGCCGCGCTCGAAGACGAGCCAGTCGTCGCATGAGCCGTGGTAGCGCGCGGCTACGGGCAGCCGGAACGCGGAGGAGCCCGGGAAGCTGAAGAAGGTGCCGTCCGGGAGCGCGAGCCACGGCAGTTGCGGCGGGGACTGCTGGTGCCTCGTCGCGGCGCGCCACCGCCGGCAGACGGCGGCGAAGCGGACACGGTCGGCGTGGGACGGGAGGCACCCGAGGACAGCGGCCGTGATCCCCGCAGGGAGGCCAGACGACCACGGCGCCATGGACGGCGGCTCCTCGCCTGTCGCCATGGGAACGTGCGCGCGTAACACCTGCGAGGCTTGTGCGCGCGCGCCAACGCGATCTCACAGAAGGCGGAGGGCCGATGCGTCGGTTCGATCGAGTTTATTGGAGTCGATTAGTCGAACACGGCGTGTACGTTCCGGACTCCCGTCTTCTCCGCGCGCGATGAGGGATCGATCCCGTATGCTGTATGCATACTCAAGGAGTACGCGAGGATACGTTTCCGAATATGCGATATATTCTCCACCAAAGTAGTATTTTATTTTATTTTTCAGAAATAGTATGCATGAAACATATGCAAGTTCGAATCTCCCTCCGTTCATCAAAATTATTTTTGTTATTATTATTATACACAATCACTGTTAAAACAGTTACTACAAAACCGCCATAAGATATTTTTTAGGGGATCGTCAGAAGATATATTCTGATCAAAATATAACTCTCTGACTATACATTTCAGCTGGTACACAATTTGAATACAAATCCGCATGTATAACATTTGCAGGCTAGACAAACAATATGAATAGTTTTGATCAAACTTTGCGAAACTGACTTTTTAAAAAAACACATTTTGCATTGATGACGGGAAAGAGTAATTAAGTTGCTTTGTCCACTAGTTTTTTTTGTTATAACAAATTTAAAATACATAAACTGCCCACGAAACACGAAGTAGATCAGACAATCTTAAAATCACAAAGTATTGTTGAATATATAACGTAGCCAAAATTAGGAAAGGAGCTTGTCGACGTGAATCACATAGTATATCAGACATTCTTCATAAAATCGAATTCTGAGGAGCCAACACACTCTGCTTTTCCCTTTCTTTTGGTGTTTCCGGGATCATTCAACAGTATTTGTTAGAATTCGAGTCCATATGGCGAAATTAGGGGTTGGTCGTGTACCATAAGCTCGCTAATCACATGTGTGTGACGTTTTCGATTGAACACAATAAAGTAAACTTTGGCTGTGTTTTATCTATGAAGTGCAGATTTGTGTTTAACGTTTTCTATATATTATTGTTACAACGAAAGGTAGTAGTCATAATGTTCTCTTAAGACTGCTGGTCTACATTATATGTTACTTGTTTGTTACCGGAGTAAAAGGGAAAAGCTTGCACGTCAGAAAATACATCACACCATTTTCTGCTTCAGATCATCCATCACCAATCAACCTTTGCAACGGCAGCAGAAGAAACTGAAGCCTTAGAATCAATGTCTTTGGTGAACCACGGGCTTCGGAGTGAGGCCGTTGCCGACGGTCTCCTGTTGGCGTTGCAGGAGAGGAGCCGCTTCAGGACGTCGAATCCATCCGCGGACAGGTGCTCCTTGGGGAAGACCCGTCGCAACCGGTTGCGGTGGCGCACGGGCGGCACGGTCACCGTGCCGGCGAGCGGGAGGGACTTGAAGGCTGGCCACGACCTCGGCCCCGGCACGCCGAGCACGCTGAATATCCGGAGGACCACGTCGTTGTCGTCGTTCCCATCGAACAGTGGCTTCCCGGTGAGGAGCTCCGCCATAACGCAGCCAAGCGACCACATGTCCACCATGGCATCGTAGTCCGTCTTGCCCAGGAGCATCTCGGGTGCCATGTACCGGCGCGTGCCGGCCCGTTCGTAGGACGGGGGATTCGTGACGAAGGCGGCGAGCCCGAGGTCGCATATCTTGACGGAGATGGGCTCGCCACTGGCGGCGGCGGCGACGACAAGGATGTTCCCGGGCTTGATGTCGCGGTGCATGATCCGGCGCGCGTGCATGTGCTCGGCCCCGCCCAGGAGCTGCCGCATGATGCGCCGCACGTCCGGCTCCCGGAACGGCCGGCCGCCGCGGTGCCGGCCGTCGTTGAGGACGTCGTGGAGGTTGGGCCCGACGCACTCCATGGCGAGCGCGACCTCCCTCGTGCCGCGGTTGATGGCGAGCGCGTGGAGGTCGACGAGGGACGGGTGGCCGCGGCAGGCAGCGAGGAACTCGGCCTCGCGCAGCGCATCGTCGGCGGCGTCAGCGCTGGCCTTGGCCGCCTCGGCTCCGCCTGGCGCCGGCGCGCGGAGCGCCTTCACGGCGACGGCCTGGCCCGTGGCGTGGTGCCGCGCCTCGACGACCGCGCCGAAGCCGCCCTCGCCGAGCGCGCGCGTCGGCTCGTAGTCCGCCGCGGTCCAGAGCCGCCGCCGCTTGCACCAGCCCGCCCCCGCGCCGGAGGTGTCGTCGTCGCGGTCGAGCTTGACGCAGATGGCGGCGGCCCGCCTGGCGAACATCGCGAAGCGGGGCGGGGAGGAGAGCGATCGATGACGGGGCGAGGTGGCGTGGGGATGCCGGGATCGAAATGGATGCGGTCACCGGTGGAGGGCGTACTCTGGTACTATACATATAGACCAAACCGACTGCCGCCACGGCCATGACGGTACGAGTTGCGTTCGGACCCGGAGACGGTAGCGCGGCCGGCGACGGAAAGGCAGAGCGAGGTGGCATGCTGGACGAGCACGAGATGGTGGCGAGGTCGGAAACTCGGAACGGATTCACATTGCATGCGCGGCAAAGCCTGCCTGCAATGCGCGTACGTCCTTTGATTTGGGCTCCGAGTCTGGCCCATCTCTGGTTACACTTACACTTGGGCCTTTTGAAGGAAGGCACTTGAGTACAGACAGGCCCGAGGAGCGGCCCAACTCGTCTCTCGACAAACCAGGAATTTTTTCTTTTTTATATTTTAAAAAATTAAAATTTCAAAAATATATGTCGGTTTTGGAAAATTTCAAAAATATACCCCGGTCGCCCTATGGGGGGCGACATGGCTCAAATGTATTTTTTTCTTCTACAAATTTGCAACGAAGTCCCTGGAGAAAAAAAAAGAGGGGGGCCTGTCGCCCCCCCCCCCCCCACAGGCGACAGGCCCCTGTCGCCCACCCCAGGGGCGACAGGCCCCTGTCGCCCGTTGGGGGGGCGACAGGATCCTGTGTTTGGCCAACAAAGCCTATTGAATTGCATAAAATTCCTCCAGCGTCCGAAGATTTATTGTGATATATTTGCAGAAGGATTTGGAAATCGAGTTCGAATTATCATGAAATTTACGGAAGGTGTCGGATGTCAATTTTGATGGGTGATGCGGCCTCTAAAGGATGACACTAGAGAAACTACTTTTCATGTGATTTCGAACTATAAACTTTTTTGTCAGCGCGGATGTCTGGTAGATGCAGATTTCACGTTGATTTACGCAAACCTATAATGATTAGAAACTAAAAACGAGGTCTCGAAGCAATTCGGACGATTTCGATTATCATTTATTTGTACTTATTAGTTACTTCTACTAATAGAGCTTAGAAGTTCGAAGTAATAATTTCTTGGTTGATTGTATCCTTAACCATTTCTTTTTTTTTGACACAAGGAACTCAACATGAATCCACTAATTGCTGCTACTTCCGTTATTGCTTAAACCCTGGCCACCATTCGCCGCCATTCCCTTTGTCATTTGAGCCTAAAAATTCAGAAAAAAAAGAGGGGTGAGGAGAAGAAAAGCGGCGAAGCTCTGCCGAATTGCGTACTCCTGATCTACAGGTAACTTAAAAGCACACATGTAATTAATATAACGATAAGAAATAAGAACTAAGAAATGCATTACGTAATGTGAACCACCAAATTTTACATCATAATACAACGATAATGAAACACACATCACACATGCAGTGGCATGTCAGAACCCGTTGCAAACTACGGTAAACAGATTCCGGACTAACCTAACATGCCTTAGGTAATTTAAAAAAACAGAATAAACACAATGATACAGCATGTCACTAGCACTAGGGTAGTCCTAGTAGCCGTACCCCCACGTAGCAAACTGCGTTGAGCCTTCTCCGCAGTATCCACCCATTGCAGGTGGTGCAGGAGGTGGTGCCGGAGGCGCATGGCCCTTCTTCTTGTAACAAGGGCAGTTGCGGTAAGGAATAGTGCATGGTTCATCCTGTGAAACGGCTGCATTGCTGATATCATCAACTTCGTCGTCTTTGTTACCCTCGCTCACTTCCTCATAATGGTTCACCTTACATTCCAGATCAAAGATCTTTATCTGGAGGTACTCGATGAACTCCTGAACAGAATCAATTGGTGCAGGATCTACCCACCTAGTAAAACCACAGTTTTCTGGTGCATCGGAAGACTGCAAAACAAATTCCATGTAAGGTGTCTCATTGAAAATAAAGAAATGAAACAACCGAGTATTACCCATGCATGTGGACATTTAAAGAAACGCCGACCGCCATCCATCCCGTCGGTGCACATCTGCACTAAGCAGTCCTCACCATGTCTGCATTTTGGCCACGGTTCTCTACGGTTATCGTATTGTCGAAGAGGAGTTTCATTGGTAAATTCACTCTTGTGCTGTGGCGGAAACTCAAACACTGGTTCCGGAAAGGAATCAGGTCCAAGAGGCCCCTCCCATATTATGGGGTCTCCCTTTCTTCGCCCTTTTCCTTTCCCAAAACTATAGTAATTCTTCCCGCTAGACCCACCTCCAGACATTGGGTATACAATGAGGTTTGATGTTTGAGTTGTGCTGGGAGTTCACAAACTTGGGAGTATTTATAGGCGCACAAAGGTCTGATACCCGGAGTGTGGAGTGTAAATGCACCTAAAAAACCTACATGACAACACAGTGAAGAGGCTAGCTGACCTAACACTGAAAAGGCTAGATTCGATTCTCGAAATGACTACTCGATGCATCTCTGTGCATGCAGACTCACAGCACTGCATTACTGCCGCTCGGTCGATCGCGCCTAGATGCCGCCTTCCCCATTACACGCCACAGACCTTCGCTGTAGAATGGCAGGTCCGTCGTCCTCGCCAGAGAGACTGCTTTGAAGGTGAGCTGGTGTGGTTGCCGTGTTGTCACATCTTTTTGAAATGTTGGAAGAGCACTGCTGTTGGGTTGTCGTCTTTTGTCACGTATGTCTGGGCAAAGAATGCGACATTTGGGAAACCCGTGATCGCCGTGCTGAGCAGTGGCAACCTGTGATCTCATACTCGCAGCTAGATACACTATGGTTCCTATTTTGAGCTATTCGAGCTTTTTAGCAGCAGACCCTGATGTATTTCTTAGTTCTTAATTCTTATCGTTATATTAATGTGTGTTTTTTAGTATTCTAGTGACATGAAAAGCTCCGAAAATATTAAAGAAAAGTTCAAAGATTTCATAGACTCCCGGCTACAACTGCAAATTAATGGTAAAGGCTACAACACACAGAGTTAAGCTCTCAACTTAAAACACAAACAACTAATTGCAGTGGCATGTGCACGCGACAAGATAATTTCTTGTTGCATCTAAACCTACCATGCCTTATGGAATGTAAAATGCCAGGATTACATGGTACTACTCTACTGAGTGCACCTAGGATATTTGCCCTTCCTAATTGCTTCGGGCCCGGCTTCCTTCGCACGGCGTGCCCTCTCTCGCTTTCTCTCCCTGTCAGCTTCACGTTCGGCCGCCGCCTTACGATCCACCTCCTCCATCCTCTTGCGGATCTCTTCTTGCTCTTTGTTGCGCTTCTCCTCTTGCTGTTCCTCGTGCTTCATTCGGCGCCAACGTTCTGCAGCCCATCTTGCTTTTTGTTCGACAATGTCCTTTGCCTGCTACGACTGCACGGTGTCGAACCACTGCATAAAATCACAAAGAGGCGGAGGAGACTTTGTCCAACACAAGTTAGAATCATAACTCAATGTTAGGTCATATAGAAAAATAGCGTATGTTGTCCTGCTACCTTGGCCCGGTCTTTGCCATATCGCTTAGGTGGATCATATTCGTAGTTCTCACACATAAAGATCCTCATGCCGTAGTCATCTCCTAAAACCTTAGATTGCATGAACTTGCATAACGAACCGCAGAAGCACATTGGCACATCAATTTCTTTGGGTACGGTGCCTTTACACTTGCTACACGGAATGTAGGTTGATCCTGACGAAGACATTGGCGCTATAGTGTGGTGCGCCAAATAACAAACCATAATTTAAGCAATGCACATATCGTATACCAAATCGATGCGTGAAAATATAGGTACTGTTATAATTCTATTGTCTTATACTGCAATATCAATAAGGTACTATCATAATTCTATTCTAATGTATAATTATTTTATTTGAAAAAAATCTGTAATAGTACTCAAATTGTAATACTAAACCAGTGTTCTAAAGCACCAAATCTAATTCAGCTAATCTGCTAATTAAATTAAATTGTTATACAATATCAACGAATTTATACGAAAGTTACCGGTAGATCACAAGTGCGGAATTCGGCAGAGCTTCGCTGCTTCCCTTCTTCTCACCCCTCTCTATTTTCTGGATTTTTTGAGGTCAAATGAGAGGAGGGAATGAGGGGGAGGCCTTATATAGACGGGCTGACCCGGTCGCCCGTGGGGGGGGGCGACAGGACCCCCCTATCGCCCGCAGGAGGGGCGGCCGGCCCCCCTGGCGGGCCCACTGGCCTGTCGCCCCTGGGGTGGGCGACAGGGTCCTGTCGCCCGTTGGTGGGGCGACAGGCCCCCTTTTTTTTTTCTCCAAGGACTTCGTTGCAAATTTGAAGAAAAAAAATTACATTTGAGCCCTGTCGCCCCCATAGGGCGACCGGGGTATATTTTTGAAATTTTCCAAAACCGACATATATTTTTGAAATTTTAATTTTTTTTAAATATAAAAAAGAAAAAATTCCAACAAACCAAACCCTCAAATCGCATCTACGGGACGACGGACCACAGCTACACGAACCACACCGTCACCGTCACCTCCACGGATGACGACCCACCCAGCAACTCTAGCAAATCTTCTATCAAGCCCACTGGTCCAAATTCGAAGAGTAAAATCAAAAACTTCTATCAAACCTTCTACCTCAAATTTAAAAGGTGAAATCAATAAAAACAACTACAGCATCAACTTGATTAAAATCCCCTCATGTTTGCTCTTCTCACCGTGCTTCACGGTAAAAAGCGGGACGCGTGTCGTCCAGCGCGAGTCTTGCCTGTTTTGCAAAAACAGACCTCCTATTTTGTGAAAATCACAACTCAACTGAGCTCATGTGGAATGCACAGTAACAACGTTAATATATTTGACACACAGGACCTCATAATAATGTCTATTTCTACCCAAAGAAGAAAAAAATCGATAATACCGTTTCTTTGCGAAAACCCCCCTGGAAATTTTACATTAACCCCCTCCCGCACGCGCAGGCCCGAACCCTAACCCCTCTCACTCTCCTCGCCAGCTCCCCGCCGGCCGCCGGCCGCCGCCCTCTCCCTCTCTCCCATGCTCCCCGCCGCCGCCCTCTCTCTTCGACTCTCTGCCTCCCCCGCCGCCGCCCCTCCCCTTCTCCCTCTCCGCCTGACTCCGTCGCCCCTCCCCGCCTGACTCCGTCGCCCCTCCCCGCCGACGCTCTTCCTGCTCGCCTCCGCCGCCGCCCGCTCCCGCGAGATCCAGATCCAGTGCGGGGCGCGGCTCGGAGGGAGGGGGGCGCGGGCCGGCCTGGGCGGTGGCCATCTCGGTGGTGGCGGGCGTGGAGGTGGCCGGGAGCCTGTGGCACCTGCGGAGGCCGGTGGGAAGCAACAGCGCCCGTGGAGGCAGCCTGCACTGCGCGGAGGCGAGCGGGAAGCGGCAGATGCGGAAGGCCAACTCCGAGCACGACGAGCTCGAAGACCACTTACGTGTCGGCGCCGACGCCCCAGTCCGGCGTGGGCACGAACCGCGGGCTCCGCTCGGGCGTCCGCAATATCCCCCTCTCCGGCGTGGCCGCACCACTGCAGGCGTTGGCCGCGCCGAGCTGCTCTTCAACGGCGCCGCGCGGCAACCGTCACGCTCCACGTCCGCCTCTACAGCCTCGACGACCGTGCAGTCCTCGGCGCGGTACTCGCGCTCAAGCACCACCCGCACATTGAAGCCGCCGTCTGCCGCGTCGTGGAGGTGTGCGGGAGCGGGCGTGGTGTAGCCGGAGGAAGTGGAAGTGGCGGGTGCAGTGCGGCCCCTCAGGTAGCCCTTGTTCCGTTCCTCCCCAATCCCCATCTCTTCTCCAATTTGACTGAACTTGCAATCAGTAGCATAGTAGCACGCATTGAAATGAAATACCATTCTATTTATGTTGCATCCTGTACTTTATCTGTTCAATTGTCCTAGAATTATATAATGAAGAGGACCAATACAGTGTGATGCTCCTGCTACTGCTGAATTAATAATCCACCTGACCAACTTCACTCACAGAACCAGAATTAAGAACTGTATAGACCAATTCAAACTTTAAGCAAAATAATACCCATGTTGCACAATGTTGAATGTCACTGATCCTGGGTTTCAGAAGCCGATTGAGGAAATGGATCTGAAGTTACAAACGTTGGCATTAAATAGCTAAAACTTCTCGACCACTTCATGTTTTTATCCACTTTGCTATATCATTAAGCATGGAATTGAAGTAGTTTGATCTTATTTCAGTGTTTAAGGACGCAATATGTCTTCAGAGGAGCTGAGGACAAGCTTTTCAGATTTGGTGGTGAGTTCGCCAACCTGGACAGAGGGCAAAACTAATTATTCAGGCGATTCGTCGTCCAAGGGGGGCTTCCAGGTCACTTGTCTCACGGAGGACCTTCATGATGTCACGCTTCATTTTCAGATAGTGAGGTTCTCTAAAGAGGTAAACAAGGTTTCTTGGTTCCAATCAAAGTATTAAACTGAAACTTCTGTAAATTCTTGACATATTACGAGTTCATTGTTACAACAAAAAATGCTTGTGCCACTTCTAATGATAGACTTGAATGTTGGCCGATCCGTACAACCAAGTGCAAGACAAAAAGAAAAAGTAGTTATAGATAAGCTGGGAAAAGAAACTTCATCTGGATGAGAAATGCAGATGGTATTAATAGTAGTTGTTGTGTTGGTTGCTTGTTCTATACTTCTATGTGTTAGCCATCTGGGTAAAAGGAGAATGTTATACCTGACATCTATCAAGTTTTATATAGAAAATCAAATAAATTTGAGCCCTGAAGTTACAAGCTTGTCCTGTATGTTTCTTCATATGAAATGAAAGCACGACACTTGAATGTTTGGTTGTTCCATATTGTCACTATGAGCAAAGCTTGAAGTATTTATTTATATGCCACTGTTATTATAGAGAAAATATATACTTTATATAATTTGTAGTGGTCGGCTTAAAGCCTTCAAGCTCCCTTTGAATCCTCTCAGCTTATTTGAGATGTGTTACCTCTCAGGCTTTACTCGGTGTATATAGAATAGTTATGTGAGTGATTATATTTGATCCTTTACTTTTTTATTCGTTTTGATGCAGATCTATGTGTGGGTTGGATGCAACACAGCAAAATTTGGCCATCTGCTGCAACCACTAGGCCTATAAGTGGTAACTGTTTCGTTCTTAGAAGATAATTTCAATCATTTCGTTGTCCTTTTCTTTTGGCAGTGTTGCCTCATGAAAACTGATGTTTCGTTGTCATTTTTGCTATGTTGCCTTCTCCTGGCCATTGCAGGATAACAGAGTGAGTGTCATCTCTGTACTAGGAGGAACATGTGACAACACCGGATCAGGGATGGCCCGCCGTCTAGGTACTGCTTCTATTGTCATTTAACTAATTGTCTTGCACTTATGGTAGCTTATTAACAACAACAAGCTTTACGTCACTTCATGTTTCAATGATGAAAACTGGGTCTAAACATAGTCCTGGCATGCAACATCCCAAAAGACAGCCCCATGCTTGAGGTACTCACCGGCGCGCTCAACTCTGCATAACAGTTTTCTTAAGTGGTGTATCTGAAAGTCACTGGTTAATAATTTCAGGCTGTTGCGGAGAGGAAGCTGGTGGAGAAGCTGAAAGGTTTGGGCTACATGATGCCCATAGCTGGGGAGGCTAATACTTCCACTGCACAGTGATAGGTGGTGTGATCTGGTGAGGCATCGCTCAAAGGCGTAGTTTTCACCATTAGATGCAGGAGGAACACTTGTTATTGTTGCTTGGCTCAATTGACTAGGTACCTGTACAATGTGGCAAATGTGTTCTGAATTATAGTGCCTTCCAGGGCTCATGCACAAACGATAGCCTGCCATTGACGTGGATGCTCTGAAACTGGAATCGCTGAACATGTTGAGTTTTTACTCCTAGAATGCAAATTGATCGATGCCTTGCAACATTGAAGTCCTGTGTTGAGCATGGCAGTTTGTATTATGATATTTCAACACTATTCTTGAGAGCCAAAGGAGCTTGCATTTGAAGTTTCTGTGTATTTTATAGGTTGTACGGGGCAACAAATTTGCTTGACGAATAGAATACGGAATACCTCCTTACTGAATTTTTTTCCTAAATAAATGCTGATCGATCCTACCTTTGCTTACCTTGATGAATGATGAGTAGCATGTCCGCGAAGTCATGATGCGAATACGGAATACCTCTGCTTTTTTTTTCCTCCATCCATCAAAGTGGCACTTAGACGTCGATCACGACTTCAACTAATCCTCCAAGTTTTCGGACAGATATTTGATGGATAGAATTGCATGTGCTTTTAAATATGTTGTAATATTCATGATTCAAATGTTTGATAGACACCTATGATGGATAGTGTACCCATGTTGCTTAAATGTTTGCATATTAACGATGTATTTGTTACCGCATGATGTGATTTTGTGTTGAATTTATCATATATCATACATACTATTTGTCACATTTCATTACTTTCGGTTTACTTATGTTCAATTGCACATTTCATTACTTTCGATTTGCTTATATCTGATTGATTAAATGGTAGGGCGCGCGATAATGTTCTAGTACCCTTTAAACTAAAGAGACCTCCAAATCTCCCTTCCACCCCTTAGGCCTGGGGAGCCTCAGGGAGCCCTCCATCCATGGGCCTCACTCATCATCCCCTCTAGATTTGGATGAGAGCTCTGCTGAACTGAACTTAAACTATGAGATGATGAGGACCAGCACCCCCCCCCCCCCCCCAAAAAAAATATATATACGATATACGAGGGCAGGGCTATGATTTAAGGGCTATTGGCCGAGATGGTTGCCATCAGGCAGCCGCTGAGTTCACTTCCGCCGCTGCCCCTGCCGTTAAATATGCTTCACCGAGCGGCGAGGCCAGCAGGCGCAAAAGCTGACTTGGAGTTCGAGATACCAAACCGGTTGCCTTTGTTTGCCATATTTCCTTCGCCAATCATCGCTTGGAACTCCTGGCATTCGTCACTGGCTTCTCGCCGTCCGGCGTCTGGCCACTACGTGGCCTGGAGTATTGCTGCTGCAACAGCTGCTACTAAGGTGACTTGCAGGAACTGGAGAATGATCTGCCATAAGACTGGGAGCGATGGAGCTCTTCTACTGAACTGATTTGAGTCAAGGTTAATAGCCTGCAGCATTGGCGCTGTTTCTGACATGGATATCTAGAGCTAGAACTGCATATTTACATCAATATTGAATGAAGAAACTAACGATATTGCTATAAGTACTAATGAATCTCCTGCCTCAAAATAAACCGCTGCTTAGCTTAGCTCAGCTTAGCTTCCATCCTAGCGCTCCTCCGAAGTGAACTTGTTCCAAGCATCCTGCAAAATAGGAGAAGCCAGTGAGCAAAGTTTCCTTTTACAGCTTGAATTATGACAGCATAGCACAAATAGGAGTGCGAAATAATAAAACTGCACGTCCAGAACACCCAGAGTTCCAACAAAGCAATCAGAAAGTATATTAGGGGCACAACCACAACACCCAGAGTTTCGCAGCATGAGGTGTATGATAATTTGTAAAAGTATATATTTGCAAAATTGCAATTGCCTCCAACAATAGTGTGGTTGCACTCGGCGAATGTGCAGGTTTATTTTTCACATTGGTGTGATTAGCAGGGAAGATATTTGGGCACAACAGCATATGATTAAGGGACAAAGGGAACCATGCATGAAAAGTGCTGGACGTTATCCCAATCAGTAGCATAATTCTGAATCATATGTAAAGAGGGGGGTGTTCTCAGAAAAATTGCAAAATCATAAAGGTAAGTTTTCAGAAATGCAGCCAGAAATAGAAAGGTGTTAGAGTATATTTGTTAGAGTATATTTGGTAGTTTAGATATTGTATCCGGACTGCTATACATATCCGGCGGGGTTGCCTTGCACTCCAAGTCTTGTACTCTTATATATACCGGCCGAGGCCTCAAGCTAATACAATCCATCCATTATACCAATTCTATCTCTTCTACACGGTATCACGAGATTAGGGTTTGAGATCCTAGGCTATCTTCCGCTGCCCTAACCCTAGCGCCGCCGGCGCCCCTCCTGTCTCCTGCGCGCCGCCGACCGTCCCCCACGACTCCCATCCAGGGCGCCCCCTCGACGGCCTCCTAGCGTCCCCCGGGGAGGTCCCCCATGACCTCCGCCGGGGACAGCGCCCTCCATCGCGGCGGATCGAGTTAATCCGCCACCATCCTCGCGTCTAGCAGCAGCAGATCGTGACGTACCTCGTCACCGCCGCCATGAAAGTTGTCGTCGACGACCCCGATCTGCGCTGCCGTGGTGGCAGCCGCAGTCTCCTCCGACGTCCGTGCCCTACCCCGTGCTGCCGTGGTGGCAGCAGGGGCCCCGACACAGCGCGTCGACCTCGTCGCCAGCGGCATGCATGACGGCGCCGCCCCTTCACCGCGCGGGCTCCAGCCGCCGCAAGGGAGGGAGCCGCCCGGCTTCAACCGCCCCTCCGCAGCCCCTCCCGGCGGGGAGCCGCCCGGCGCAGGACCTCCAGCGCTGCCGCAGGGAGCCAGCCACCCGCCTCCCTCATCGCCGTCCCACTCTCCCACTCTGTTTCTTTCGCTTCAGATGCGGTCGTTGACCGTGACGGGAGAGAAGGAAAAAGAGGAGATTGAGAGGATTGCGCTACGCGCACCCAGAGGTGCTACACGAGCTGCTGCTGATTTGTTTTTTGGTAATTCCTTTGTTTTTTTACTCGAGCACTACTCGAGATTGAGTCGCCCACCGCCCGTCGACCGCACGCCTCTACTTCGACATCAGCATCGACTTCACCGGCTTCTTCGTCTTCGACTGTGCGGCATAGCGACATGGACGGTGCCCTAGGGGACGCCCATCTGTGCCGCCCACCTCGTCGCCTCGTCCGCACGTCGATCTTCGCCGGCTCGTCGTCGCCTCCACCGATCGGGATGCCTCCACCAACTTTGCCCATCGTCGTCTCGCCTCGCGCATACTCGGTCTGATCAGCCGACATGCGCGATCCACCTGGCTCCCATGACGTCCGTCATCGTATTGCGCGCCTCTTCCCCGAGTATGGAGGGTGGTCGCTGCTTCGCCACTTCGGGCAGCAACAGTACAGTCCGTGGTGTTCCTCGTCATTGCATCTTCACCGCCGCCGACTACGTCCTCGACTTCGTCCACGCTGGCCACTTCGACCGCATCTTCGACATCGTCTACGACTACGTCAGTGCGCGCCTTGCGCGCACATGGTCTTCACCGAGCTGTTCGAGTTCTTCGTCGCCTTCTTCGAGCTCCGCCGCCGCGTCCTCCGGATCATCAAGCCTTGCGCCAGATCGTCCGGGGTTACCTCGTCGCTTCGTCCAGCACCACCTCGTCGCCATCGTCGCCGTCCACTTCTACCCCTTCGTCTACTCCAGCAACTGCAGGCTGCATCGGCATCTTCTTCCTCGCTGTTTTTCTGCGCCTGCGACCGTCGTGGAGGCCTTCTCTGCTGGTCCCTCAGACAACGGCGTCTTGGTGGTGCACTCTCCCTCGCACGTCCGGTCTTGGCAACACCGGTGCGTGCCATCGTCCCTGATGCATTCACGGGTCTGGCAAACCCGGGGATGTGTCGCTCGATGATGTGTCTGCGTCGACTGCGGCATCGACTCTCTCTTCGACTGCCTCGACGCGTCGTTGTCTTCGTCTCCGGCGTCGTCTCCGTTACGCCTCCACCATGGCGCTTCCTAGTGCGCCCACGGCTTCCTGTGCGGCTCCTTACCATCGGCGACCTCGACAGCTCACCATCGACCACGGCTACCCTACGCACGACTTCCTCGACCACGGCTACTTGCTCCAGTTCGGCTTCTTCGACATCGGCACAAAGGGCTACCATCCGCATGAGTTTCTCGCCGGTTCTCTCCAGTCGCAGCATCCACATTGCACCGTCTGCAGTACTCCCGCTGTGACTGCCGGGGGGGGGGGGTTAGAGTATATTTGGTAGTTTAGATATTGTATCCGGACTGCCATACATATCCGGTGGGGTTGCCTTGCACCCCAAGTCTTGTACTCTTATATATACCGTCCGAGGCCTCAAGCTAATACAATCCATCCATTATACCAATTCTATCCCTTCTACAAAAGGGCTGCTATAATTTAGCCCCAATTGACCATAATATTTAATGTGAACAGAGTGTGTACCTTAAGAAGGTCAAAAACCTTCTCACATATGTATTTCTGTCTGATTGTAGCACCCCTTTGTTGTAATTTATCTGGATGGACACAGAGGGTTGCCTTCCTGTAAGCTTTCTTCACAGCAACAGCTGTAATGAGATCTGTAAGTGGCACCGGTTGCCAGCCACTATCGGCACCAAGAATCTGCCAGGGAAAACAAAGCAAAAATGATAACATTTACATGTTCTACATGAAGGATTTAAAGATGCATAAAATTTAACAGCTTACGTATTGCAATGTGGATAGCAAGGCCCTCAGATTTCCTTCCTTTCCATTTGACCATCTCTTAATCTCAGGATCCAGGAACTCAGACAACCTCTGAAATACATAAACATTGATACCATGAATAAATGCAGATGCAGTGAGAAGGTTCTTTTTGTGTGTATACTCTTACATGTTTCTCTGCTTGCTCTCTTTGAGATAGCACGTCCCTCATGTTCTTCTCAGCAAGTGCTTTTGTCTGAAAATAGGTAATATGCATCATCACCAAACTACTGATAAATAAGGAAAAATAATGAAATAAAAACCAGAAAGAAATATCAGGTATACCACACACTCAGCTGTACGTTGATGCCTCTCTAATCTTGCTTTATGTCTTAAAGCCGACTCAACCTCAACCACTGCAGCCAACAAATATCAAAGAGCAGAAAGTAAGACGAGCGGGTTTTTTTAAGCGCACGTGAAGCTTCCTTGGAAAAAGTAATTTATAATAAAGTATTATGAACATATTAAGTACCTCTGTTGCCGGAATCTGGATTTCTACTGAAATTACTGGAAGTTGCCCTCTGAAACTGTGACTCCTGTCGAATATCCTGCATCCAGAATCAGGATTTATATCTATTCAGTAAAAGGGCGTACCCAGTGCCGTAGGCTTCCCGCAATGTGCGGGGTCTGGGGAAGGGTTGTCTTTAAGCCCCAAGCCTTACCCACACAAATGTGCAGAGGCTGGGGCTCGAATTAAAAAGGGGGAAACAAAAATAAAACAAGGTTGAAAAACAAACCTGATTGGTGGACTTGAAACCCTCTTTGAAAGAGGATCTGTACCGTTCCCTGCGTTCTCTTGCTTCTGCTAGAGCCTTCTCAGCCTTTGCCTTTTCTATTGCACGCTCCCGAGCTTCTGTAGTTGCTCGCTCAACTGCCGCACGTTCTGCTTTTATCCTAGCTTCTCTAGTAGCCCTTTCAGCAGCTGCTTCAACACTTGCTCTCTCTTCTTTCTCTCTGGCTTCTGCAGATGCTCGTTGACGTGCTGCGGTAATTCTTTCCTGAGCCATTTTTTCTGCCTTTTCACGAGCCTCAGCAAATGCTCTCTCGTGCGCTTCTCTTGTCGCTCTTTCAACAGCGAGTCTATCCTTTTTCCGTTCCCTTTCCCTTTCCTCCTCTTCCAATTTTCGTCTTTCCTTCTCTTCGGCAAGTTCTCTTTCTTTCTGCAATCTCCTTTCACTTTCCTTTGCTTCTTGTGCTTTTCGAGAAGACCCATTGTCCTTTTCAGTTGTATTATCTGCTCTTGTTAAATTCTCCCTCTCTTTGGCCCTCTGAACTCCAAGCGTGTCTTTTTTCCATGTCTCTGCTGAAACTGAAGAGAGGCCTTCAGCAGATTTGGTTAGACCGTGCGTCGTCTCCAAGGGAGATGGCCCGTGCTCTGCCTTTGATATCCTTGATGTACTGTCTTTTTCTTCCAATTTGCTTGCCCTGCTCTTCTCTTCACTTGTAGACCGTAGTGTTGGTAATTCTCTTTCTCTTCTGTTGGAAATCTCTCCAGTTTCTCCAAAACCAGGAACACTACAAGATGTCTGAGACGTAGCAGAGTTATCAGTTTGCATCAAGTGCTGCTTGCGAGTATAAATTTCTGAAGAGGAAGCCAGCTCCTCCTTCAAATTAATAGTTGTTCTGTTGGCACTGTCACTTGCAGCTTTGATAATAACTTCATCTCCTGGAAAGGATTTAGATCCAACTTCATCACAAGTTGTATCACACTTTACATCTAGATCATTTCGTCCTCTGTTGGTACTTTCAGGTGACTTCTGATCCTCCTGGTTACAAGGAGCTGACCCTTCTTCACTAACCATCCTGTCACTATTTGCTAATGGGGCTTCATCTGCTTCATTATCATTAACATGAGAGATGAGTCCATCCATTCCTTCTTCCACATTCCCCACTTCACCATGACCCAATGATCCATGCATTTCTTGATCCAATTCTCTTTTAATCAAATTGCTAGCTACCTCAAATACATTCAGCATGTTTGGTTCTTCTCCGTCTGCAAAACTATCGTTTTGTAAAATAATATCATTCTCATCTTCAGGACACTCGGCATCCAGATCCACAACTATTTCTTCAGGGTGTGTACATGGACTAACTTCCTCAGTTTTGACTTTCTCAACTTCATCAGAGAGTGCTTCATGTATCTTAACACCTTTGTTATGCAAGAGTGATTCATCAATAAAACTGAATTTTTCTCTTCCATAAGTTTCAGATTCCTGCTCAATTTTACTCAATCTCGGTTCCAGGAAAGTATCACATGCATCAGATTCTTTAAGTTCTTCTAAAATCAATGATTTAATGTTACTTCCCTGCAAAATAGCAACATTTGATACATCTGAGGGTTCCTGTAATGTTTCATCACTTCCAGAAGTGCATTGCATCCCATCATTGCATGGTGCTTCTTCCACTTTACTGTTTGTGTCCTCCTGTGATGTTCCTGCTACTGGACTTACCTTTGGAATACTATCACCAAGGCCTTTAAAATCGCTGGCATTTCCTGATGAGCAGGCCTCTGGTAATGAACCTGACATATCCTTGATGACATCCAGCTTTGTGGAGGCATCACTTGTAGAAGGAAGATCAAGAAACTCATCGGTATCATGGCTTTCCTTAGCAATTTCCTGTGTTACAAGTCCCTCACTAATTGAATTATGAGTTTTTTGGTGTCCCATATTTTCCATAGAAGGCTCTAAAATCACAGACACCCTATCTTTGTCCACTGGAGCCGTCTTGCCCTCTCTCAGATTTACATGTTTCACCCCCAGATTCCTGCCGTCATTAACCTCCCAAAGTTTTTCATACCTTGCCAAGTCAGAATCTGCTGTGCTGAGTTCAGTTTCACTATGATCATTGATGGCACTAGTAATGGGATTCGTTCGCTTGCATTTATCACCCTCCGTTGTGGCTTCATCAGTTTTGCATTTCTGATCATCTCCAGTTAGCTCAAAAAAGTCATTACCTGACTTCCACTTGCCTAATTTCTCTAGTTTACTGGAAGTTTGACAGGACTCAGTGGAGCGTTGCATCATCTGCTGAGGCTTCTCCAGTGGAAGTACCCTATTCCCATTATCATCAAAATGATCAAACCTGACTGCACTTAGGCTTTTATGCTTGTCAGACAAAGAATCATCAGGGTTCTTTTCTTCTTCCGGTAACTTTTTCATTGATAGTTTTTGTTCGAAAGTATCCAACTCTACAGATACAGGAGCCTTGATTTCTGTGGACCTTGTGCTTCTATGGTGACTTGACTTCTTCCGCAACTTGAAACTGTCACCTTTTCTCTCTAACAATTCCTTTGCAGCCTTTAACCTAGCTTCAGCAAAATCCATTGCCTCCTTCATAGCAGCTGAAGCAGAAGTGGGGTTGGCATCAGCTTTCTTGTCAGCATGAGGCATGTTGCTATTTGAACTGGTATGTGCAGCAGAAGTTGGAGAGATGCCTCCTTTAGCTGCACTTTCCTTCTTGTTGAGCAGTTCAGGTTGTTGCCTCAACAGTGGCTGTACTTTGATTGACTGTATCTGTGCATCAGTGTCAGATACCCGAAGAAATGCATAATCGGGTGTGACTGTACTGCGTGTTGAATGACTATCAGAGTTCTTGTGGTTTTCATTTACAGAAACACTTCCAGAAATTGGTGTCCAAGATGGACTTGGCTGCTTCTGATCAACTACAAAATCACTCTCCGGGCTCTTCGCAATCGCGCAAGCAGAGGTTGGGTTCTTGTAATTATCATCATTGGGCATTGTGCCATTACCAATTCTTGAAACATGATTTGTTGCTGGACCATGCGAAAAATTGCGAGAATCAATCACGAAGTCCATGGAAGGTTCAACTGTGCAGGTCGCTATCTCAACTAAATCATTAGGTCTCCTCTCAGTAGTCTTGTTATATGACATTACAAACTGCTGACTTTCTGTCTCAGGAGAGAAGGATACTGGAGAAAACTTATGGTCTTTGAAGTGGTGATGATGATCCAGATTTTGATAGTGTTGAAGAAGTATAGGAGGCTCATCCTCCAGCTGGCTGGATTCCTTGATGATCGATGATCTGTTAAATACAAAAATATTAATGGTAAATCATGAGATGGAAATGAAGTACACACTCACTTTAACTGCCAGAGCAAATCCAGGGGAATAAACATGAATAAACTAAAACAATGTGGTACACTAGACTTGGTGCTGTACAGAATGCAGATACAGATGGTAAGATCAAACTTTTGTTGGTCACATTTTGATACATGTTATTTTCTATGAGATGCACCGCTAAAGACAATTAATGCATAGGTTTGATGGTAACTACTGGCAGTAGATGTTACAAATATACCATATTGACGTCACTCACTAGTTCTATGGCATACTGACAGAATTGGTGCTGTGCTGCAGCACATAGACACCAACTTCAGTCAGAACATAGTAGCATGAAGTCTCGTTAGCAAAAAAAAAATGCAACACGACAAGATACCTATACGTTACCAATTACTATAAACTAACTGCATAGCGCCTCGGGCCACCTAAATTAGCTAAGGGCATGGCTTCCCTTTCCATTCAATGCGACCATCCCCGCCGTTTCCTTGGAACCAGATGAGAATTTAGATGTAGCCCCACCACACACCCTTACGAAACAGAAATAATCCTAAGTCAATCCCCCTGCCCTCCAAGTAACACTGCTGTTCATAACAAACGAGACCTATAAAAAGGAAATAAAAGAAAACGATAGTGTCTGAACCGGATGCAAAAGAAATCATCCCACCCTACCCACCCCACCACACCCTGTGGTTTCCATTTATCTTGCAATGATCCTGGCCAGCTGGGCTCACCAACTTTGCGGACGTAGTTTGTTGGCCAGCAAGGTCATGGCACACCCGTCTTTAAAGCATCCATTCTCTAGCAGTAAGACAAATCAACTGGCCATGCTAAGGTGCAATGCGACCACCTCTTGCGCTGACCTGGCTGGTTTGCTGCACCACCATATCCTCTTTAACTACATTGCTCAGTTCCATATGTTCCTATTCTGGTGTGACTGCGGCTCATGCCTCTAGAGGAAGCAGGGTTTCAAGTTGTTAGCTGCTAAAAATCACTCGCAGATCTTTTACAAAATAATGGAGAGGAACGCAAACTCAGTTGGTGCTATAGATGTCGTTGGGCCCATGATAAAAAATATCAGCCAATGGTTACATGCAATCTATCAGGGAAGACATATTACAACTGAATGATAAAGGGAAACAGCACACATGAGCTAAAAACACAAATCAAGGTATGTCCATTTCTGCATCATATCATATGACTAGCCATAGAAGAGCAAACAACATCGTATATGGATATATCGGCGTAAAGCTTTCACTAAACTTTAAGAAGGGTTGAAATTATTTAACTGTACCAAGTTTGCTTTTTTAAATTCCTTCCAATCATATGAATTTCGCCCACAGCACAGCACAACATTTCACATCATTCCTCCTACTCATGTTGAAACTTTGAGTACCCTATGACTATGAGGATCTCCACCAGGAGATTTATAACCAAACACATATATCTTAATTCAAAGTTTCCAACAGTATGTAACCACATGAAAAAAAAAGTTCGCAAACAGCATGTCCTTAACGCAGACCCCAGATACCATATGAGCACCATAAAAGTGTCAATAACACCACCTGATGGCACCATTTCAAGCTAAGCCGAATAACGAGCAGAAAAGGCGCTACTTTCCCTCAAAGAATGCACCTTTACGAATCAAAAATTCCAAAATCATCAAGGATGCTTAATGCTGCATACGCAGCTTCTGCAACATTAATGCCCTGCACGGCGAGCGAAGGCTAAGAGTGCGGCTTAAAAAGGAGGATTGAAAGAGCCACCTTTACGAGAAGGGAAGCTGCAAGAAGGTAAAAGACCCATAAATCCTTCCCCCAATCTACCACCAGAGCACGACGTGACACAGTCGCATTTCCAAATGGAGAAAGGAAATCGTAAATCACACTCATCTCCGCCTGCCTTTCAAATCCGTGCCTCCAGACGAAAACCATGAAAACGGGAGCGAACGCCACTGTTCACCTACCCGGAAAACAAGTTAAGACGCGCAAGGGAGGAGGCAAATGCACAAACCTGGAGCTCGAGCTCGACGGCGACGTGATCTCCGGCTCCCTCTCCGGCTCAGGGGGGTCCGGCCCGCCGAAGAGGTCCTCGTACGGCAGCGCGAAGTCGGCGAAGTCGAAGCGGCCGAAGATCTCCCCGTAATCCCCCTTCCCGCGGCAGGCGAAGAAGCCGCCGTCCCCGGCGGCGGCGGCCGCGGGCGGCAGGTCGAGGTACGGGATGGTGCAGGTGGCCGCGACGCCCCCGAACACCTCGGCATAGTCCAGCGGCGCGCCCCCGAACGGCGCCGCGAAGCGCGGCGGGCCCCCGAACACGTCCCCGTACGCCGCCCGCGCGGCCGCCGCCGCCGCCGCTCCTCCTCCTCCCCCGCCGGCGCCGCCGCCGAGCCCCGCAGCAGCCGCCGCGGCGGCCTTCCGGTGGTGCCTCCTCTCCCTCCGCGCCGCGTCCATGGCCGCCGCTGCCGCAGCCGCCGCGCGCGCTAGGGTAAGGGTTCCACCGCCCCCTCCCCCTCCACCTTCCCGGCGCGCGCTAGGGGTTTGGGTTTGGGGGAAGGAGGAAGAGGCAGGGAAGGAGGCGAGGAAGGAAGGGCAGGAGCCGGAGGTCGGGGAGTGGGGGGCGAGCGAGCGCGGGGGAGAGAGGGCAGGCGGGCAGGTCTTTACTCGGGAGTCGTGGTGTTCGGGACGGTGCTTTGCCAGTTGCCACTAAAAAAAACTGCTGCCCGCCAGTCGGGGGCGCGCCCGTGCCGTGGGGCCGCGGCTGTGGTCGTGTTGTGTTGGCTGTTGCGTTGCGGCCGGAGAAAAGGCAGCGCGGAGGGGAAGGCGAGGAATGGATGGGCGGAACCGCGTCGGCCCTTGTCGCTTCCTGCCTGATGCAGTGATGCCAGCGGCGGCGGCCGGCGGCCGGCGGCCGCCGGGCGTTGGGCTGTGGCCTGTGGAGGGCTCGCGCGGAGGGAGAGTGGGAGACGGCGGCTTTTTCACCGTGCCACTGCCGACCGAGAGTGAACCGCGGCGGCCGGCGGTGGTGGGATCAATCAACTTTACTGGCATGATTCTAGGCCAGATTTTGGGTAGGAATAATCATTTATGTTTTTGATATTAACAATGTTGTAGTATATGGTTATGGTATTTATATATAGCAAATACAGTGAAATATTATGTATAAGAATTTAGCATTCTATTTTTAGGACGTACGAGGCGTATGTGTATACATACTACATAGCGATCGTTTGCCATGCAAGTCGTGCCCCGACTGGTAGATTTGTGATAAGATACTGCTAGCTACAACTGTGTTGCGATATAACAATGGATATGTTTCATAAGCATGATGCATCAAAGTCGCTTAGTCGAATGTAGGATGAGTTGTCTACTTTTATCCATCATATTCCTAATTTCTTTTTTTTTCTGCAAAGTTTTTTTCAGGGGGTGTTTAGTTGGTGAAAAGTTTGGGTTGGCTACTGTAGCACATTCGTTGTTATTTAATAATTAATGTCCAATTATAAATTAATTAGCATCATTAGATTCATCCGGTAGGAATCATTTAGATTATGTAATTAGTTATTTTTTCAACTGCATTTAATGCTTCGTATATGTGTCCGAAAATTCGATGTGACGGATACTGCGCAAACTTTTTTTGGAACTAAACACAGCCTCAACCTCTTTTACCAGTGAGCCTAGTCCTTCCTCTTGTTTCACTGTGCTGATAATATTTGACTCATCAAGCGGATACAATTTAGAACAGCATACATACACAGATGCAGGCAGTGAGGCAGAACCTATTGGACGGATCATGTTCCCTCCAAAGGATCGCCCACTAGCTGTGCTGGTTAACGGGGGGCTCCCACTCTCTCTCGAACTCTCTCCCCAACAGTTGCGACAGGCGAAAGGAAGGCGACCCGTGCTCCCGCCGGCGAGGTCTCCGTTCCCCTCCGCATCCGGTGGCCTCCGGGCTCTCGGATGTGTGCGGGAACGGTGGCTCTCCGCCCGGCCGTGTAGATTAGGTACTAGGGTATCTAGGGTTTGGGTTCCGGGCGTCGGCGGCGAGGCGGAGGCGGCGTCAACGCCAAATCGGAATAAGTCCTCTCAAGTTCTTCCTCCCCCCGGTGGTGCTTCTCTCCGGTGCCATCGGCGAGCTTGTGGAGGTGGTGCTCCCGGCGCGGAGCTTGCGTACAGGAGATGCTCGTCGGCGGCTTGTTGGCCTGGAAGGGTGGTGAGTTCGTCGGCCTTTTGCTTGGTGATTACAGAGGAAGCTTGGGGCTTTGCGGTTGCCAGGGAAGTGGAGCAGATCCAGTCTCCCCGTGGCGGGTCCAGGCCTTGCCGACGGATCTGCCTCCAGGATCGCCGGAGTTCGGGGTGCGTCCCCGGCCGATGGATCTACGGCGATGCCTTCTGCTCGCCCTCGATGACGAGTTTCTGTTGCGGCTCTCCTAAAAGCTTTGAAGCGATGGAGCTCTGGCTGATCTGGGGTTCGTGGTTCCTGCTCTGGGTGGCCGTCGCTGGCGGACGGCGGTGCAATCCGGCGTGCAAAGGTTCTAGGGTTCTAGTTGTTTTCTTTCTTTTTTCCAAGGGCCTTTGTGCTAAAAGTCTGGCGGTAGAGCTTTCCTCTGTTCTTTGCCAGAATGTACTTGTACGCGTGTTGGTCTTTGTACGGTATTCTCATGGTTAATACAGGTACGTTCGATCAAAAAAAAAAAAGCTGTGCTGGTTAGCCGGGCGGCCGGCGGCCCGGCGGGTACGGTGGTTAGAAGAGGCGTGCAGCCGGTCAACCACGGTCCTCGCACCCAATTAGGGCCGGAGCAGGACGTGCCGGTGGTTTTATTTCGTCACACTGTGCGCGAGGCCTACCTGCACGGCTGCACCTGCCCCACCCATCTCGCCGAACGTTACGCCTACGAGTGCTGGGACCAACCGAATCAAAGTCTGCACACCCGCTGCCAGCACGGCGGGCTGCCGTCAGAGTCAAACCTGGATCAGCCCGCGTACACACGAGCCACGACACACATGGGATGGTACCTCAGCGCCCCCCCCCCCCCCCCCCCCCCGCCGCGCGCCCTCCCTGTTCATCAATCATCGTGTCCTCGCCATGCCCCGAGCACGACGGCGCCAGTTCATGGCGAGGCCGAGCCAGATCGCGCTCGCCACCAGCAGGCACTTTGGGGTGAGGTCTCCGCGAAAACGATGTGCCCGGCACCGGCAGAGTGGAGCGCGGGAGGGAGTGGACGGACACTGGACAGCAGCAGCCAGCCAGCAGGTCTGGTGGCCGGAGAACAACCGATCCTGAGCCATCCGTCCAATGATCCGAGTCGGAGCTCCGCTCCGCTCCCTGCGGCGACGGACAGTCTCACGTGTCGAAACCAACGGGGCTGTCTCTCTCCGGCAGCCGCCCGGCACAAGAGCGCCTCTCCTCTTTCCCGGAGACGTCCGGCTCATGGTGACTCGGAGTTGTAATTGCCATTGTCATCCTCAGCGTGGATCATAGGCGCGATGTCCGTTTCGCGGTCGTTGGTTGATTAGCTGATGGGACATCCGGACCGGTCGATTCGACATTGGCCGCCGCGTCCTGTGGAGAACCCAACGGACCAGTCGGTACGGTGGCAACACAACACGCCGTGCGAGAATTGTGCTTCGATCCTCCAGTCTTTGAGGTTTCAAGGGCGATTAGGGTGGATGATGCGAAAGTAATCCGTACGTTGAGGGCGAAGACAACTGCCGGGACGGGCGTCGGGCGCGGTTACTTGCACGCTCAACCTCGCCGCGACAGACTGACAGCGAGAGGAAGAAACGCGGCCAGGGCGAGGGACAAGGTTGCACGCGTGCGTGACGGAGTGCCCGTTCTCTGTATAAAAAGAAGAAAGAAGCACAGGCACACACTCGCGCCCCGTTCAGGTCTTGCCGCCCGGCCGGCCGCGGCCAGATCGGCGGCGGCCTAGCCCGGCCGGAGCTGCATGCCGGGGCAGGCGGCACGCTGCATCTGGCAGCCGTACGTGGCCGGTGAGCACGAGCCATCAGTGCTGCCCATCTCTGCCTGAAATCATCCATGGCGGGCGCCATGAGCTGCATGATGGAAGCCCTTTTGCATGGCAATGGATGGGGTGCCCGAACACGGCCACTGGGCGGCCTCATTGGACGTTCTCCTGATCCCTCATTCCCTCGGCACGGAATCATTGCTGCTCTTTCCAGTGTCCCCTCCACATCATTCCTCCAGCCCTAGCCTGCTCCTCCAAGATAATTGTAGTTGTAGGTGATTTCTAGAAGGACGCGGTCTTCGTATCTGTGTGTAGTTGTAGGTTTGATTGTACACATATGGTGTGTGCGTGTGTAGGGTGATGCATGCGTGTTTGTATGAACAGATGCTACAGCTGTACCCAGATAAGAGGCGTCAAAAACCAAAAACTAGCAGCTCCTCTTCATGGCAATCGACAGGACTGTCTAGCTAGCCACTTCTAATAGCACTTTCATTGCGTCCGTTAACAGTCCAGTCCAATCCAATCTGGTCCTTTAATCTCTTTCGAGATTAATGCCCCCCAGGCAGACGCAGTCACGGGACTAATGAGCTGGACACGGCAACGTCGTTCTCGTTCATGGACCCATGACGATGACCACACCAGGGTTCATCAGCTGCTTGCTCGGTCTGCTGCCAGGTAGGGCCCATGGCTTTGTGTCGTGGGCGTCACTGTCGCTGTCGCTGCTCTGGTGTGGTGTGGTTGCCAGTTTTGGGCATCTGGGATTAGAATATCTCCCCAGCTGCGACTGCGAGCACAAAGCCAGATCTCTCTGATAGCGTTTGTTATGTAGCTGTTGCGGTTGCGGTATGCCGGAACGGTTGTTGGAGCAATATTTTACATGGTCCAGGCTCGCAAAAAGAACAAGTGATTTACCAGGAATTTGGTCTATGTTGTGGTTGGCTGCATCCTAAACAATTCGAGTGTCTTTGCTCTTGTTTTTTGGTCAGTTTGGACATGCCTACGTAGGGGACAGTTCAGTCTGATTATTGTTGCAATGGGGGTCTGTTGGACCGACCTACTCTCCTCTCCGGGTAACAAACAGACGGAAGCCAGATAGATGTTTTTGGCTCTTGACATTTCTCTCCGTCTGGTGTGGACTGTGGGGCGGCAAACTTGCAACAATTGCCTTGTCTCTACTGGCTAGTGGTACTCATACAGATGCAGTGGGACGATTATGTCACTGTATGTCTGTATCAACTAGACAACTACTAGTATCAAGTAACAAGTATCATGAAGATCTAGCGTCAGCTTGTCTCCGTGCACGTGTGAACAAAAAATTCCGCATAGGCCCTGTGATCCGTGTTTTTTTTTTGAAAGAAGGGGCCCTATGATCCTACTTGCTTCAATCAGGTCCATCCTTCAATCAAGCGATGCCATGACTAAAGGCATTTCCTTCTTCATTAGAAATTTGTATATGCTAGTATTCAATTGAAAGCTATACTCCTGTATTTGCAAAGGTAAAGGGCAAAACATTAACAAAATGACCATCTGAACACATCTGTATTTGGCCCTTTTTTGCCTGGCCAAATCAGTAGACAGTCGAGCTGACAAAAGAAAGCCGGCCCGTGTGCAATGCATTCACAATGGAAAATCTCCGGCACCTGCTGTCAGTTCCCCGTGTAGAAAGCCGCTGATTTGATCGAAAGCTCAAGATTCCTGACGCGCATTAGGCCCCTGATGAATGAATAAACTAAACCAAATCTCGCCGCTTTGCTTGGAGGAATCTGTGCCTTAGATACAAAGAATGCGGAAAGAAAGGGAGGATTAGGAGGGGGCGTAAAAGGGATCGATTCACCCGTCCGATCACGAATCTGGGTGAGATCGATCGATGGATCCATCATCTCATCTATACCCCCTGCTTCGGTGCTTCCTTTGCTCTTTGGAACGCGCCGTGCGTTGCTGCGATTCTGAACTTTGAATTTCTTAACTGTCCGGCTCTCACTTTTGAATCGACCAGCCATGTTCTTTAGACGACAAGACCTCAATTCTGGGCTTTCACTTTTTTCTCTCATGCAGTGCTACAGCACATAGGTTAAAAAACAATCATTCTAAAAAAAATAGGTTCAATGATACAAGTTTTTGGCTTATTAAATACCAGAGTGACTTCGATTAACTTAAGCATGACAGTAGCTAGTACGACATGCTTTAGAACGTCAGTCAGGGTTAATCCGATGCTGGTTAAGAACCGGATGATCTTTGCCGCTGGGTCCCAGTAAAACAACTCTGCACGCTGCCAAGGAGCCAGGCCCCAGCTCGTGTGATCATTGACGGGCCTACACGCCCGGCAATATTCTAGGGGCAACCTCCCCCGGTCGCCTGCTGACCCTATGCTTAAAATTCTGCCCTACGCTGTCATGTGGAGTAGTAGAAGCATTTGTTTACGACTTGTTTAATCCGCGAGTAAACTATGGTGACGTGGAAAGGAAGCAAGACATCCTGATCATGTCCCTGCACGTATTAATGCCCCTGCGGTACAATTGTTTTCTGGTACGTACTACAAAATGTTGAAAGAATGCGGTGGATTATTAATTGGAACATGGGTCGGATTGTTGCCTCGTCGCTGCAGGCACGTCCTGGCGACTGACAAACCTTCTGCTATATGCGAGTGTTTATTAATAATATTATTACTCCATCTCTTACGCACGAACCCAACCTAATCGCACATGTATACCCTCCTGTGTTTCTTTCTACTTTGCTTATCTTTCAAAACATTTTTCTAATCCTTTTTTTAACTGAACTTTTCACATTGATGAATGGCTGTGGCTGGTGATTGCTAATGTGTCAGGCGACTAATATCCAAAGGGCAATGAGAAAGCAACATGGGAAATTGGCATCAAGAATTAACACCCTGCTTTGTCCTGCGGCAGCGATGGGAATGGAATTTGGAGAGCAGGGGCAGCAACAGACAGGCTCGCTGCTCATTATGCTGGGCGGCTGGACAGGCGGTTCGGTTCCGTTGGTTGGTTGGTGTGTGGTGGCGGAAGAATCCACGCCCTTCATCGTCAGGACCATCTCCTCCGATTCCGATTCCCTGTCCACCGCCACAAATGCAATTTTCAGCGCACAGCTGTTGCCTTGTCCCTCCCGGTCTCGCAATGCGATGCGCGAAAGGGGTCGAGGGAGCCCGACAGACACGCGCCCTTAATTGCAATTACTGCTGAGGCCACTGAGCACATGCCACGTGGACTCGAAGCGTCCACTGCACTAATAAGAGCAAGACTAATAATTTAGCCTGCTGCTGCTGGCTGTAAGAATTTTTGCAGCTCATCTTTCAGCCTACTAATATAGTGGTTTAGCTCTCCACCATTAATACATAGCCCACTTGTTTATCTCACAAACTTTTTTGGTTCTTGTTCTTGTGTTGAAGCTACCTGTAAACTAATAGTCCACTTCTTTTCTCTCTCCTCTTCTCTCTTCTCCATCTCAGTATTTAGTCATCTTATAGCCCACTAGCCCACCATTCCTCCATCTCAGTATTCAGTCTTCTTATAGCCCACTAGCCCACCATAATTCTTATAGCCCACTATAATACTCGCTGTAAAAGTCTTATCAGTCATCAGACGCCTGACAGAGTGTGCATTTTTTTTCTTTTGGCGAGAGGAACGTTTAACACCAAATGAACACCAAATGCATTTTTTTCCTTTTGCAACATTAGGCCCAAGTCTTAGGGTGCACTGCACGGCCCAGCCCAGGGCTCGTTGGGCTTCCTGTAGTACAGTGCACACCTGCCCGGTCAAGGCCCACGTAAAAAAGAAACAAAAATTTCTTCTTAGACGATCACCATAAAATTTAGCTAAAAAAGATCATCATAATAACTAATCTATATCAAATGAATCAGGTAAGTGTCAGAAATAGTTTTAAAAAGGTGAAACGGAGTTCCCAGGACGATATTCTCCCAGAGAAGCTCTCAAGCACATGAAGGTAAATACTGTTATACATTAATGGATACCAATAGTTAATTCGTACGAAAAATGTCAGTTCTCCAGTTGATGCTTGAAAGGCAACTAGGGCTTCGACAGATGCTTCAAGTGTTGAATCCCGCCTGCACTGATCAAAGCTTGCAACTGCAAACCTTAACTCTGAACTGTATAAGCTCTCTCCAATCTTCAGCAGGCAACTCCAGCATGGAGGACTACAGACAACTAGGTTTGCTGATTGTCATCTAATGGTGGAGTATGTGATGAACTCCCTGGAAGTAAAATGAAATGGCTGGTGGGGAACAGGATTCCTGGAAACAAGAAAAAGCATAAAAATGAAGAATTTAATAGTACAAATTTGATTTACGCCATGTAACATCACTAGACAGTCGGTCACCTACCGTTTAGCTCTTTATTCGGACTAAACAGCCATTTAAACAGGCTAAACGGTCATTAAATGGGATTAACAGCTAGCCACTATGTAGCGTTTACACAGCGTCTAAACGGGCTAAACAGCCGCGTAGGCGAGCAGTGTAACATACACATTATGTGACATGGATACAAACATCAAATTGTATATCAAGTTATAACCTCAGACTGTAACTTCATGAATCCATAAATAAATCTCAATTGAATCCAATGTACTCGTTTTACTAAACACTATTAAAGGTAGGTGGGTGTTTGTATGGTATCCACTTACGGTCTTGGCCCATAGATCTTGATCTGTCGGATATGAGTGTCCCGCCCGTTTAGGTGATTGGACAAAATCGCAATTTGGAGCATAAATGTATGAATGAATGTTTCTCTGCAAACACAAGCAAGAAGGATAGTAATATCATTACAGCAGTGAAGTGACTAAAATCAAGTAGTATAATGTTTAAACAGAGCATCACTTCCGCTACTTCTTTGAAATAGTTTCACCTCCCAAATATATTAGTACGCTAAATTCTTGCAGCAATTCACTAGATAAAATATCTTAATTCTTTAGACTGGAGTATTCTGGCCGGATTATACGCCAAGCAAAAATGCAGTTGTAGTTATCTGACACAATGGGTCAGTATCAGACGAACCTGACAGGATATCCAAATCTTTTCAAAGTCAATAGACAGATTTTCAAGAACAATAACAAAACAATAATGCCAGATTGAGTCTGCATATTTTAGTCCTAAAACATATATAAAGAGATTATACTCATAATATGCAGATTCTATAACCTAAATGGATAAGCATGTGAGCACATGATTTCCAGCTATATATTCTGTACAACATTATTTTCCAGATAAAAGTCATCCTAGAACTTATGACAGACTCTTCCATGGCAAAATACAATTTCAGGAAGTAGCATTCATCTTCAAGTTAAAATGCATACCGTGGATCAGCCCCAGATAATGATATATGGACCCAACCAACTGGCTTTGCAAGCTCCACAGTTTTAACTTCCTGGAATCATTAGAAAATATATTGTAAACTATTTGTATCATGGGAATACTTGTCAGCCACTTAGCTCAATATTCTAAGCACCATTACTTGCAACGCAGAAGGAACTTTCTCCTGAAATGCCAGGTCATGTAACTGTATCTAACACCTAAATAAGGCATATTCACAAGCAGCTAAGTTACAGTAGTAGCATAATTTCAGTTTTTCAACCAAGTTAAATAACAAGGCAAAGTAAGAAAAAAAAGTCTTTCACATGCTTTAAAACTCAAACCAATCAACATGTATGATCTTGCCTAAAATCTACTGTAACCGATAAGCTTCTGAACATTGTTAAACGATGTCATGGCCAAAAGGAGTACCTTGAGGTTGTGGAAGCCATCCCCGGCCCGGATGGAGATCTTGCTCGGTGTGTAGCTCTCGTCGAGCTTGAAATCCACGTAGAGCACAACAAGCTGTCATGGAACACAAAACAAATTAAACATGAATCTCGCAAATCAAACAAGCCAAAAGGAATAGCGTCTCTACTGGAGCAAGCACCTGCAGCTGCACCTTCTTCTGGAACTGGATATTCACCAGGTGCGGCTGCGCGCCGTCCGACCTGACCAAGTGGCCAAACCCAATCTCAGTTACTCCCATGAAGGAGATTAAAAAAATATATCGAGTGGTGGGTGATTGCTACTCACTGCCAGTAGGTGTCTAGGTTGTCATCGCGGAGGGCTGCGACGCCATTGCCGGCCTTGCAGGAGCTGACGCTCCACGCGGCCGCCTTAGCCATCTCTTGCATGTCCGCGTCCACAGTCAGCTCTGGGCTTCCCTTCAGTCGCCCCGCAGCCGGCCCCGCCACTGCCGCCGGGGTTGCCGCGGCCTCCTCCTCGGCGTCTGATTCCATCGGCGTGGTGAGGGGAAAAGTTGGGGTACCTTTTGGATGGGTTGTGCGCAGGGGCAGACCCAGGAATTGAGAGGTGGGTATTCCAAATTTCAAATAGTGCAAAGAATTTTTATTTGACAGTCCAAAGTACATACTAGTAGGTAGTAGCACGTAATTGAGTGCCGATAGATTTATAATTTAAAATTGTTCAACATATAGATAATAGACGTACGAAATGATCAACCTATCAAAGTGGAAATATCTGAAATCAATAGATGATAAAATTCTAAAACAACAAATTACAAGTATTCAAGATTCAGAAAAAAAAATCTAACTACATGTCTACATTACTGCTAATTTTTCAGAAATTCATAAGTAATCACAAATTGCAGTGACATATCTGTACCTACGATCCACGCACCAAAAGCAAGCTTCTCATAGGGCCACGTCATCAATTTTTCATCAGCCGTTAGATCACAAACCAAGGTCATCAAGCGATTGAACGTGGCCACATATATCTACCGGTTCCATTTGCTTCTAGAACTCAGGCGAAGTTAAAGTAGAGAAGACGAATCGTTTTTTACCTTCCCCTTCGTGGCCACATATATCTTCTCGTCCGAGCCAACATCGTCCCCTCTCTTGCATATAGATGGCCAAATAGGTGGCCCAGCCCAACACGACACTAACCCAATTGGGCACGGCACGATTTGGGCACGGCACGACTAGGCACGATCGGCTAATTGTGCCGTGCCGTGCCGGCATGCCATGCCGCCGCCACGGCCCATGACACGACACGAAGGGCACTCGGTCGTGCCGTGCCAGCACGATGGCACGGTCGGCCCGAGCGTGTCGTGCTGCCCCATGTTCGTCGCCTGCCCACGCGCGTCGTAGCTGCCGGTCGGCGTCAGCGTGTCGTCTCGCCGGCTGTCCCTAGCCCGCAGTCGCGCGCACACCGGGCGCCGCTCGCCGGCCATTCCCAGCCCACGGCCGCGCGCAAGCCAGGCGCCGCTCGCCGGCCGTCCCCAGCACGCGGCCGTGCGCACGGCGAGCAGCGCTCGCCGGCCACCTCCACTCGTCGGCCCTCGCCTGCGCGCACGCTGGGCGCCGCTCGCCGGCCACCTCCGCTCGTCGGCCCTCGCCTGCATGCCGGCCGCCGCCGCTCGCTGGCCCTCCCTGCAGGCATGTGCACGAGAGAGGGAGAGAGAGATAGCCAGATAGGGAGTGTGGCGGCTGGGTAGAGGGAGTGAGGAAGAGATGGGGATTAGTGATTTAGGGTTGGATGGGGATATATGGGCCACTAACGGGCCAAATTACTCCATGTACAAAATTAATCGTATCTGATCGGGTTAGGCTTGTTAATCGGGTCAGGGTCAACACTATGGGTCGAAGTCTAGGCCCAGGCACACCCTATGCATTGTGTCGGGTCGACCCTGACCCTATAGGTCGTGGGCTGGGCTGGGTTAGGGTAGGTTTTTTTTGTATTGTGCCTAGTGCGGCCCATTTGATCCAGCCCATTTGGCCATCTATACTCTTGCAGAGAGGCTTGCAGCCCCGTGGTCCTCCGATCCCGTCCCCTTCTCCCTCCTAGCCCCTCCTACTAGGGCACGGCGGGGTAGGGCCGCCGCCGGACAGGGCCATGGACGTCCCCTTCCCCACCCGCATCCCGCAACCACCATGGCCGATCTCGATGAGCTCGGCCGACAGCTTACCGCGATCGGCGTCTCCGAGCCTCCTGCCGGCGTGGTTGCGCACCGCCGAGGTGCGCTCGACCTGCTTCCCTCTCCTGCTTCCCTCTCAGCACCAACAACCTGAAGCCCCTTCCCTGCCTCATCTAAATGGATGACGCCCAGCCACCCAGCAACTGCTCGATGAAATGCCATAAAAAACATAGGCAAATCTGCTAAGTGTATTGACAAGAAGATTAGACTGGCCGACCTCACAAGTGACAGTGGAAGCATCTTCCTTGATGGTCTCGGCACACACTATCTTATCAGGAATATCCGTGGCTTCTACCTTAGGCAAGATGCATAGGATTGGTGGATCCTCCACTTTTACCATGCAAGCAGACTTGTGAACAGTACTCCTTTGCTCCGGTTCTTCTGCAATTACTGATAAAGAAGCATGCACAATTAGTTGACAAAAGAGGTTCATCAAAGCACGCAGTTCAGAAAACCAAAGAGTAGTGAGAGAAATAAAAAAGCAAATAGCGGAGACATCTCACCTTCCGTGAGCTTTTTGACCTGTTTCTCCATCACTGCAACAAGTTTCTCTTCCTTAGAGTCATCACAGGTCTGATCTGAAACTAATACTGGAGACCAAATGACCACTGCATCAGAATAATCATGAAAATATCTGATGTCACTTTTCTGCTCGGATCATGATCAAATTTAGAACCATTCTGCCTGCTTGAGTGGCTTCTGGGAATGCTGGGTGTTTGGCCTATGGCCTTCTTCCGATTGTTAGGCACCTCACCATAGGCATCGTCAGGAACAGGAGGCTTTGCACTTCTCCTTCATGGCAGAAACAGGTCGATGCACATTTTTTTCATCCAAGTGATCAGTTTGTCCAGAGATGTGCTTGCTGTAATCACTTGGAGTTCCCTTTTCAAGATCACCATTCACAGGGTGTTTGTTAGATTTTGGTTTCACATAATGGGGTCATGCAGTTGTTTCCCTCTCTGTCACTCCTTGTACTTTCAGCACTGGATTTCCCAGATCAGCAAAATGTTCCAGTTTGTCATACAAGAAACCATAGTTTGCTTGTTTTTCAGTAGGATTCTTCATATTTGCACCATTCATTACCCGCTTAGCATATATCGCACATATATCATGAATTCATGGTAAACTGTATAGCATATGTATCTTATCTTATATTGTACCCATGAATCACATTTGACTCTTCAATTTATTTGTAATTGAGATATTTCTTGAATTTGTATTTTCTTTTTTCTTTTTAGTGTGATTGGATGGGCTCTGAAAGTCTGAAGAGGAGTCGTAGTAGTACAAGAGTGTGTTGGGTTGGGTTGATTAGTGGCGTGGATTTGCAGAAGCAATTGGTTGATCTGATAGATTGATTTATTGTTCAAAGTGTGAATACTTATTCTAACAAAATATTACTATGTATTATCAGGAACTAGCACCAGAAACTGATCCCAAATAAGCAAAGACCAAAAGTAAAAAAGGCATGAAATACCAGCTAAATAAATTTCTTTAGACATCCATATTATCATAACTGATATTAACATTAGTATTTATCTAATATTATCTTTTTCGTTATACAAAGTGTGTATTTTATTGTACAGGGACCACCAATGTGAACCGCTCCTTTTGCTTAAAGTTTGTGGATACAACTTTGGTTAATTAATGCTCTTACTATGTATCTTTTGGTTGAGTACCAACTACCAAAGCTTTAGACAGCCAAGAACATTTCTATGCACCATATCATTGTGTATATGATGAAATGACAGGCTTTAAGATGCCTATCTTTTGAGGAGAAAAATTAGATTCACTTGTGTTGACAATTTCTCATTGCCCACAATGTTCCCATACTTCTACAATTAATCAATAATTTGATATCTAACAACATTTACAATGCTTTACTAAAAAGAACAAATTAGTTCACATGTAAGAGATCTCAGAACCAGCATATAAAAAGCTGAATACCCATCTACCTCGCTTCAACAGAGGATTAAGAAAAAAACGTGAGCCAAGCACTGGCCATAAGCTGCAACGCCGCGGGCATTTCTAGTTTTCACGAAATATGAATAAATTTGTCGATCCTCTGTTCACCTAATCACCTTGGTTCACTGGCAGATTGGGTAGCCGCTAGCTGTCTTCTTGCTCAATGGACAGTGGCTCCGGATCGAGGAGATGGAGGGATCCGCCGTGTCGGGAGCCGCGCACGCAGGCGGCAACCTCGGCCACCTCCTCTCGATGCACCCTCCACCGCCGCCCCTCTAGCTGAGCGCGACAGGCGGCTGGAACGGCGGAGCTGGGGCGGGCCGCGAGCCGCGAGCGCTAGCGCTGGCGCTGCGCCGGCGGCCGGCCTGCGCGGCCGCGCGTGGGCGCCGGGTCCCGGGGGTGACGAGCTCGGGCGGACGGCGACGACAGGCCTGGGCGGCGAGGCACAAGGCGGCGGCGACGCGCTAGGGCAGGCGAAGGCGCGGACAGGGCGGACTGGCGGAGCGGGGGGAAATCGGCAGTCAGACGTCGTCGCTCGTCGGGAGGGAGGCTGGGAGAGGATTGGGCTGGGTGCTGACTTGTATTTTGGGCCGTGTGAGGAGATGTGGGCCGACGGTGTGGGGTGGGCTGCTCAGGTGTTTTGGACTAAAAAGAGCTTGAGCACTAGTCTGGTTTTCTGTATTATTTTCGATTTTCTGAATCATATACATAGAGTAAACTGTATGTATAAAGTTCTTATTCAATAATAATGGATATTTCACTGAATACCTGAAAGTGCATCTACACCCCTAGTGTGTTTTGGTGGATTGATTGATACCACGATTAAAGTACTAATCATCTTGTTGAGTATATGAGCAGGAATTTATTATCATATTTATATATGCGATGTAATTACATGTATGAATGTTTAAGACAAGGCTCATGTGACAAGATGAATGAAATGTTGTAGTATGAGAATATTAACAAGCAATGGCTATCATGTAAATTGGGATATCTATCAACGATGAAGAATTTATTCGTATATCCAAATAAAGCTTGTTGTTGTAGTACTCAAAGTGACAAGTCAAGGTATTGTGAATGAGACAGAGGTGTATACTTAGGCATAGTCTCACATTTGGAGAAATTTGTCACAAGAAATACATGAGATAGTTGATGATCAAGCAAGCATGAAAGAAATGGTTTTCATTATAATGGCAAAATTAATGTGAGTTCAAGAGGGCTCTTGAGAATAAATGGAGGGAATCGAAAAGTGTATTTCTAGAGGCTATGTAAGCAAAGGCTTGGCATGAGTAAGGAAACCGATAATGATCAAGTCCAAGAATTCTAAGAGATAAGAAAAATTTCACATTGAGAAGCATCATTCATTAGAGAAGATAAATAGCTTGAGAATCAAAAATGGATTTTATTGTGAGTTAAATGTGATACAAGCCTACACGAAGCTATATGTGATGCAAGGATAAAGAGTTGGAATTCGGAAATGAGTTTCTAGGTACTAAGCTTGGAGAAGGACAATTGTGGTTGTGCCGAGGAACCAATGCTAGGGTGACGAAACGTTCTTAAATTCAACTTGAAGAATCTTGGTCATGTATGGTGTTCATGTTGGCAAGTATCAATTTTTCTAGAATCTTATTGAGAAGAGGTTGACTTGAACTAGAAGTGGATTTCATTCAAGTACAAAGGTTTAAGGTCACTAGCTCAAGGAAGATGTGCTCAAAGTAAAGAAGCCAAGTTGGATGCAATCCTCAGGTTGTGGTCGATCAATGCACGGCATGAGATGAAAATGAGAAGCTCGAGAAGTTGAAATGTAATTTATCTTTGATCTTGAGTTTAGGTATGCCGTACTATCAAGAGGTATACATCACAATAGTCTTTGGTTTAGTCTCAGTGCTCAAGTAACCCAAGTGAGTTGAGAGAGACACAAAAGCCTCACGTGCATATTTTGACTTTGCTGCCAAGGCAAATCCGATTTGCAATCCGGAAGTTCCGGATTTGCCACACGTGGCATTAACAGCTAGTTGGTTTGAAAACCCGAAGGTTTCGGGTTATAGGATCCGGAAGTTTCGGGTTCTAACTGTCACATAACGGCTAGTTTTATTGGGACCGGCTATTTATACCCTTTAGCCCCCTCCTTGGTGGGCTGCTATTCCAAGCTTTGTTCTGTTCATTGCTGGTCGTCCTAAGAAATTTGGTAGCCATAGTTGAGCTCTCCCCAACCTCTTTTTGTGAGATTGTGTGATTAGAGTATATTCTTGAGTTGGGTTGAGAGAGTGAATGCTTGAGAGCACTAGAGAGCACAACAAACCTTGAGCACTTTGTGTTTAGCCGTGATTTGTGTGATTCACATTTGTTACTCTTGGAGGTGAAGCCTCCTAGACGGCTAGACATCGCCGGATAGCTCCCAAGATTGTGGTGAGCAATGGCAAGTTTGTTGCAGCACCGATTTTGTGCCACGAGGACGCATGGTCATATAGTGGAAGGAGGAAATAGCTTGACCTTGGGGTCGATATAAACTTCCTCAATAGAGACTAGGATTCACACGTGGGTGCACGGGGTGAATCTGAACTTCGGTAAAACAAATCCTTGTGTTCATTGCATTTATATTTGTTTTGTGGATTTGAGGAGCTCTTCATTAGACACTTGTGTCTTGGAGAGATTGTTGTTTTGTGCGTGCAGGATCTGTGTGAACCAGCTTAAGGAACTTCATTGAGCATACTCTACAATTGAAGTTTGAATTTATATCCATTTAGTAGCACTATTTTTATTGTGTTCACTCTGTTCTGAGTGAACTCGAAAGTTCCGGATTGACAAACCCGAAAGCTCCGAGTTCATCTACTGTCTAGTCCAAATTCAAAAATTCCGGATTTGAAACCCGGAAGCTCCGGGTTTAGCAGACAGTCAATTTTATCCGCTGCGTTTGAGTGAAAATCTGTAGGTGCGTCTATTCACCCCCCCTCTAGGCGACATCAAAGTCCTCTCAATTGGTATTAGAGCCTAACTTCACATCAAAGCTTAATCGCCGTGAAGAAACGATGTCGACATCCTATGAGATATCCATTGAGCCGCTTGTAAGTGATGGTTCAAATTATGCTTCCTGGTCCATTTATGTAATTAATTATTTACGGACAATTGGTCCTCTTGCTGAATGAGTTGTAGTTGCAAGCATCATTCCTCCAAATTTTAGTTGGAAAAATGTTGACATATCAAACAGAAAGAAAATGGATCGCATGCAACTCAACGCGTTAGTCATTGATTACTTGCTGAGTGTTGTATGCGCAGAAATTAGTGATATCATTCTTGAGGATGAAGAAATGCGAGAAAACACCTATCTCATTTTGAAATTTCTCAAGAATCTTTATAACAAAAATTGCTCAATATCATCAGTAACAAGCACAACTCACTAAGAATTATCTGTCAAGAGTCAGGAAGACAAAGATTCAAAAGGCATTGACTCAACTCCAGAAATTTCAGCAAACCCGGAAGTTCCTGATTCAGAACCCGAAAGTTCCGGATTTAGGAGTGATACTGAAAATTGTCGGTCAGATGATGAATCAACCTCTACCTGTTCTCCTCAACCACATTATGGTCATCATCAGTGCTTTATGACCACAACTGAAGAGAAGTCAGACTCAGACAGTAAGAATGACAGTGATAGTGACAGTGAGAATGACAGTGATAGTGATAATGATGAAAATGAGGAACTCATGCTTGATTTTAAAAAGGTGAGCAAAAAAGGTAGAGAAACAATCCTTAGGATGATGAAAAAGGTGATGATGCAAGATCAAGAAATGAAGAGGCAAAAGAAGCTTCTCAATAAAAAGGATGATGAAATCAAATGTCTTACTCTAGTGAAAGAGAGAAATCATACTCTCAAGGCTGAATTGGATGAGCTCACTAGCAAGCATATGGATCTTCAAAATCTGCATCAGAAACTCAAGTGCTCAAATGAAAGGGTTGTGGATTCATTTGCCACTCTAGAGATAGATCATGAGGTCATGGTTATAGTACTAAAGTCATATAAGCAAATTGACAACTCCTGCTCATAAAATAAGAACAAAGAGAAATAATTTTGATATGAGCAAGTAATCGTGGAAGATTATAATGATGACCTAACTCTAAAGAATGAAGTGCTCAAACAAGAGGTTGAGAGACTCTCACAAGACTTGTCAAAATTGAAAGGCAAGAGTGTTGTGCAACCTTCTCAAGATAACTGTGAAATCATGGTGAAGAAGTTTGAGAAGGGGTCCACCGTGCAAAACTCACATGCAACCTTATACACAAGTCAAAGGAGAGCAAGTCTCAAACAAGGAAAAAGAATTTAGCTCATATCAAATGCTTTGAGTGCTCAAACATGCAAGAAGGCCAGCAGACCCTCTCCAAGAGACAAAGAAGCCTCACCAAAATAAGATGTTTTGGCTGCTGTAAAATGGGACACATAATTGCAACTTGCCCAGATAAGTCAAACAAATCCGAAAGTTCTGGGTTGTACAACCCAAAAGTTCCGGTTTTGAAATCACAACGGCACTTCAGGCCAAACAAAGACTTCAAGAAAGCTCAAGAGAAGTATTTGGAGAGGAAAGCAGTAAAGGACAAGATGGACAAGTCATCAAGCAACATCAAAGCACAAAATTTGCTATACATGTCGAGGAAAAGGACATCTTGGTAAGAATTGTCCTAATGGTAACTCTTCTATACCAAACTTGATCAACAATGTACTTCTATGTTATAGGAGGCCCTCAAATGGTGATGGCGCCGGTAGGATGATGAGTTCATCAACTACTCGCCCAAGAGCCATTTGGGTTCCCAAAACTTTTTTGGACCCAACGTGGCTCGGGTACCAAAATGTGCTTGAAAGAATTAGCAGGTACTCAGAGATGCATTGAGGACTTGGCGAACATGAGAAGCTACATCCAAACAATATTATCCAAAGTTCATCTTGAAAATCGCCAAGTTCAACTCAAACCGATCCATCAATCCAATGCATCTCCGGTAACAAGTATTTTCTTCTTAGCTAATCAAGTTCTTATATTTGAAATTGCTTAGTGTGGTTTCAAATAGAAGAATTGTTTAGCATCCTTTGTAAATTTGAGTTATCTATGCAAATATTAATTGTGATGCTCTTAACAAGCTCTGTGGTGGAGCTAGTGTTTTAGTAGCATTACAGGAGCATCTACAAGTGTTGAAGACTCAAAAAAAGTTAAGAATTCATGGATTATACTAAGTCAAGAAAGTCTGGTAAAACCGAAAGTTCCGGATTTTACAACCCGAAAGTTCCAGATTTCCAAAGAAATCACAGTCGAGCAATATCTGCAAAAAACAGTGGTCCTCCCTGTTCGGGGCAGTAAAACGGAAAACGAAAAATAAAGCAAAGCAGCCCGGTCCATCATTCCCCGTTTTTGAGTTCTGGGCCGAACCCGTATAATTTGAAAAGGTCGGATTTGTTTCCACATTTATTTTTCCCTCCTTTTCTGCAAAAACACACTCTTTCGTTCACTGAAGATCCTATCAAAGGTGAGCAGATTTTTTTTTGGAAACAAAAAAAAATGTTGGTTTCGTCTCACGAATTTTAGTCGTCTTCATTCTTTGTGCAGAGATAGACACCCCCACGGTCCCACCCACGCAGTATCACTCTATCATCAAACATTTGGTTACTGACCCCAAGTTGCCTAGAAGATTTAGATGCGCAGTACTGGCACATCACACTATCATATGGCTTCAAACCACAGTACTATTTGCTTCGAAGAAATATGGCATCTTGGCGGACCTGAAAACCATCTAAAACCTGCCTAACTTTCAGCATCTCATTTGCACACCACAGAAAAACGAGAGGTGCCGCTGCCACAGACGTATCAGTATTCTTGCTACATGCAAAATGTTCTTCGATAACTTGCTGCAGCCAAACTCCGGTATACAGTGTTCTTGGATAAATGTACAGTAAACCGGCGGCTAAACACACCAAATTTTCAGATCAATTCGTCCTTTCTGTCACTCATCGAGGTGCCAAATTTCCAGAGGCGACAGGGAGGAGACATTCGCAGAAAAAAAAGTATCAAATTACGAGTGAAAAATTAAACAGGCACCAGACAGAGGGCGTGGGAAGAATAGCTTTCCGGCAGATAACGTGCCCTGATTTATGTATATATGCTTTGCTGAGATCCCCGGTTGTTTTCATCATCTGGTATCTCCAAAAGCTGGGCGACGATATCTTCATCCTGTTCGGTTGCACTTGATGGGCTGGTCCGGAGTAACCTGATAGTATGTTGCCCCGTTGGCTGTTAATCATATATAATAGGGCCCTATATAATAACAAGTCGCTACAGTAATTAGTCGCAGTAATCCCTCACAAAATCAGCTGGAACAGTAGTCCAGTCCAGCCATTCAGTTCAACCGAACAGGCTGCTTATCGCCGGGGAGCTGAGACATCGATCTCTCTCTGTAGCCGCCGATACGGAGAAATCCTACTCGGCAGGTAGATGCTTATCGCCCCGCACACCGGCGGCAGCCTCCCCGCAAGGCCAGCTCCCTGCGCCGCGTGTGGCCAGCAGCGCCTCGTCTCTTCTCGTCTCGTCTCAAGATTCTCCAGGGAACGAAGAAGTTTCTCAGCAGAAAATGCAAAGATTCTTCAAGGGAGGAGGAGGGAGCACATGGAGACGTTCTTGTTGCAGCAGCTTGAATCCTTCGGTCCGTGGAGGTCGAGTTCGCAGCCTGCCGATCGAGAGGAAGTAGTGCTCGGTGCTTTTCGATCGTTCATGGCCGGATTCTTCGGAAAACCAACCGCGCGGTTCTGAATAAATTTAGAGTCAGCTAAACAGTGTCGCGAGCAGAATCCGGCGCAATAATTGCGGAGTCTTTGACCAGGCCAGCCCTACTGTGAAAAGTTCGTTCTCCATCAGGATACGAGCCGCGGGCAGTGGATTCTCGCAGCTTTCCGCGCAACAGTAGCGGCATCTACCAGAGGTTCCTTGGCCGACAGAGGAACAAGCAGGCCACTGCAGATGAAAGGGCCGGGCCGGGCCGCCGGGAGGCTGCTGATGATATCGCTGTTGCCGTTACAGAAATGATAAGGATTCCATTTGCAGGAAGGGGATCGGTGAATCTGCTCGCTGCAGGTAGCTTGGCGTTTTGGCATATGTTCTTGACGGCAGTTGGCAGGATCAGGCACCCTGGGGAGCGGGGAGACCCGGCCCCTACTTGAGCGCGCGATAATTTGATTTGAGAGCGGCAGCGCTTCAATTCCCCTGTCATACGTGTGGGCTTTGTTCCAAGTGATTTTCGGAGTATCTTGCAAGTGCTCTTCAAATAGCGCACCATGGACAAATGCATATGGTATTTTGCATTCTTTTCAAAGAAGAAACAAACAGTACAATTTCCTTTCTAGAGAATATGTATGGATGATGAAGTTCGTTCCAAGATAATACGAAACATATATGTATTTCTAAGATGACATATCAACTGCAACATGAATTTGGTTGCAGTACACAAAAAGCTGCAAAGGTCGTCTATCCAAGCTTGAAACAAAATCAGTGTATAAATACATCACCGATTCAAAATTAATGTCATGTCCGATTCTCGTCGGGTGAACCTATTAAACTTCAACCATTTATTTATAAGAATGAAGCACATTCACAATAAAGATATGTGCCACTGTAGATTCATCATGAAAAGCACATCCTTATTCAGTTATCTTTTCTTAACATCATATTTTGGGGAAATGGTTATTTCGTTAAAAAATAATGCCTACGGTTGCTAGACCGAGTTGACAGCTTCTGGCGGCACCCTCACGGTCGGAGTTCAAATCCCAAAAGGGACGAATTTCCGGTTCGTGGGGTAAAAAATCTCCCTCGATGTGCTCGCCGCAAGGCATGACTCTTGTGGGCATGGGTTAGGATTTGGGGGTTTCTTGGCCGGGAGAAACCGTCGTCGTTTTCTCTTAATGAAATGCGGTGGGGACCGTTTCTGCCCCCCCCCCCAGTTTTTTGTTAAAAAAATAGTGTCATTTTGTAGACAGTGTAAGTGTCATAGTTGATATCACATATTTTGAATCGTAGGAAGTATTTAAATTGGTATGTGGCAACTAACAATAGTGCCTTTTCAAGAACCTTCTAAAAGTGTTAGTCGTTGTTTATAACAGAAACTAGGTCCGAGTCATATCAACAAAAAGAAAAAGAAACTAGGTCCGAGATCTTACAGCAAGGTTAATTGAAGAAACCGATTATATAAAAAAAACTAAGGTGCCGCGCTTGTTGGTCTGATCACTTGTTGGCAACCTGCAAACGACGGAACCCGCTTTATTGCGTACCTCATTGGACGCGAAGCACATCGCAATACCAACAAAGTAGCTCTCGAGATCTGAGTTCCCATAGACCATGGTAGACATATCGTCGTCGTCCACTACTAGAAAACACGCTAAAGTTCCACCCCAAAAGTACCGATACGAAGATGAACCGGTACCTATACTAGATGGAACCTATAGACGAGCCTTAGGTACCAGTTGTTGATAATACCAACCGGTACCTAAGACTCTCTACCGGGTGGTAACTTTTACATTAGTACCGGATGATACCACTAATCGGTGCCTGTGGATGAGCCTTAGGTACCGGTTGGTGTACCTAAGGCTCATCCATAATTTATTTTAAAAGGAAAATATCTCTCTTCCAGTCAGAATTGATGTAGGTGATATGATACCGGTTGAAAAAACCGATACCAATGGCCCTCTTCAACCGGTGCCTAAGGCCTATTTTCTAGTAGTGGTCGTTGCCAAGCACCGAGCTTTGTCTTGCCCCAACAACATAGCAAGTACTCCAACTCCACCGCAGTACGCTCAACGGCGGAACCAGGGGGGGCTAGCAGGGGTCGGCCCCCCCTAAGGCTGAAAAAAAATTTGAACCTCCCTCTTTTTTGCAGTATATAACAAATAATTAGATAAGTGATTCTACAACAAATTCAATATCTAGTAGCTCATGTTGTATTTTCAATTTAAATCAAGTACATAGTCTAAGAGGCAATAACTACAAGCAAAAAGTAGTCTGTTTTGCATAGCTTCCTCACCGACTTTTGATGAAAGCTCCGTCAAAGTATCATTTTCAAAATGATTTTATCATGGGAGCCGTGAATAAAGCCATAAAACGGCTTTGCCTGCGAGCAAAAAATTGTGGCTTCTCGCGGCTACCATGATCCTAGGCGACTGAAGCCGTTTTAGGAAACAATTTTTTAATACAACTTCAGTTTCTACTTCATCAAAAAACTGTACCAGAGCTATTTTAGGAGGAGCCGCAGCGGCGCAGCCAGGGTTAATGCTACGTACAGTTTGCCTGGTACCGATGCACCAGGGTAATGAAAAATTTAGCACTAGCTAGACTTGCATTTACCATGTGTTGTTAATTTTTTTTATGGTATTTAACGGTTGCACCATGATAATTTTAGAGGTAGCTTCGCCCCTAGCCGCAGACATGGCACATAGACTCTGAATCGTTTTTGCAATGGTATAACAAACTAACGGACGTCTCAGCCGAACTGCAGACGTACATACGTCGCAGTAACGCCGCCGGCCGCCGCCATGGCCATATGTTGGCTTAGCCTCTTGGCCCCTTCAAAAATTTTCTGGTTCCGCCGCTGAGTACGCTCAACCCATGCGATCGAGCTAGTCGGCCGCCGTGCATATGTGTCGCATACGCACGCCAAGCAAAGACAACGAGCATACGCGCGCACGTCATGAAGGTGTCAGCAGCTCCGGTATCTTGTCCGGCCGTACGTGTGCAGCGCTGAGAGCATCAGAGTTCAGAGGAGAGCATGCTCCGTGCATGAGCTCACTACTGCTGCAAGTGGCCACTGGCCAGTGCCAGCACCGTGCATGCACACGCGATCTATAAGTACGCTCCTCCTTCCAGCCAGGTTCTCGCAGGAACCATTTCCGCTCGCCATCTGGAAGCTATAGCAGCTACTAGATCGATCTGCTATATATCTGTCTGCCTATCTCAACAGACCCCGATCAGTGAGTGCTCCAGATCAGAGCTCGAACACGACGACGACAATGGCCTCCGGCGGGCCGTCGTCTAACTCTAACAGGGGCTCGTCCCGCGTGTGGACGCAGCGGCAGAACAAGCAGTTCGAGTGCGCGCTGGCGGTGTACGACAGGGAGACCCCGGACCGGTGGCACAACGTCGCCCGCTACATGGGCGGCGCCAAGTCCGCCGACGAGGTGCGCCGCCACTTCGAGCAGCTCGTCGCGGACGTCGCCGAGATCGAGGCCGGCCGCGTCCCCTTCCCACGCTACGGCGCCGCCACCGCCGACGACGCGGCCAGCAGGTATCTATAATTACAATAATTAATTAATCAACGACAAGCAACTTGCTGCCGTCGGCGTAGTTCGGTATAGTTGGCCGGTAGGCAGCTAGCGCATGCATGCACGCACGCGTATGTGTCGCCAGGGCGATGGTCACATGAGATCAGATCCGATACTGATGCATGCATGGTTCATGCAGCAGTGATAAGCTTTATTATTTGGCAGAAGATATACAGATAAAAGATGTAGTATCCGTGGCCGTTGAGACAAACAAACAAACAAAACGGTGCGTGCCTGTACAAAAAAAAAACCGTTCCATAAGCTATAGCATGCATGCAAGCAAGCATTATATTGGATTGCCGACATCGCTGCTGCCTGACACATACGAAGAGCTAAGTTGACACATGTACTCACATGCATGCTTACGTGGTTTTCATCGGATGCAGGTCCAAGTATCTCAAGTTCCAGTGATGATCAAGACAAAATGACGGCGCCAGAGACCATGTCCCCGAGTCTCCGATGGTGTGCATGCCACCAACGAGATGGCACGACGCATGCATGTATGGAAGTACTCTTACAAGTGATAGATTACAGGGGGTATAATCACTGTGTGGATTGCCTCCAAATATGAATATAATTTAGGGAGGAAAAGTACTTTCAACCTCATGTTGTGTGAATTAGCTGATTTTCGTCGGTGTTTCTAAGATGTCCATGTTGTACTATATGATCGTCATATCATATCACAAAGCAATGTGTAAGTGTTTCGGATCGGAGCTTCTTCGATCCGTTCATTCAGCACGCATAAAGCACTTCCAAAGTGTTTCTTGGAGCATTTTCTTTTGTAAGAAATACATTTGTCAAATCCTACATGGATTTATGAAAGTATATATTTCTACAGAAGAGATCTATTGAATGATCTTTATGCATGTTTCGAAACTAAATACTCTAGTATTCTGACCAAGCCCGTCCAAAGCAAAGTTATATATACATCGGTAGATTATATTAGCCAAGTTAACAATATTGGCCCCCTCCTTTCATATGCCTCATGTTCCGCCACTGATAAAAGCGCCTTGCATTGTGCTATACTCCCTCTGTCCCAAATAAATGTAGTTTTAAGAGTTGTGCATGAGAATTAAGGAGAGTTAAAAAAAGTAGAGAGTGCACATGGAACGAGGAGGGGTAGAAGAGGAGAGAGATAGAGATAGAATTGTATTGGAAAGCGAGAACTACATTATTTTGAGACAAATTTTGAACTCTAAAACTACACTTATTTGGGATGGAGCGAATATATATATATTGGCTTGGGCTGGCCAGCCTTGCTGGGGAAACTGAACCAAATAAACACATCCATATTCTATTCCCCTTTTCCAAAAAAAATCAAGAATACACGTAGCTGATCGATTTTTGTTTAAAATGTATAGCTTCATGTACCGCTTTTCATGCCTAATAATGCTAGTACGCATTTCACCCGTTTTCCCGCGGGGCTCGTATATTGTTTACTTTTCTCTGATGCATTTCCTAGCTAGTGAGGGATCCTACTCACTTCTACTTGCCAAAAGAGTTGAAGAAAGAAAAAAGAGAGAGAGAGGAGGATCGAATCGGAACAATAGTCACGTCATCATATATGGCTCCAAGGATCGAGGCTTTCTACAGCATGTGGGGATGGCAGTTCAATATGCTAAACTTTTGTTTTGGTTTTCGTTTTCCAATAGAAGTAGAAGCGTAGAAACGCACTTCTTTGAAAGGAATGGGGGTGCTCGTAGTCTAAGAGGAGGGGGGAGTGGATTAGGCAAACTAAAATTTTTAACCTCAAGCTTCAACTATTTGCATATAAAATAAACTAATTCATACTATCTAGATGTGCACTAAGATTTATCTAGTGATAAATCCTCATCCCAAAAAAGTTATGCAACCTAGAGTCAATCCTATCAAGATACTACTCTATGAAAGTAAAGGCACACAAAGATTGCAAAGAGTAAACGCAGAAGCTTAAAGAGGGATGAGAGAATGCAAACTCTTGTGACACGAGGATTTATCCCGTGGTTCGGTTAGCCACAAAGGCACACCTACATCTATGTTGTTGAAGCACTCACAAAGAGTATTGCTTCTCGGCCACCAAGTCTCTTCCGTGAACACTCACGGTCATCTTGGCCCCGGGTTCCACTAAGGAGCTTCTCCATCAAGGAAGGGGGTCTCCACATCCCCCGCACAAAGCTCGTCGTCGCCGCTCCACACTAAGCCAGAAGGTCGAAGACGTGCCAGTGAGTCACCAAGACTCCAAGGATGGCCGGCTCACCGAGTACAAGCTTGAGCAGCTCTCAAGCACAGCACACAAGGCACACAACCCTGCTATCACACTCAAACATGAGCTATCCTAGCACTCTCACTTACAAGGATGTGCTAAACCTAAAGGATTTGATTACTAAGCACTTGGATTGGCTTGGAGGTGTTCTTCAATGTGTCTAGGGTCTCTATGAACTCCATCAACTGCAAAAAGGCCGGGGAGATGCGCTTATATAGGCCACCAACTCATATTAGCCGTTGAGTAGCCGTTATGTCTTTTTCTGCGTAGGCGTCGGATAATCCGACCAGCCATTGACCAGGGCGTCGGATCATCCGACCCCACTGCGATCTCCACGATAACCGTTACCCTTTGCAACTTTTGCTGACGTTATTTATCCGACCTATTAGTCCGACGTGTTCTGAATCACAAGTCGGATCATTCGGTGCCACTGCCAAATTTGAATTCCAAACAACGGTCACTGATCATTGCTACTGCCCATTAGTCTGACGCTCCGAAGTCACCACGTCGGATAATCCGATCCTGAAGTATGAATTCCATCACGAGAAAACAGGCTCTCTGCAGAATCACCCGAGCCTTTGTCCGACCTTCAGTTTGCCTAGCATCGGATAATCCGACCGCATAGGCATTTTTCAGTCCCTGAAAACATGCTCCCTGAGTAATGCTACTACTCAAAATCCGACCAGGAATTTTAACGTGTCGGATAATCCGGGTTCTTTGCTGTGTTTATCCGACCATAGGCATCTCGGATTATCCGAACCCACTGAGAATTTCCTGTTTCTTTGTTGCACTTGTCCAACTCTGCTTTTTCACTGCGCTTTGATATTTCTACGGTGTGTTGGACACTTCGTCTCGACGGTGCATTGGACGTCTTGTCTCGGCGGTGCATTGGACGTCTCGTCTCGACGGTGCATTGGACGTCTCGGATATAACTTGGACGTCATCCAAGGGACCTAGAAAATTCTACAAATATGATCTTGCAAACTCGTTAGTCCCATTGATTGCGTTGTCACTCAATCACCAAAATCACTCGAAATGGTCTAAATGGGACCATATTCGTTACACTCTTGGTTTTAACTTTTAAGGAAATCTCCCAAATGACCTCATTGACTTATTGTACTGTTCTCTTATTGCACGATATAGTTTTGTACATGAATCTTCTAGCTTATTTATTAGCACAAATTTCACATGCACGTGCGGAGTTAATCACGTGCGTATTCGTTTAAAAAAATCACGTGTGTATACGTATAAAAATTGTAATGGAGTTAATTTGTTGTATGTGTTTGTTAACACATGAATTTCTTCCAAGGTAATAAACCAAAAAAAATTATACGCAACACTTCATTTGATCTATATTCTGAAATTGCGACCTCAGGAATCTGTCAGAGAAAAGGAAAGAAACTAGACCTGATTCTCCCTAAAATATTCCAAAAGAAATAAGTGCACTCCTTGTCATTGATCTGAAATTAGATTCATCTTTATGAAGTTTAACCATCTATTGAGAGTAGTTAATTTTCACATTTTTGAGACCACATGTCATATTGTTAGTATAAAAATCTGAAAAATTTTAGTGTAAAATTTTTTTGGGTGTTTTTCTTGCGCCAGTTCTATATACCATTTCGTAGAAAATTTTACAATATATTGTTAGTAACTGGTTTGCACATAATTTGAATTTATTTATCAGCACAAACAATATAAAGACGATGGTACATATGTAAAATCTTGTAATCAAAATTCCTTCACCACGGAAAGTACAAGAAAGATGGATTTCCAACAAATCTATACTATAAAGTTGAAACAATTGAAAACATTTCTCACCAAGATTAGGCCCACCGTACCCCTCACGGAGGTCCCACTTGTCAGGCCAAAAGGCTTGACGAAAGGGAGGGGGAGATTGGTTTCGTCAATATTTTTCCACCAAAATCCTATTACTTTTTACACCAGCAATTTCCTATACCCACCTCTTGTACCCATATATTAGTTTATTTTAGCATACACACACTTTCCTTTGCACATACATTGACCCATAATTCACATTTTTTCTTTGGAAGGATAATAATTGACATCATTGTTTATGGAAGGAAAAGAAAGATGTGTATTAACGTATTAATTTCCTTTAGTATACACATATTTTTCTTTGCACATACGTTAATATATAATTCACGTCATTTTTTCTTTTAGAAGGATAATAATTGACATCATTGTTTATGGAAGGAAAAGAAAGTCGTGTATTATAAAATAAATGGCATTATTGCTTGATGGTTTTGGAAGGATACTATAATTATTCAGATATTGACATCATTGCTTATGGAAGGAAATGAATGACATATAATATTGATGGTTTTGGAAGGATATTAATTGACATCATTATTTATGGAAGGAAAAAATGTGTATTATTTTTTTTAAAAAATAAATAAGATTTGTTTGATGGAAGAAAAATTAAATACGTGCCTGTGGCACGTACATCTTCCCTAGTAACAAAAAATGAAGAAAAAATAAACATATAAAAGCACCTTTATGCGTAGTTTGACTTTTTTTTAAAAGGCCCATGCTTAGTTTGTTTCATAAAAAAGGCCCATGTTTACTTATAGTTGGTGTCCAAAACTACAGGTTCATACTCAGCGAATCTAGAAAAAGGATGAACTAACTTTAGTTTGTTGCAGCTGGTGTATATGCATGCATGCTAACTTGAATCTACACTCAGTAGAATAGAAGACTACTATACCAAGTGGGCCGTTGCCTTGAAGGCTTGAAACGTCTCTGAATCGCGATTTTTTTAAATAATATTATTTTAATAGATAATCGCAAAAATAAATGCTATTTTGAGAAAATTACAAAAATAGGTGCCTTTCGGCTCTCCAAGAGCCGACAGGGTAGTAATCGGCTTCTGCAGAGCCGATAGGTACTTGTCGGCTCTTCGTGGGCCGACAACCGCTATCGTTCCGATAAGGACCCTTATCGGCCTTTGGGTGGCCGACAGGCCTGTCGGCCTTTTTACCCATCCTTTCCCCTTCCACAGCTCATTCACCCGGCCGTTTTAACCCGCCGCCGCGCGCTCCCACGCCTCGCCGCCGCCGCAGCGCCCTCCCGCGCCTCCCCTCCGCCGCCAGTTACGCGCCGCCTCCGCTGCCAGTCGCGCGCCGCCACCGCCACCTCCGGTCGCGCGCCTCCGCCGCCGCCTCCGATCCCGCTCCCCTTCCGTCTGCCTCCACCGCCGCCGCCTCCTACGGCGCTCGTCCGCCGCCTCCGACGCCGGCCGGTCGGCTCGGCCGAGGTCGGGTAGTTGGAGGGGCCGGCGGGGGCGGTCATCGACGCCGGCCGCCCGGCCATTCGTCGGTAATTTTTTTTCTCTTTTTACTTTTAGTTAAGGTTTTTAAATTATAATATAGGTTTAATAATAGTTGTAATAATAGTTTAGGTTGATTTAATGTGTTTTGTAATTATAGTTAAATTATTTGGAACTATAGATTAATTTTATTTATTAATGCTTAGGTATATATAATTAAGTAATGTTTATGTATGTTTTAGGTATATTTTTAATTAAAGTATAGTTAAATATTGTTTAGATATATTTTAGGTTTGTTATATAATTTAGGTATATTTAAATAATGTTTAGATAAATTTTAGGTTTCATATATAATTAATGTATATTTAAATAATGTTTAAGATATATTTTAGGTTTGATGTATATTTTAGGTATATTTTGAACTATAATTAAGGTATAGTTTAGGTAAATTTTAGGTATATGAATTCGTCAAATGAGGAATATTCTAATAATTTTTAGGCATATTTGAACTATAGTTTAGGTATATTTTTCTATATCGGGTTTTAAGTAAATCATGAAAATTCGAGGGAATTGTACTGAATATTGAATACATATTCGAATGAAATAGAGTGTAGGTGCTTATAGATTGTCAGAATACTGATTCGATTTGTCGTATAACGTCAGATTCTGTAATGCATTAGCAGGGATGAATTCGGAACTGGTAAATATCAGAGTGTAGGTGCTTATAACGTCAGATCCAGAGCCGCCGGAGCGCCGCCTCCGCTGGAGCGCCGCCTCCGCCGGGAACCGCCACCGTCGGCTGCCTGCGCCAGTCGACCCGCCTCCTCAGGCCACCTCCCCTCGCGTCGAGACCTCCCAACGGTAGCTCTCGGACCCCTCTAGCTCCTCCACCCCCTAGCCCTCGCCGCCGACGATCCATCTCGCCGGAATCCGGCCGCCTCCCCCTCCCCTGTTTCTCCCCATCCGGCCTAGGGCCTTTCTGCAAGAATTTAAAAACTTTCAGGGGCTAGAATGCAAAAGTTACATGAATACTTAGCTGTGAAATTTGAAAATACATAAAAATTCGTAAAAAAATCAGAAAAATGCAAACTCAATTGTTCTGAGTTCATTGCAACTAGATCTACAAGTTTTGTTACTTTCACTTTTTCTTTTGCTCAATAGTTTTTGCTCTATTTAAAATACAAAGAATAGTTATCATTTAATGTATCTCAAGTTGTATGCATGTGCTGGTTCTGATTTTTGGGCAGTGGTGTACTAGCAGATATTGTAGCTCTGTGTAAAAGTTTCATGACCATAGGAAAACTCTAGCTATAGTTTTTAATAGACCTTGCTTTATGCCATAGATAAATGAATCTAAATTCTTATGGCTGTTATGCTTTGATTTAGAGGCTGCAAATTTTACAGTGATGTTATAATGCTTCTTAAATGTTGTAGAAAATGTTTGGAACTTTTTACTTGAGTGGAACCTGCTCAAGTATTTATGCCATGAATAAGTGTGCTAAATTGAGAAAAATAGCTCCTCTGCATAGAAAAATCTAATATTTTTACTAGAGGCTTTAGTTGAGTGTATGATCCTTCTGGCAAAATTTGAGACTCTGGAACTGCTATAAATGTCTGTAGGATTTAAATTTCATTAATGCAGCTATAACTTGTTCTATTTCTCATACCTCCTGTACTATTTCTTTAAATACGAAAATAGTTGCAATTCTTACAGTAGATCGTTCATTAAGTTTTCTACCTTGTGTAAGCATTTCATTATCAGAGGATGTATGTAAGTATGTTTATGTTGTATGCTTGGTTGAGCAATAATTGCTAGAATACTGGTGTCGCATGACTTAGCAAGATTTTGAAAACCACCCGTTCCTCTTGCGAACTAAATTGTGTTAAATTACTACTCTATAAATGACTGCCCAGGAAATGTTAATTAGGAAGTTTCACATTCAAACTCACATCTTGTTGGACTACAACTTTATCGTGGAGGAAAAATAATAAAACCTAAATCGCTAAACAACTCGGAACTGTGCATTCATATATATGCATTGCTGCATTTCATTTAGGTACGATAGATGAACCACGTGAAGGATGTAACGTTGAAGCCGAGCCAGAAGACGGTGAATGGTGGATACATCTAGAAGATGGATGGATGAATTTCGATGTGCATGACCGAAGGAAGATGCTCGCTGAGCAGTTGTTCTCTAACTAACACCGACCTAGTGTTAATTCCAGGCAAGCCCCGGAGCATGTCCTACCTATTTTAAAATTTATGTAACTTATTATTATTCTTATCTACTTGCGCATTTAAGTTTACAGGAGTTGCTTGGAACCTTAGCTGCATGATCCTAGGTACCTATGCTTGAACACTAGTATGTGTAGGTCGCTAGTTGGCTAGGCTAATGGTTCGGTAGAAGTCGAATAATTTCCTGTCACTCGCGAGAATTATAGGAGTTGAATGTTTACTATATACTGCAACTATAAGGCTCACGGGCGGGGCTGTGGTGCTTGTGATACCCCGTCTATTTAGTGAAAATGGATAAGGCCGCAGTGTGTGGTAGTGGTGGTTAAGCTTTTGAACGTACTAACCACATGCCGAGAAATATGGTAATCGGCAAGCTTAAGTACTGGATTGCACCGAGTCCGGAACATACCTTCCCACCGTCTTTGAACATTGTTCTCATGCGGCCACATGCGGGTGCAAGGAGGCTCACGACCCGGTGCCGTACCGTGGCGTGGATTCTTGTAGTCGAGTGCGGTGTCCTGTTCCGTGCAGCGGGAATTGAAGGGAAAAGTCGCGTGGGCGAAGCGAGACATCGATCCCCATGCGTGTGTGTTAGGTCTACCTGGCCAGGTTAACAAATTCAATTCGAATCATCCGCTTCTCACGGTTTGGGACTGCTTAATCCTTTTGCCACATAGAGTAAGAAGTGAAAGATGATGGTGATGATGAATATGGTTGGTTGGATGATGAAAGATAATTGTTTCTTACCATGTATGCTATTGGATAGATGCTCACCTAGAATGGTTAATTGAACTTGAATTTGGAAGCTAAGACCTGAAATTAAGGATCTACTCTTTACTGCTTTTTGGCAAACAAACCCCTCAAGCCAAAAGCCTTGCATGTCTAGATAAAGGGCTAAGTATACCCTTAGTCGGGTAAGCCTTGCTGAGTATTAGTATACTCAGCCTTGCTTGTGGCTTTGTTTTTCAGGTGGTACATCTGAGGATGTGGCTGACGTCATGTACAGGCTTCATCATGATGTCTTGTTTCGTCGCTAGACTATCGTTCGTTTTCCGTCAAACTTGAACTCTGTTGTCTTTTTATAAATTCAAACTTGATTTGTAATAATAATAATTCAATTTCATACTCTGTGCTGTAAAATTTGTGGAATCTTTCATTCTCTGGACTGCTTTGTCGATCCTATTTCAAGTGGTTTAATCGGGATTCTACCCGACAGCACTGCCGGATTACTCCGTTTTAAGTGCGTGTTAACCCTGATTGTCGTTTTGATGATGGTTAGCGCACTTAAGCCGGAATAATTTAGGCGGGGCTACCACAGCTGGCATCAGAGCTGCAAAGCATACTTCAGAGAGGGCAACATACCTTAAAAACCTGGTTTCTTAAAAACTTGACCACAAAAATCGTGTTTGCGAATGCGTTGGTTCGTTAAGGATTGTGCATAGTTCGTAAAGCCCTAGGAGAAACTATGGGAGTTTTGTTAGGTGGCTATCTACTTAGGGTTTATTTATTTCTGACTTCCAGCACTTTATATTTCTGTCAAACCTTATTTTTGTGCACAACCAACTCTTAAATTCTGTAACGACGCACCTACGCTAAGGTAAAAAGGTAAGGATCCTCAGTCAGCTGAGAGAGTCTGACCTTCCCGTCGGTGATGCGAGCCGAACGCTGCCCTCAAGCAGTGGCTTACTTGAGGTGCTGCCAATATACCAACTATCGGTTGACTATATTGGGAGTAAAGTATACTCAGTCAGCTGAGGGAGTCTGACCTTCCCGTTGGTGATGCGAACCGAACACTGTGCTCAAGCAGTGGCCTACTTGAGCTGCTGCCAATATACCGACCATCAGTCGATTATATTGGGAGTAAAGGAACTCGTGAATACGCTATCTCGGTGGCGTATGTTAACGTTGGCCATACGGCGAAAAATTGTATGGCTGCCGTTTCTATAGTGAACGGTAATGTATGGGTGAATATGTGGGCAACTGCATATGCGTTACTCATGTGGCGCAGGACACATGGGGGCCGTTCGTGAGTGCTGGCACGAAGGGTCCAGTCGTGAATATTTATATATATATGCTGCCAATTTTCTACAGGTACGCTAACCACGATTGCGATAGGTTATGAACAAATAGCATTCGGCTAGTTATATATAGGGAGAGACGTAATTTGTGCCAAGCCACCGGCGCTAACCCCGTAAGTCCAAAGCTATTTGGCAGTTGCTTTGTTTTGTGAGGATGTATAGGACGTGCATGCATCATGGCATATCTTGGTTTTGTTGATTGCCTTTCTTGTTATGTTGTTTTACTAAAATGTGTTGCTCTTACCTGAATGTCCTCCTAGGTTTTCTGTTGTAGTAATGCGACCGACGTAATATGCTAGTTCAATCTTGAGTTGAGAAGGTCCTTTTGTAAGTTAGTGGCTTTGGGTCTTGCGTGAACCTTACCGTTGATCTTAACCTGTCAATCGATCCAACCCTTGATCAATGCTTTGAATCTATTCCTATCAAAACCATTGTTCCTTTTTTTTCCTTCATGGCTCCCTGGCTAAGCCATGATGTTTGTTAACAAAACCCCATCAATAATCATTCTATTCCTCTTGGTGTTATGCCTGATCTTACTGGCTATTTTGATTTCCACATCTGAATCCTATATTTTCATTATTGCTCAGTTAATTTTGTATAAATTTAAAAAGGCTCATGACAATAATATTTTATTATATGGTCATTATTGTAACAGTCATGCATTAACATCACTTCACATCATTGGTCAATGCATGGTGTTGCATCGTTATCGGGAATCCGTAGATTGCTTAACGGGAATGCATCCGAGTATAATATCGTGGGTTGTCTTCAGTTCCCTCTAACCTATCTTGCCGTTGCTGGCACTATTGAGTTGCTGCTCTTGATTTCTTTTGTGGTGGTGTTTAGTCACGTGACCTTGATGCCGTGACGGAACCTAGACTCTCGTGTGCGCTGCAGCCACATGATTGAGCTACTAGCAGCACGCTGGTGCCTTGGTATGTGTGACTTAACTCAATTTAATCTCTTTTTATGCAACCCTTAAGTGTCCTAACTTTTTGTCCTTTCTCAAGAGTATAGAGCTAACAAGGTGTTAGTCATGAGAGAACGGTTATGAGGTGTGAATCATGTGCATCATCAACTCATGTGTGTACGCATCATACTTTATGCCTCTCCTACATGCATACGTCAAAGAACATTGTCATCGTTGCATCATGATGTCTGCATCATTGGTCCAGCATCATGGCAATTGCATCATGTCATATTCACCATTTCATTCGCATGGAAAATTCCATCATTGTATTGCACCAGCATTGCAATCATACATTTCAAGAGTGCATCATTATCATGGTTATCGAGCATATGCATCTCGTATCATACCATTTAATTAAATCAATAGTTTGAGCAAAAATGTCCTTGACCAAAAACTCACCTTGATATCCTTTCTATTTAGATTCACCACCAGATTGCGAAATTGATTCTTCCAGGACTTAGATCCTCTCTTCTCTGCAAAATCCTGCTATATGTTAGTACTAGAATAGTCCACCGGTCCTTTCCAGCCGACTTTGATGGTGATTGTGTTCCCATATACTATCCACAGACTCTTTCTGCAAAAACTGAAGCCCTGGAGCTTTTAAGTGTGGAAAAATAATTGATTAGTTCACATAGTGGCACGGTTAATCTGTACCACTCATATATCATACCTTGTATTTGGATCACCTCTTTGCTATCCATCTTTTCATAATGCTCATCCATACATTATTTCTCTATACTACCCGAAAAATTCTGGTTAGAGATATGCTCGGTAGTGGTGCTATTAGTAACAACTGGCAATGCTACAACAAAAATGAGGGCCTTCTATGGGTAATCGACACCAGATTCTATTTCTTGGCACGCGCAGGTATCGCGTGAGCCTCCCTCAATTCTATCTCTATTGTCTATCTGGAGATCTATATATCGGACCTCAAATCGAGTAAGCCTTTCTTCTGAAGATACGAAGAGGATAATCTTCGAAGGAATTGGTAATGGATGTGAACGTGGGAAGACTCTAAGAGGCAGTAGACAATGGACTCCGTTTAATCTGCCCAGATGCTCAAGCAATCTATGCCATTACCATTGGAACAAGAGGGCATAAAACATGCAAAGTTGGTCAAGTTACCAATCGGATAAAATCGTAGGAGATATCGTATTTCTTATACCATGCTTCTTAGACTTTCTCTAAGTTCTCAATCCTTATCTGCAAAAGATCATGTCGTCAACATCAATTTTCTCTAATGTGACTTTGTCCTGCTGGCTTTGACGGTTGGTCCGCTCCTCTTTCCTTGAGAGTCCTTCGTTCAGAATCTCGGGACGAGATTCTTTTTAAGGGGGTAGGCTGTGACATCCCAGATTTTTAAAATACTAAGCAAGAAACAATAAACACATAATCATGCTTAATAAGCAAGAGCAATTCAAATTATGCATTTCTTTTGGGAAATAATATATGTGTGTGTTTGAATATGCATGTGTATGTATGTCTATGTGTATATGAAAACAGGTGAGAAAATGAAGTTTTGCACATGAAATGACGAGTTTTTCAAATCACAGTTTTTAAACATTTACATTATCTTTCAAATTGTAACAAACAGGTTTTAAAAATAAATTTCAAACCATTGCTTAAATGGACATTTGCCCAAAACAAATATTATAGGTTTTCGAGTGACGAACAACTTTTGTGTTCAAAGTTTTTCGAGTCGCCACACAAAAATGGGAGAAAAAATTAAATTTCGAAGCGTTTAGGACCTTTTCAAATGCACTCAAGTTTTAAAATTTATCTTTAAAACGAAGCTTCAAATGAAAAAGTGCCCAAAACGAAAGTTGTAGATCTCAAAATTTTAAGCAAGTTTGGTATTCAAAAGTTTTTCAGTTAGGGCCATGAAGAAGGAGAAAAACTGAGTTTACGAACTGGGCTTTGGAACTTCGAGTTATTTACAGGAATGCCATCCCCTCCATCTTCTTCACTGCTCACGCCGTTCGTCGCCGGCGCGGCCACTGGCCGCCCACGCGCTGCGCCCCGGCCAAAACCGCCTCCTCCGCCCCGGTTTGCCCCCACACCGGCATCCCTGGCGCCTTCCGCGCTCGCCACGCGCCCCCGGCGCCCCTCCGTGCGACACGCCGCCGAACGCCGTCGCCTCGCCGTCTCGTCGCCGGCACCACCACGCGTCGCCTCATCGAACCGTCTTGTCGCCGCTTTACCATCCAACGAAGCCAAGTTCATTTTCTCCTCTCCGTTTCGCCTCTTCCAGAGCCAAACTCCCTCCACCTCGACGCTCAGCGCGCCGCCGGCGCCATTGCCGCCGGTCCTGCTCCATGGAGGTCCCCTCTCCGGCCCTCTACTGCCGCAACCGCTCCCCCAGCTACGCCTCCCACCTTCCACTGAACCTCCCGGACCCAACCACCCCACCCCTTCGCCACCGGCGAGCTGCCGCCGCGGCACCCCATGGCCGCCGTCGCCCTGCTCCTGAGGAGCTCCCCTGTCCGACCCTCCTCCGCCCCAACTGAAACGCACATGAGCTTCTTCGTCGCCCACTGGTGCTCGTCGGCCCGGCCACCACCGTCCAGAGCCGCCGGAGCACCGCCTCCACCGGGAACCGCCGCCGCCGGCCGCCTGCGCCAGTCGACCCGCCTCCTCAGGCCACCTTCCCTCGCGTCGAGACCTCCCAATGGTAGCTCTCGGACCCCTCTAGCTCCTCCACCCCCTAGCCCTCGCCGCCGACGATCCATCTCGCCGGAATCCGGCCGCCTCCCCCTCCCCAGTTTCTCCCCATCCAGTCAAGGGCCTTTCTGCAAGAATTCAAAAACTTTCAGGGGCTAGAATGCAAAAGTTACATGAATACTTAGCTGTGAACTTTGAAAATACATAAAAATTGGTAGAAAAATTAGAAAAATGCAAACTCAATTGTTCTGAGTTCATTGCAACTAGATCTACAAGTTTTGTTACTTTCACTTTTTATTTTGCTCAATAGTTTTTGCTCTATTTAAAATACAAAGAATAGTTATCATTTAATGTATCTCAAGTTGTATGCATGTGCTGGTTCTGATTTTTGGGCAGTGGTGTACTAGAAGACAGAGTAGCTCTGTGTAAAAGTTTCATGACCATAGGAAAACTCTAGCTATAGTTTTTAATAGACCTTGCTTTATGCCATAGATAAACGAATCTAAATTCTTATGGCTGTTATGCTTTGATTTAGAGGCTGAAAATTTTACAGTGATGTTATAATGCTTCTTAAATGTTGTAGAAAAGGTTTGGAACTTTTTACTTGAGTGGAACCTGCTCAAGTATTTATGCCATGAATAAGTGTGCTAAATTGAGAAAAATAGCTCCTCTGCATAGAAAAATCTAATATTTTTACTAGAGGCTTTAGTTGAGTGTATGATCCTTCTGGCAAAATTTGAGACTCTGGAACTGCTATAAATGTCTGTAGGATTTAAATTTCATTAATGCAGCTATAACTTGTTCTATTTCTCATACCTCCTGTACTATTTCTTTAAATACGAAAATAGTTGCAATTCTTACAGTAGATCGTTCATTAAGTTTTCTACCTTGTGTAAGCATTTCATTATCAGAGGATGTATGTAATTATGTTTATGTTGTATCCTTGGTTGAGCAATAATTGCTAGAATACTGGTGTCGCATGACTTAGCAAGATTTTGAAAACCACCCGTTCCTCTTGCGAACTAAATTGTGTTAAATTACTACTCTATAAATGACTGCCCAGGAAATGTTAATTAGGAAGTTTCACATCCAAACTCACATCTTGTTTGACTACAACTTTATCATGGAGGAAAAATAATAAAACCTAAATCGCTAAATAACTCGGAACTGTGCATTCATATATATGCATTGCTGCATTTCATTTAGGTACGATAGATGAACCATGTGAAGGATGTAACATTGAAGCCGAGCCAGAAGACGGTGAATGGTGGACACATCTAGAAGATGGATGGATGGATTCCGATGTGCATGACCGAAGGAAGATGCTCGCCGAGCAGTTGTTCTCTAACTAACACCAACCTAGTGTTAATTCCAGGCAAGCCCCGGAGCATGTCCTACCTATTTTAAAATTTATGTAACTTATTATTATTCTTATCTACTTGTGCATTTAAGTTTACAGGAGTTGCTTGGAACCTTAGCTGCATGATCCTAGGTACCTATGCTTGAACACTAGTATGTGTAGGTCGCTAGTTGGCTAGGCTAATGGTTCGGTAGAAGTCGAATGATTTCCTGTCACTCGCGAGAATTATAGGAGTTGAATGTTTACTATATACTGCAACTATAAGGCTCACGGGCGGGGCTGTGGTGATTGTGATACCCCGTCTGTTTAGTGAAAATGGATAAGGCCGCAGTGTGTGGTAGTGGTGGTTAAGTTTTTGAACGTACTAACCACATGCCGAGAAATATGGTAATCGGTAAGCTTAAGTATTGGATTGCACCGAGGCCAGAACGTACCTTCCTACTGTCTTTGTACATTGTTCTCATGCGGCCACATGCGGGTGCAAGGAGGCTCACGACCCGGCGCCGTACCGTGGCGTGGATTCTTGTAGTCGAGGGCGGTGGGTCTGTTCCGTGCAGCGGGAATTGAAGGGAAAAGTCGCGTGGGCAAAGCGAGACGTCGATCCCCATGCGTGTGTGTTAGGTCTGCCTGGCCAGGTTAACAAATTCGATTCGAATCGTCCGCTTCTCACGGTTTGTGACTGCTTAACCCTTTTGCCACATAGAGTAAGAAGTGAAAGATGATGATGATGATGAATATGGTTGGTTGGATGATGGAAGATAATTGTTTCCCACCATGTATGCTATTGGATAGATGCTCACATAGAATAGTTAATTGAACTAGAATTTGGAAGCTAAAACCTGAAATTAAGGATCTACTCTTTACTGCTTTTCGGCAAACAAACCCCTCAAGCCAAAAGTCTTGCATGTCTAGATAAAGGGCTAAGTATACCCTTAGTCGGGTAAGCCTTGCTGAGTATTAGTATACTCAGCCTTACTTGTGGCTTTGTTTCTCAGGTGGTACATCTTTGGATGTGGCTGACGTCATGTACGGGCTTCATCATGACGGCTTGTTTCGTCGCTAGACTATCGTTCGTTTTCCGTCAAACTTGAACTCTGTTGTCTTTTTATAAATTCAAACTTGGTTTGTAATAATAATAATTCAATTTCATACTCTGTGCTGTAAAATTTGTGGAATGTTGCATTCTCTGGACTGCTTTGTCGATCCTGTTTCAAGTGGTTTAATCAGGATTCTACCCGACAGCTCTGCCGGATTACTCCGTTTTAAGTGCGTGTTAACTCTTATTGTCGTTTTGATGATGGTTAGCGCACTTAAGCCGGATTAATTTAGACGAGGCTGCCACAGGAACACGTTGAGCGCGAAGCAAGGTGGGCTGCGGAAAGGTGGCAGTGAATGCTGCAAGAGGAAAAAATGGAGAAGTGCAAGAAAGATAAAGAAGAGATCTAGAAGAGGTTCGCAGATGTGGAACGTCGGCAAGCGGAGGAGCGTAAAGCTGATAGGGAGAGGAAGCGAGAGAGGGCCCGCCGTGCGAAGAAGGCGGGGCCCGAGGCTATTAGGAAGGGGAAGTATCCTCGGTGCACTCAGTAGATCACTATCGTTTAATGTCCGAATTTCATATTCCCTAAGGCATGTTAGGTCTAGTTCGAACACGACGTTAGCGTGTTCCATGCACATGCCAGTGCAATTGTTTTTGTAATTTCAATGTCTAATTAATCAGCATTGTGTACTTTCTACTGCAAGTACCCGTTTCATAAAATATGAGCTACAACTAGACTTTTCAGAAGTATTAGTCTACAAGTAAACTTTTCAGACCGACATGATTATCCTGGATACTGTAGCATACTTAGCTTTTCAGCGAGATATGACAACTCCATGAGTCATATGTCGGCCACTACACATAATAAAAGCAAACAAAACAATCACCCTCCATACATTCAACACAAACAAAGTAGTGGTCCACATAATTCAATGCACACAACACATGACATGGCATGTCAGGACCTGTTGAAAGCTACGGTAACGAGGTCCAAGACTAAACCTAACATGCCTTTGGTAATTCCAACAAACAACATTACATAGGCAGGCTGAAGAGGCTGCCGAAAATAAACACGCAACATATTGGCCGGGCCGCTACATTACTTATTCAGACAGCACGATTCATCCAAATTAGACGGAGCAGTACAACATCAATCATTCACGGCCAGTACCCTTATCACGTCCTGCCCTGTCTGCTTTCGTACACTCGCAGTTGCGTACATCTTCATCCACCTTCTTCAACCACTCCATATATTGCTGATCACGACGAGTGATCCACGTGTCAATCCATTCATAGAAATGACATCAATGAGTATGCGTGTCATCACCAGCGTACTTTCGCAAACAAGAAACTATTCAAAATTATAAAAAATAATAAAACCACTAGACAAACATATTTAAAAATTAATCTATACCTGTGATGTTGCACCTTTTTGGGGACTTCCTCGATATTCTTGCAACACCAATACCTCTGGCCAAAAGTCTCGTAATCACGAGATATGTTCGGAACACAACGCATCTGGCAATAGCAATCGGGTGGCTCTACACCTTTCGGCCATACCTTGCAATCTGTAATACATCTATTGGGATCGTTAGGAGAGGGTCCTAAATTAGCCTACATTTCCCGACGGAAAGCTGCCCGGGAGAATGAGGAGCTCATAGCCGTTTGTTTGGGCTAACTAAAAATATGTGGAACCTGAATTGCAAGTCTGTGCTCTCGGCAACAACATGCTCGCCTTTTATACATGCATGGCTGCCTGCATCGTCCAAGCACTTTAAACACAGACATGACCTCTCACTGCTCCATAGTCGTCCACACTTCTGCACTCGCACGCTCCACAGCGCTCACTACTCGCATTTCAAACACGGACACGACCTCTCACTGCTCCTGACTTCTGCCCTCGCACGCTCCACACCGCTCACTCCTCCCACTTTAAACAACGACACGACCTCTCACTGCTCCTGACTTCAGCACTCGCACGCTCCACAGCGCTCACTGCTCGCACTTTAAAGACGGACACGACCTCTCACTGCTCCTGACTTCTGCCCTCGCACGCTCCACACCGCTCACTCCTCCCACTTTAAACAACGACACGAGCTCTCACTGCTCCTGACTTCAGCACTCGCACGCTCCACAGTGCTCACACTGCTACCATTTTAAACACGGACACGACCTCTCACTGCTCCTGACTTCTGCCCTCGCACGCTCCACACCGCTCACTCCTCCCACTTTAAACAACGACACGACCTCTCACTGCTCCTGACTTCAGTACTCGTATGCTCCACAGCGCTCACTGCTACCACTTTAAACACGGACAAGACCTCTCACTGCTATACGCCAGGACAATAAAAGCTATGTCCGTTCACTGCGGCACACTACTGCACTCGCACGCCAGGACAGGCAAAGCAATCAATGAGCGTGCTTTGAACGTGACCTTATGTCACTTTACTTCATAGTCGAATCCAATGCACGATTAAATGAGGCCGATGCAGCTGTGCAGCGGGAAATGACAACTGTATGCATCCTATATCGGCCACAACGTTAAACACATTCATATTCGTATCCAATGCAACCTTCACACATTAAACACAAATAAAGTACGATTTTACATAATTCAACACACACAACACATGAAATAGCATGTGACGACCTCTTGAACACAACGGTAACGAGGTCCTGGACTTAATCTAACATGCCTTAGGTAATTCTAACAAACAATAAATACTAACACAACATCGAGCGAACACGATATCTACCTCCTAATACTGCTCCCAATTAGCAAATTGTGTCGAACCGTCTCCATAGTATGCTCCCGTAGCATGAGGTGGTGGCGGTGCTGGCGGATTGTTGTTGTGACACGGGCAGTTGCAATATGGAATAGTGCATGGATACTTCGGTGGGATGGGACCTTTGTTCTCATCTTCCTCCTCTTCGTTGTTGCCGCTGCTTACTTCCATTTCTAAATCGAAGATACGATTATGCAGATAATAGATGTACTCGGCGTGAGGATGAATTGGGGGAGGATCGACCCATCGTACAAACCCGCAGTTCTCTGGAGCATTGAATGCCTGAAATACAAAAGATAATGTAAATCATACAATACATATTAAACATATCCAACACACCCTTAGTACTCAACATTACCCATGCTCGAGGGCACTTGAAGAAACGACGACCTCCATCTGTTCCCTCGGCGAGCATCTGCACTAAGCAATCCTCACCATACATGCATTTTGATCAATCTTCTATACAGTTATCGTACCTTCTCAGCGGTGAATCTTTGGTGAAATCACTCCTGCTCTCAACTGAAAACTCATACACTGCTTCTGGAAAATCCTCAGGGCCAATGGAATCGGGCCACACTATCGGTGGTCCTTTTCTAGCCCCTTTTCCTCTCCCCAAACAGAAACCCTTCCCACTAGATGATCCCCCACTAGCCATCTGTACTGCAGCTAATTTTTTATTGCCACTGGCCTCCATCGAGGCCTTTATATAGGTAAAATTGGACCCTGGGACTTGTCGGCTGATTGGTGGCCGACAAGTGCCTGCCGGCTCTTGGATAGCCGACTAGTGCCTGTCGGCCCTTAGACAGCCGACAGAACCATGTTTGGGCCGACAGGCCCCCAGACCGTTATTGGGCCGATAGCATAGTCGGGCCGACTGGGACCTGTCGGCCGTCCAAGGGCCGACAGGTCCTTTTGGCGCCGATAGGCCGCGACCGCGTGGTGCGCATGCGCCACATCAAATGCCACGTAGATGTCGGCTTTACAATAGCCGATTACTGGCCTGTCGGCTCTTGGAGCGCCGACAGGCACCTATTTTTACAATTTTCTCAATTTGATATTTAATTTTGCGATTAACTATTAAAATAATATTATTAAAAAAATTCCTGAATCGCCCAAAGGGAGGAACAGATCCGAATCGCGGCTGCACCGCACGCACCACATAGCGTGGGAATAATCACTTTTCACTGAACCGCGCGGAAAGCGTTTCTTCTTTCAATTGGTTTTGAAAACAATTTTCTAGCTGAATTTAACTAGTCATTCACAAAAAGGTTTTGGATCTAGATAGGTGGATATTATTCTATTTTCTTTCTAAAAAGCAAGATATATATGCTCACGTATCGATCTTGTTACCACACACCCTCTTTATAGTGATGGAATCCAATCTTTGCAACTAGCTATTTGGGGACAGCGACCGAATGTTCTGAACCAAATAATTGTGCAGGCATCTAGCCCCTTCAGTTTTACAAGCAGTTTGTATGGATGCATGTTCATTCCAAACGTATGATTGTTGTGGCTAATACACAGAATCATCTGTGATCATTATTGCTAAGTTCTCCACATGCAAACTGTCCGTTTGGATATGAAGAACAGTTTGAGCAGCGTCTGAACTCTGAAATGCCTGAACTTAATTTGCTTTGGTCTCTGAAGCCTTTGGCCTGGAAAAAAAACTGAAACGGGGGGAAACTGTCGGCGTCCGTGTCGTGCAAAGAACAGAAGGTAGGATTTCAGCTCCGTTCGTGTAATTAACCTTCATGAGAGAGTATTGTAATTTCTAATTTACAGATGGAGGCGGAGAGAAGCAAGCTCTGAATCTTTGATAAGGAGGTGGAGGAGTGAGGGCGGGAGAACAGATGCCAGCAAGCAGCTTGAATGGCGACGTGACCGGCGAGGGAAAAGATAGAAAGGTAGATTAGATCCCCCACTCCCCGGGGACAGAAATCTTTGTTCCCTGGCTCCTCGCTCCTCGCCTCACCGCAGTGACCCCGCCGCATTATTCCTCTTGTTTTTCTTCCCTCCACCCTGATGAGCCCAGAACCCATGGTCCACTCTCCCACTCCCTGAGGAGCCCCTCCACGACTTCTATAAATAGCAGCCCTTCCCACACCCCCTCCTCTCATCAGCTCATCACAGCTCTCTTGATCTCTAGCTAGAGATAAGCAAGCTTCCTCTTCCTCTCGGTCGAGCGAGCGAGTGATCCTCTCTCACTCCCACCAGGAGCTCGGGTAACTCAAGGAGGCCAGAAGAAGAAATGGCGTCGCTGTCGATGACCAGTAGCTCGGTGCGGGCGCAGTGGACGAAGAAGCAGAACAAGCTGTTCGAGCAGGCTCTGGCCGTGTACGACAAGGACACGCCCGACCGGTGGCACAACATCGCCCGCGCCGTCGGCGGCAAGTCCGCCGAGGAGGTCAGGCGCTACTACGAGCTGCTGGAGGAGGACGTCAAGCACATCGAGTCCGGCAAGGTGCCCTTCCCCGCCTACCGCTGCCCCGGCGGCGCCGGCGCCGGCGCCGGCGCCCTCGGCTACGAGGCCGACAGGTACGCGCGTGACCGCCCGGCCGCGACGGCGAGCTAATAAGCTCTAGCTCAGCACCGTCTCGTTCTGACCAGCTTGTAGCCTTTTCTTTTTCTCCGGCGAGCTGATCGTCTCTGAAAAATCCGTGCGCATGCAGGATGAAGCATCTGAAGATCTAGGCGAACTTCAGAGGATGATGATGGTCGAGAAGAGGCTGCTCAGTGCTCACGCACGTGTATATATGATTGGGACAGCATGCATGTCCATGCTACTCTTAGCAAGTGGTCTGGAGAAGCAAGAAGAATCAGATGAGATGCATGCATGTTACAATCAATTAATAATTTGTATGGGGTGATCGAGTAGTATCCTAGCCTGTCACGCACGCGAGATCGACCGACCCATCGATCTCCCAGCATGTGTCCTTCGTACCCACGCGTATCTGTATTATATCCTAGCTGCATCTGTGTACCATACCAATCAAGAAACATGAACTTGATATTGATGCATTTCTACGAAGATGGCCTCGTTGTTCAGTATGCGTTTGGTGCCGGCCATTCGGCCAATGAACATGGATAAATCTGTGAAAAATACTCTCTCATCTATGTCTAATTAACATGCATGTCCCGGCTGGGCAGGCAACTGAGAACTGACTGCAGCGCGTAGGACTGTCAACAGTGGCGAATCCAGACTTCTAGTCTAGGGGGCTCTTCTTCCTCCTCTCCCCTTTTCTTCTTCTTCTCCCCTTTTCTTCTTCTTCTCCCCTTCTTTCTTCTTCTTCTCCTCCCCTTCTTCTTCCTTTCTTCCTCTCAAAATAATAGGGGGGGCTTAGGGGGGTATCCATGGTTTGTGAGGGGGTAGGGGGGCTTGATCCCCCCGCACCCCCCTGGATCCGCCCCTGACTGTCAATGAGCCCAGCTTGAGCGAGCTTGCCGCGCCTTAAGCTTAATCTTGAGCTTGCTAAAAGGTCGCGAGCCTCAGAACTGCCCAAATTAAACCTACAGTTAAGACTCAATCTTGACTCATTTGTAATTCGAGCTAATCTCGAAGCCTAAAGATGGAGCTGCACACGAGTAGTTGAAAGCATAAAATTTTCTGACTTGAGCAATTAATCTTAGTTATTTTTTGTTATATTGTGATTCAAATTCATTGTACAAGAAAAAGACCAACTTCCGACGGAGCGGAGCGGAAGCCTGATAAAGCAGAAGGCTGGGCCGGAGTTTGCACCACAACATATACCCTTGATTAGGGTTTGCTTCACAGTTTATTATTCCTCTTGTAAGCCGCCGCTAGGCATTGTAAACACACACCGGATGTAGTGAAGTTCTTACTGGCTAGCGCCCGTGATTTTTACCCTTCGCATTGGCAAAGTTTTCCACGTTAAATTCTCGTGTCTTCTGTGGTTTGATTTCGTTGTTCTTCGTCATTTTTTCACCGTCGCTTCTAACATTTTTAACTGTAAACTGGAGTCTTTGTACAAAGTGGCTGGCTTAAACCTTTATTATGATGTTCAAACATAGCCGGCCTAGTTCTTCAAGAAAAAAAGCTTACTCGGCCTCGAGCCTTTTGACGGCCCTATTGCAGCGTGGGCCGTAGGTGACCAGCTCGATGAGGCCCAACGGCGTGAACGAACCGGCCCATAAGTCTGGCACGCGTTCCCAAAGGCCCATGATAACTCGTCGGTGGGACGGGCATTTCCCGGTCGGCGGCGCGGCAACGCGCGGCGAAACCCCCGCGTTCCCGGCCCTTCGTCTCGCAGTTTCCGGTTTCCCTCGCGCTCACCGTTCCCCCTGACTCGTTGCCCAACCACTGCCTCCGAACCCTGGCACCGCCGCGTGCTCTCGGTGTCGATCTCCGCATCCCCACGCCATGACGAGCTCTCGCGCCGCCTTCGCAACCAGCTCCGGCCTAGCACGCCCCTCGATGAGGCCCGCCTGCGCCCGGTGATCTGATTTGGTCCAATTGGGCGAGCGCTCGGTGACGCGGTCTCCGATAGAAGCAAAGAGGGAATCGATTCGTCGCCGGGCGTCCTCCTCCTCGGCCAACCAGGTGAATTTCGGCACCCATGCCGTCGTCGCCAGTAAATTGTTGCCCGCCTTCCGATTTGATTATTTGGGTACACTCTACACTAGGTCGTCATTGCATCATTTTGTGCAGCGTGGTTGACGCTTTGGTCAATTTGTTGATTTACGGATGACACCCGCAGCTTCGAAGTATTTCTGTCCTAGATATCCCGTTAATGGTGTGCCGGTTGCCAGTTCAAGGGTTGATTTCACTTGATCCGGCGTAATTCTGCTGCAGTTTTCCTGGTGTTCAGTCCTTTAAAGGTTACTTACAGCTGAATTAGGTGATTACCAGTTATGGTGTCGGTGGCTTGCAGTATCTGGTTTCTTAGTAATAGCCGGGGACACTGATTGGCTTGTTTTCTGTATATATAGTGTATATAAGTTAAGTTAAAAATTAAAACTAGAGGCATGACTTCCCCCATTGCTTTTGCAGGATGGTGTATCGAACAGGTCAAGAGTCAAGACATGTCAGATCCAGCATTTCTATCTGAAGCCCAGCCCACAACAATTGAAGATTTGAATACTGTCCCTTCTGTGAGGGATGATTTGTGTGAATCATATGAAGAGTTTGAGGTGAGGCATATCAAGTGGTGTCCTGCATATGGCTGTATCCAGCATTTTATTTCTTATTGTCTCAGCAGCCTTGACCTAGGGACTAGAGAAGTCCAGTGCAGTGTCTGCTCTACAAATGCTTTTTATTTGATTTAGAAGCTTGCAGAAGTTAAAAGGACACTCACAGTCAAGGGAATTTTATGTTTGCATCATGCGAGTTAAGTTAATTGCATCAGAAATCATGCAGCATTGACATCTTTAGGAAATTTTTTTATTGATCTATAAATGCTCTAGTTTTTTTTCTTCCTTGGGACGGATCTGCTTTCTAATTTCATTATGGAGCCTTATATATCAATGATTGCTGCATAATCAACAAACATGTTTAATTTAGCCTGCTAGTCGAATTGAATTATATGAGTATTTAGAAGTAGCTGTTAGTTGATAACACACTGTTGCATGATTAATTTCTTATTATGTTCTATAATTTGTCTCACATGATGCACTGTTATCCACAGTAACGAAAGTAAAATTATGTGTGACAAAAGTTGCCATACAATTATTTGGATGATGACCATTCAATTTTCTAAAGAATATATTAGCAGTTCCTATGAATTCATTGTATGATGTTGTTTCCACACATGCAACACTTGAAAACATTGGAAAGTTAATAATGACCTGGTAAAGAATGAACTTCCTTTTTCTTCTTTATTGGTCATTTTTCCTTGTTTTCTCTGTATTCAGCTCAAATTGTTCTCATTGGCTCCTTAATTCTTGATGGTTTTTTGAGCTTGCACCTCAAGTTTTTCCTATTGCCTCCTTATTTAATACAAAGACATGAAAAGCTTTTGCATGTCGCTAAACAAGAAAGCATCAAAGAAGAAACTTATATGACAGTGGTTTTGACTAGTGAGGATAGAAGTTTTACGGCTTCGCCTCATCATGGGCTCATGTGACTTTCGTGAGCTACACATATTTAGTATGCATGGGAAACTGTCATGCTTCAATTTTTTTAAGAAGAAAATATTCTGTTTTAGCCATGGAGGCATAGAAGTTTGGGCTAGCTAGGTTGCTCTCATTCAAAGCAGATGATCCTAACCTTTCTATTTAACCTCGAAGATGAGTATGTATCTTCCCCGATGATGTGTTCTACCTGATCTCTCTTTTATGATTGCGTGAAGTGCCCACAGTAGCTGTTAGGAAACGCCTTTTCTAACAGTTTCTTAGGCATTTCAGTGCGCTAGAGTTGTTCAGGCAGTAAGATGCATATTCCTGCATTTACTCTGGGTAGAAAAAGGAATATTATATAAAACTATTCAGATAATTCAGCATTATTTTGGTAGGAAAAATACTTATATGGTTGGATTGTTTAAGACAACTGTTTCTAGATCTGAAACGACTGCTTGAACCTATCTTTTTATCCTGATACCTTGATCAAACTGAATTGTTTTTCATTGTGACTGCTGACCAGTGGTCATCGGAGGCTACCTTGCTGTCTCTATACCCTTTTCTTGTCAAGTATGATTGCCATATGTCATGTTCTCACCATTTTCTTTGGATGGTGGCTTTTTTGCTTTTGTCATAGGAACCTCTGAGTTCACAGTGGATTTGTGCATAGTTGACTTCTTGAGCTATGCCTTCACTAACAAACTTCCATTCCATCTCATGTCACCATGGTAGTAATATCTAAGGGGGGCCATGAAACGAACATGGCACCATTTATGCCATTTCGAGTGATTTTGGTGATCGAATGACAACACAACACTTGGACTAATATAATTGTTAAGATGACCATTTTCAGGCTTTTAGGTTCAAGTGATGACAAAGAGAAAGAGAAGATAGGCGTAGCAAGGCCCGAAGGGCCGCCCCTACGGGGGTCGGTCCAAAGGACAAGAATTGAAGAGACCGTGAAGAAATCCAAGTCAAAGAAATCAAGACAGAGATACTTCAGTAGCACCGGAAGAACCGATGCTATAGGCATCGGTGCATCCGATGGTTGCCGGATGATCCGATGTCCTGGCTTTTGATGCAAGTCTGTGAGGCACCGGTTCAACCGACGGATCCACGAAAGGCATCGGTGCATTGGGCATACCTTGTTCCAGAGACGATGTCAAGCGCCCAGGAGAAGATCCTTCAGCACCGGTTGAACCGGTGATGCATCGGTGCATACCATCGGTGTAATGACGTCAGCAGAAGAGTTGAGTGCTGTGAGTGACCGGTTTAACCGACGGCTAAGCATCGGATGAACCGGTGGTCACCGTGTCAGCTGACAGAAGCTCAACGGCTACTTCGGGTCTGAGAGTGACCGGATGAACCGACGCTACCCTAGGCAGAGGCATCGGTTCATCCGATGATACGCAGATTTTCTGCTGACCGTTGGAGCAACGGCTACAAGACTTGGTGGTCTATATATACGCCTCACCCCGGCCATTTGAAGATTGCTGGAGTTGCTGGACATCCCACACACACCCAAGAACATCTCCAAGCCATACAAAAGCATCAAGATCATATCCTTAGCCCTTAGCACACTTTGAGAGTGTTGTGTAAAGGATTAGCTCTTAGTGAGTGAGATTGCAAGGCTTCGAGCCTTTGTGCTGTGGTTCATTAGCGAACCAAAACAAGAGCTTGGTGCGCCGGCACCTTGGAGCGTGAAGCTCGCCGGCAACGTCATCGACCCTCCGACTTGGTGTGGAGCGGCGACGACATCTTTGTGCGAGGGACGTGGAGACCCCCATCCTTTGTGGAGAAGCTCCTTAGTGGAACCCGGGGCCAAGGTGACCGTGATTGTGTTCACGGAAGAGACTTGGTGGCCGAGTAGCAATACTCTTAGTGAGTGCTACAACAACGTGGATGTAGATGTGCCTTTGTGGCTAACCGAACCACGGGATAAACACCCGCGTCAAGAGTTTGCTATCTCCTATCCCGCTCTTTAAGCTTTCGCATTTCATACTAGCATTTTGTATGCCTTTACTTTCATAGAGTAGATTCTTGATAGAAAATGCTATAGGTTGCTAAACTCTTTTAGAATAGGGGTTTCACACTAGAACAACTATAGTTGCACATCTAGATAGTTTGTTTTAGTTTAAGTTTTGTGCAAACTAGTTGGAGCCATATGTCTAAGTTTTTAGAGTGCCTAATTCACCCCCTCCCCCTCTTAGGTTAGAGCACCCGATCACTTTCAGGCCACCATGCATCATAAACTTCTAAGAGAATAGGATTGTGGTATCCTGCTTCTTAGCGCAGAAATTGTATATCATATGAGGTAAAGAGTCATTGAGGAGGAGTAATCCATTCACGAACCTGCACGGCTGCTCAATATAGCATGAACAGATCTCTGGTCCCAGTTCAACTTGCTCTGTCTGTCGCATGACCTGTTGAAAGCTGCGCTAGTATGAACGCAAAACATTTCCAGAACCTGCCAACAATGTTCCATTCTGACCCGCCTCGTACATGATTTGTTCACAAGAATTTAATTATCTGGACTTAAACACTCGACACCAGCTGCAGTAAATGGGATTGCAAATACGTCAGTACTGTACGTAAGTGCAGTACATCACTGGTTGCAATTAACAAAGCTGCTGTTTTTGGCTAGGGTTCAACCACACAGTCTGCCACTGTGGTACAAGAGCCTTTCTGGGAGATGCAAGCCCTTAATACTGGTGCTCAGGTATGAAAGTGGTCCTCCCATGGGCCCCACGTCTGGCTTAAAGATTTGTTAAGTAAACTTATCAAAGGTCTAGTACATGAATGCTTTGTATTGATCTATTGATTAGTTGTTTAAACTTAGTTTGTTGAGTGGTTAGTTGGCTATGCAGCTCAACTTTGCGTGACTCGGATGCACGGGTGTGAATTCTTTATTTCTCTTCCCTTCCCAAATCCACTAAAATCCAAGTAAATTACTATATTTTACTCATAAAGATTAGGACTTGTTTAAGCAAAGATGCATGGGCTAGTGTTATGTTATCAGTTGTCAGATAGTATTAGTTTAAGTTTGGAAAGGATGAGATCAGCAGCTACTAAAAATATTTGAAGCTTCGGAGTTTGAGCGTGATTGGGTTTGATTGGCCAACACGTTGCTTAGGGACTTGGAGCCACAAGGATTAGTGGGTGAAGTTTATCAGTCTTGTCTAATGCCAACTACTATCTTGATACGAGCTGATATCCCATCTTAGCTCTTTGCTTTTTATTTACTGCTGGGAATATTGTCCAGATCTCATCTTTTCCCGACAAATTCTTCAGGACATATCTATAGAAAGATCGACAAGTTGCGTCCTCTTTGCTGCTATTGATGATGACAGTGAATTCCCGTGAAAGATATGTGGCAAATCTCTGCGCTGCTTTCTTTCTTATGTGAAGATCATTTTGCTGTCGAATTATTAGAACTGCAAAAGGGCGGGAATGGAAGTGGTTCAACTTCCACAGCTCTTTATCATACTTATCTTAAGAGTACAATGTTGCTGCTAACTACTCACAATGCTTGCAATCCAAGTAGGTGTGCTTCCAGATATTTGGCTACACGTTTAACAGTACTTCTTTGGCTCATTGTATCAGACGGATAGTTGATTATGTCTGAATTATTTTTTGTCAGTCTCTTTGGTCCGTCCCTTAAAAAAAGCAAGTTTGTCCTAAACTGATGGATGGGAACCTGCCACAAAGGCAAGGGACAGGGAGGGCAGCAAGGCAAACAGCTCTGAAATATCACAGTATTAGGTTTAGACACGGAAGCACACAGACCACGGCACACGGCAGTAGTCTTTATTCTTGAATAGTTCAACAAAGAACTCTTGGCCTCTTGCCCTCTTGGTGATTAATAAGACCTGTCAGAAGTGCATAGAAAAGACAAAACGATCAGAATTGATAGGAATGATCATTCACTAGCACCATGATGTGCTAAAGTTCAACAAAACTGTGCAGAAGTCCAGGATCACTGCATTCTGTGTCATACATCTAAACTGATTTTCTCTGGGGAGAAATCATCTCAGGCTCTCAGCTGCACCTGATTCTGCAGATGAAGTCAATAGATAATAACTTCTGATCTATTAGAGGAATTATTGATGATCTTTTCATTAATTTCTCTATTTTCTGATGGAAATTTTAGTTTGTGCGATTGAAACACTAGGTAAACGAGCTGAAGTGTAATTCCCAGTAAATATCATTTGATTGTAGATGCTCTTCACTTGTGGTACTAGTTAGAACACAGAAAATATTACTTATTTGTATTATGCTACTTTTTTGAAAGGATATAATGATATATTTTTCACAGAAACGTGGTAATGTTTTTGGCGTTGCTTTTCTTTTTTTGTACAGCTGCACCTTAATCCGACTTCCCGGATCCAAAGGTCAGGGGCCCGGTGCCCCAGTGGTAGGTCCGAAGCCAGCGCAGCATCTTTGACCTCAGCAGCTGTTGTGTTGACATCTTCGGTGGTAAGTCGAACACATCATAAACTGATGCTTACGAAACCATGGCCTAGATTTCGGTAATAACAATTAACAACACAATTTGTGAGCTGGCTTTGGCAGAGGTGCTGGCATGCTCTTATCGTGGTCTAAGCAGTCCAAATCAACTTAACATGCCAACGAGCATGTTTGGCCTGTGGAAAAGAAGGTTATTCGCTCGGTTCGGCACATCATGTAAACCTAGCTTAGGTCCACCTTGTTTGGCGCTGGCAATACAAAGTATATGTTTCAGAAAATTCATAAGGTACTAATACTTCAGGATGTATAAGAATTTAAGCCCCTGAAAAAAGACAGCCGGTAAACGCCTTGTTATTGCAAGAATTTATATGTATGCTGTGGAATATGAGGGCACCCAAAGGAACAAAAATAGAAGTGAGATCACTTGTCGCTGCATTGCTGTTAATTGCGACTATTTTCAGTACAAACACTTAAGTGGCAAGGAAGCAAGGAATCTTGCTGACTTGCTTTTCAACATTGCATCTGGTAAGTCCCATTGCTTTTGAGTTAAGCAGTCACAACTAGTTAATTCTGTTTTACTTTTCACAGCATAAACTTTCTATGCTAAAACTTGGTTACTCAATATCGTAGTAGAACATATTGTTCAGGAAAATGTCTAGTAGAACATATGCACATGCGAGGCTCAGCGGTATCGTGTTTTCTCCATGTCATTTTCAACTGGTTTGGCAGAACTATCCAAAATTAGCAATTAGCCTTCAAAGAAAACTGGACCAAAAGAAACCAAATATACCGGACTCATCCAAAAGTGGACAATGGACTTACTAGTTTGGACCAAAAGAAACCAAATATCAAGAACGCAAAATCCTGTGATGCTAAGTTTCTCATTATCCCTACTTTATCTGTCTCTCAATTTTCTTGGAGGGCATTCATTACATCCTTATCTGCCTCTCATGGTCTCATCTCTTGCAGCATGGGCCTCACAATTTCATGAAAAGAAATCCTTGGCTTCTGGAAGTTGGAGGCGACAGAAGCCACGTGAGTACGTGACCGTCCATACCCACAACTTCTCAGGAGTCTACAAGCTCATGTCCTCCATTAAATCCGTCAGGTTTGAAAAATGACTCTTTAAGTCCATACATGGCAGCTATGCGTTGCTGCTAGAGCCAAGAACAACACAAAAGCTTCACACACAACAGGAGGCAAGTACACCTCCAATTGAATGGCAAACAAACATAAAGGAATGAGCATTAGATGCAACATTAGTTTTTCTGCATGCAAGCATTCTTTTCCGGTATATTCTAGCCATGAAGTTAATCCTGCCTTTTTTCCTCCTGAATATAGAATATTCTCTAGCCAAATATATCAATTGCTGCTCCATAATTGTAATTAGCTGAAGAAAACTTAAGATTTTGGTTTCATGATACTCATTAGTTTATGCTGGGTTTTAAGCTTGAAATTTATGAAAATGCTGCACTAGAACTAGAAGGGAGGAGAGGTCACTAGCTAAATTCTCTATTGCTTTAAGTGAACATCAAATTACAATCTTGAGGAAAGCTGAGAGAAATTTTGATTGGTTAATCTTGTTGCTCGAGAGGTCAAGTAACAAGGCAAAATTGTAGCTACAAAGCATGCACAGTACCAGCTCCTTTCAATTGATCCCCCAACTATGAACAGAAGAAATCAAAGATAAACAAGCAAGAATCATGATGCAAAGAGGATGAAATGGCTACAAAAATTCGAAGGATAAGGTGAAAACAGAAAAGGAAGGGAAGAAGAAAGGATAGAGCCCTCACTTCCCTTGTTTAATCCCCACCTCTCTGGGAGCTCTTAAAAATAATGAGGTGGGGATTAAGCAAATGGTCGGGGCGCTGAGCCTTGTCTCCCGCCATGGCTACTGCTGCTGCTGCGGCGGCTGCTGTTGGGATTGTTGCTCCTGCGGCGGCAGCTGTGGCTGCCTCCTGCTGCCGCTGCCGGTGTGCTTGTTGTTGTGCATCCACACCTTGAAGACCTGGCGCCGCACGCCGACCTGCTCGCAGAACTGCTGCACCAGCGCCTCGTCCTGCTTCTGCATCCGCCACCCCAGCCGCTCCGCGAACGCCAGCATCTGCTCCTTCTGCTCCGGCGTGAACTTGGTCCGGAACCGCTTCCGCCGCAGGTGCCCCTGCGCCGCGGCGGCGAGCGCGGACGGCGGCCCGCGCTCCTCGCTGGACGACTCCGTCGTGGTGCCGCCGCTGCCGCTGGGCGTGCCGTGGTACGGGAACAGCGGCGGCGGCGGCGCGTAGTTGGGTTGGCTGGCGGCGGCGTAGGGGTGGGGCGGCGGCAGGAGGAGCGGGACGCGCGGGGCCGTCGGCGTCACCGGCGGCGCGGGCGCCGGGAGCAGCAGCTGGCGCCGCTGGGCGTCGTCCTTGCGGTGGAAGCTGCGGTGGCAGCCGCAGGCGGCGCACTTGAGCGCGTCGTCCCCGGCGCCGGCGCCGGGCATGAACTCCCCGCAGCCGTCGACAACATGCCCACCCAGCGCCGCCGCGTGGTTGCGCAGGCACTCGTGGTACCGCGCCACCTCGGGGGGCGCCGCGTGGTTCCCCGGGGCGGGGGCGGCCCTGCTGGGCGCGACCGGCGGCGCGGAGCTGGCGCCCATCCCCTCGGCGGGTTCCTCCTGGCCCCTAAATTCCATCAGCGCATGCCTGCCCGGGGCGAGGACCCGACGGACGAGTCCGTGAGAGCGACGGCACGGAGCGCACTCCCGTCCCCCTTCACACACTGTCGCAGGGGCTGGCAGTGCTCGCAGCTCGCTTGCCTCAGCTAGTATGTAGCGGTGGCGTTAGCTATCACCCGCTCGTATCCATCCCGTCGTTTCGTTTCCTAACGCTGGCTGGGTGGGTGGCCTGGCTCTGGCTGCCTGCCTGCGCCGCGGCAGCGGCGCCGTGTGACGGGCGGTGTGGTAGGCTTTTGTGCTTTTGTGTGGGGGCGGGAGGGATGCCGAGGGCCGAGAGCGAGGCTCACCCGTCACTCCACTCGCTTCAAGTGGCAAGTGATGGTGGCCGCCGCGGTGGTGCCGTGGACGTGGTGGTGGACTGGTGGTGGGGGTCGGCTGAGCTTGAGCAAAGCAGCTGAGGTGAGGCGGGCACGCGGATTCCGGTCTGGCTCGGTTGGGAAATGGCGCTTTTGTTTCCTCCGCCGGGGCGGGGGAGGCGCGGCGCGGCGACCGACCGACAGCGGCAGGGCTGGCTGACCCCCTCCCCACGCCCTGCTGGCTCCTGCAGCGCGGACCCAGCCCGGGCTTCAAGCCTTCAATGATTCAGCCGGCAAGAGCCGGGCAGTGCTCGCCGCTGTAGCCACGGGCCTTGGTTGACGGCCGTCGGATCGGGGCGGCGATCGGGGAACAGCGCCTAGTCTAGCCGCCCGCCCGCTGTTAGGCCAGGCTAGCTACTAGATACGCTGCACAGCGCCGTCGATCAGGCGCTTCCGGGCTAATTGACCACCCATCGTCCCTTTCGGGACTCGGGGAGGCTGTGTGTGGTGGTGAGGAGTGAGGACGAGCTAGGAGCCACAGCTCCATCTTGTGTTTCACGGCCTCCTCTCGTTAGAGGACAAAACTACTCCGGGTTTGGGTTTTGCTCTTCATTTTTTTTAAGTATGGTTCGGGACCATACGGTTTTTGTTCTTGTGATCGGATCCCACTGATTTTGTGATGCACTGATGGCGTTTCCGTATGCCGTGATGTGCGAAGATCTCGTACTGGATCCGGTCACCCCCACAAAGAGATACGAGATGCGCACTGGGAGGTGGAGGTACTGCTGCGATAGCATGTTCACTTGCTGCAGCCACGGATCGACTGATATCAGCTCGTGCCGCCGTGCCGGAGTACATGTAAGCATCGTGGACTCGTTGCGCTACGCAGACCAGATCCTTCGCTCGAGGGTCCGTAGTCCCGTACCCGCGCACGGTGACCTCAGCATGGACCAGGCAGGACACAGGTTGCTTTGAAATTTCAAACAAAGCTTAGCCTAGTGCCATGATTGTAACTAACAGTTGAAGCGGACACGTCTTGCTGGACCTAATTGGTCATTCACCCAATAGCCATCCATAGGTGCTGAAATATATTTTTGGGTATACTGTATACACCCTCATTTCCACAAGGGCGACCATTTGGCATGGCACCCACTTAAAACATACTCCATTTAATAATTGGAAACATATCCGGTGCAAACCGCATGTTTCGTGAAAATCCGTGCAAACCACAACAAAAAAAACAAAAAAGTCTAAATTCACCCAAAAAATCACACATGTAGATGATATGATGATACACAACCTTGTAAAATATCTTGTCCAAACTTGATTTTTTTTGTGAGATATAAAAATAATAAATTTCAATTCAGAAAGCTGTCTAGATGATTTGTTAGAAATTTGTTATTTTTATATCTCACAAACAAAGTAGAGTTTGGACAAGATATTTTATAAGTTTGTGTATCATCATATCATCTACATGTGTGATTTTTTGGTGAATTTAGACGACTTTTTCCGCTGTGGTTTGCATGGGTTTTCACGAAGATTGTGGTTTCCACCAGATATGTACCCTTAACAATTAGAGGTGACTCCACTTAATAATTAGAGGTGTATGAGTCGTTTCCTTCACTGATCTGTTTTCTAAATTGCATTCTTTGCGGGGAGGAGGAAATAGGTTGAAGGAATCGCAAAGAAAATGATCCATGGAAATATGTTTACAATGCATAGCACGAGAGGTCTTGCTTAATCGGTCATTACACCTTGTTTGTTTAGGTTTTGCTTTTGCTTAATGGTGATCAAAAGCCAAAAGCAAAAGGCGTATTTTATTGGAAGAGCAGACCTGAAGGTGCATTTGTTGGCTCACGTAGGATGTTGTTTTGAGGGCACTGTGTATTGTACAATTTATCAATTCATTCGGAAATCATTTTACAAGTACAGTTTTTCAGCTCACCAAAGTTTACAAGACCCTACTGAAGCCAGCTTTTGAAATGCAACTAGCTAACTGGATTGTACCCATGATCGTGTCCCATGAAAGAGAATTATTTTTTCTCGAACACGAAGAAGCGCTGCGTATTTTTGTATTTGTGAAGGGGGTCACATAGTAGATGATAATCACAATCAGTGGCTCCTTTGCCACGTTGTCAATCGGCATGCCATGCAAACAAAGCTTCGATCACAGAAACGACTGCAAGCGTAGACGGCGACTCGCGCTCCCAAAGGCGGTGGACATGTCAGTCTCGCCGCCCTCTCCTGCCAGCCAACCAGCTGCAGACGCCTCCGCCATGTCCTCCCCTTCGTTTCCTCTTACCCCAGCCACCGAGCCGTCACCGTCATCGTACCGTGCTTGGAAGACCACCCGGAGCTTCCCGGCGAGCAGCATCTCCCTCGCTGCTCCGCGGCGCAGCTTTCCCGACGTCGTCTTGGGCATCTGGCCACCGTCGACCAGCACGACCAAACCAACCCTCACCCCTTCTTCTCGCAGCACTGCTTCCCTTATGCGGTCGCAGAGGCCCCTGTGATCGCCGCCGCCTCCCTTCTGTAGCTCAGCGACGACGGCCACGTCGGTTTGCGAAAGCGAACGCGGCGTCGACGACGTCGTGAAAGCCGCGACGCAGCCGCCTCTCAGGCGATCCGGCGCGCTGCCGAAAGCCGCCGTCTCGACGTAGTGCGCGTGCACGCGGCGCTGCCCGCCGCCGGCGTCGAGCGCGATGACGTCGGCGCTCCGGCCGACGACGTACAGGTAACGATCTGCCCCCTTGACCACGCCGCGGTCGCCCGTGCGCACGAAGCACGCGCCGGCCCGCCCCGGCACCCTCGCGCAGAACACCTCGAGGCTCGCCGACGGGTGGCCGAGGTACCCCGACGCGTTGCTCGGCGAGGACACCCAAACCTCTCCCTCCACGCCGTCCTCCACGGGCTCGCCAGTCTCCTCGTCCACGACGGCGATCTCGATCTCCGGCCACACATTACCAGAGGACGGCGGCGGCGGCGACAGCCTCGCCGACGGCAGAAGCCTCATATACGACGGGAGGTCGTCAGAGCACCCGCCCCGCCACGCGGTAGACACGAACGTGCAGTTCTCGGCGAGGCCGTAGGACGGCGAGATGGACGTGGCGCGCAGCCCGTCGCGGCCGAACGCCTGCACGAACTCGTCGACGCACGACTTGTAGATGGGCTCGTTGATCAGGATCAGGTTGCGCAGGCTCCCGAGCTCAAGCGACCGGCCGGGCGCCGAGCGGCCGCGCCTGAGCACCAGCGGCAGCGCGAACGACGGGACGGGCGTGCACGTCGCCCTGAACTCGGTGACGAGCTCGAGCCAGAGCCGGGGCCGCCAGACGAAGGCGCCGGGGGCGGCCAGCACGCACGTGGCGCCGGCGACGACGGTGAGGAGCAGGAACATGAGGCCGCAGTCGTGGTACTGCGGCAGCCACGACACGACGACGCTGCCGGGGCACAGGTCGTAGGCCTTCCTCGCGGCCCGCACGTTGTGGGCCGCCGAGCCCGCGGTGACCACGACGGGCTTCGGGACGCCCGTCGTGCCGGAGGTGTACTGGATCAGGTACACGTCGTCCGCCCCACAGCCCACGTAGCCCGCCGCCGATCTCGGCCCACCACTACCGCGTTCCCGCTCCAACTCGCCGACGGCCAGCCAGCGCAGGCTCCTCAGCATGGCAGCCAGCCGGCCGGAGTCTCCGCCGGCGACGGCAGCGGCCGTCCTCGTGACGGCGTCGATGTAGCGCGCGTCGGCGACGGCGGCGCTCGGCCTCGTCTGCGACACGGCGCGAAGCAGGTGCGCGTGCGCGGGGCCGAACCTTGCCGGGTCGGGCGGGATGACGGGCACCGCCGTGAGCCCCGCGCGCTGGCACGCGAAGAGGAGCTTGACGAGGCGGAGCCCCGGCGAGGCGAGCACGAGGACGGCGTCGCCCCGGCGTAGGGTGCCGAGGAGGTTGCGCGCCATGCGTTCGACGGCGGAGTCGAGCTGGGAGTACGTCAGCGCGGTGCGCGACGACGTCGCGTCGTCGTCGGCCCAGATGAAGGCCGGCTTGGCGGCGAACGCCGGCAGCTTGGCCCATACCGGGAGGTAGCGGTCGACCACCGGCTGGTCGGGGTAGCACGGGTCGTAGTTCTCGGTGCACATGGCCGGCAACTGCGCTGCTCGTTACACTCCTAGTCCAGCAACTTATTAGCTAGTAACTAGCTAACGCATGGAATGGAAATGCTGTGCATGAGACGATGCCTATCAGGATGGAGAATTGGTCTATTTATATGGGAGATGAGGTGATCGAAGGCAGGATTTTTGTCCCCCTCCCTTGGAAAAAGAACGACAGGGTTTTTGTCCATGTTCCTTCAGAAACAATGGCGATGAACTAAAAAATGACGGTTCGTGCAAATCCCAGTCTTGCAAGATATAGTATATTGCTATTATTCATACTGCACGAACGAACCTGCTGCTGATAGCGTTCTGCAGACTAAGTACAACGTTGGTGACGTGGGTGAAAGCAAAGTGCAGGTTGGCGCTGCAGGCAACGAGGCAAAGGTTCTTGTTCCCTCCTCTTTGGGCTTAGCCCGGCAATGGTGGATATCTGAGAGCATATGCCCCCTACTGACCTGATCATCTACGTTCTGTATGCCAATAATCTATTCATGCCAAAAACAAAGCTCGTTTTTTCTTTTGGAGTGCCAACACTTGCACATTCATTCAAATATGGCACACGAATGGAAGAGCCGAAGAGGAGATACGCGGAATTAGTTGCCGTATGAATCCGTTGATGACAAAGGGAAGGGGAGCGACCAAGGTGCAGGACAAAAGATGACCAGTGAGATCAGCATCTCGCCGAGTATATTCGACTGTGTATTTTCCTGGGGGAGAAGCGATAGCACGGCGCCGGCGTGGCCTGCTGGTGATTTGTCCTTGGTCGGATTATTTGATCAGCAATCGCAGCAAGGACGGACTATCTAACGCTATCCACGCTAATCCTCCTCTATATTATTCTCAGAAAAAATATTTTTATCTAGTCATCGAGATTTTCTCTTCTATATCTAATTTTATTTGATCAGCAATCCCAGCAAGGACGGACTATCTAACGCTATCCACGCTCATCCTCCTCTATATTATCCTCAGAAAAAATATTTTTATCTGGTCATCGAGATTTTCTCTTCTATATCTAATTTTATTGTATATATTTATCTTTTATATGTCTACTCTATACCAACTACCATCAGAAGGGATACATATGTGATTTTTTTATTTTTTACCCCCTCGACGCCCTCTCTCTCCGCCGGCTCGCCCCCTTCCTGCTTCGCCCCGCCGGCCGGATCCGCGCGCGGCGAGGTGGCCGGGTGAAGCGTCCCCTCATAAGAGAAGACTTAAATGTGATACAAAACATCAGTCCCAGGAGGCTGATGCCACATTTATTACATCAGATGGTTCAAAACCTTACAAACCTTGGCGGACACTCGATACAGATGATAATAATAATTAACCAGGCTACGACATAACACCAGACCGCAAACCACATAGGGTCTACTACGGGCTCAGAGTACTGCGACAGCGGAGGCATCTCGACAGGGCCGGTACCACAGGCAAGGTTGGGTGTAGAACGGTAACCCTACTCGGCGTCGTCTGGCACGAAGTCTGGATCTTCTTCTGTAAAAAGTAAGAGTGAGGTGAGTACAAACGTACTCAGCAAGTCCAACCACACCCACGGAGGGGGGTTATAACAGAATAATATGCATAGGTAAATCAAGGATAATGGTTACGGTTTATTTTGCAGTAAATCGACATTTTATGCAGGGGTTTATTTTATAGAAAACCATTTAGAAATCAGTTTTTTTTTGCAGTAACACAGAGATCAGATTTTAAAACTGCTACCGGACTCCCCGTCCGTCGTAGCACACGGCACAACTGCCGGACACGATTCCAAAACAACTCACACCAGCCCATCCCAGAGAAATACTAGTTATGTGACCACACCATAACTCGCCCAATACCGTGGGCACGGACTATTCGAATAGATTCTTAACTCTGCAGAGGTGTGCAACTTTACCCACAAGTAGGATACCACAACTCGAACACCGTCGTGTCGGTGTAGATCCCAACATAGCCATTACCCACCATAGCTAAGCCTGACTAGCCATCACGGGATGCACCAAGGGGTCATTGACCGTTCACTTAGGTATAACCGGGCATAAGTCACTCGGGCTTATCCCTTTTCCTTAGTTACCCGTTGCTCTCAGCTCTCCTGATGGCTACCACACCAACTAGTGGGATTTATGCTACGCCGTTGCCCATTCAACGGTCGAGTGGTTTGCACGATAGTGGAGTTAGGTGAGATGACACACCAACTCGGTCCTTAGACACGACAAGATGGATATCTCCCTTCTTTGCCCTGCCACACAGGCATAAGCACACCAGTCGGCAATTCACACAGAAATGCCGTCCATCCCGTCCATACTCATCTTTCGAAAATCCACATTTTATCCCTTCCCACACGCACACATTTTCTTTATCAAATAAATCATATTAAGAGTAAAGTCCTAAGCGTTCTAATATCGATTAACGTCCGAGCAAAATCAGACATTAATCTAGGTGGTCAAGGAATGGTCATCACAAATCAAGGGGTGGCTATCCAACCGTGTTTTCATGCAAGTAAAACATATGCGACTTTATAAAACAGGCCATTGGGTTGTGTTTATAAAAACTAGGACAGAAACATGCATCAAAGGATGGGATTGAACTTGCCGTCTTCATAGCCTTCGGGGAAGTCCTGTCCTTCGGGCTCGGGGTCGCGGAACTGGTCCTCGTTCTCCTGCTCACAGTACTGCTCGTTGACGGGCTCTCCTTCGTTCACTCCGCGGTCTACAGCACACACAAACAAGCATCCAATCAATACAAGATCTATCGTTGAGCTCGAATCGGAATCGCATAAAATATAGAGATAAAAGTGACATCTTCGAGTGGTTTGGTAATAGCGCGGCCCGAAACTATAATAGAAGTGACATGATAAAGTTTGGGGTCAATCGGAGTTGTTTCGGCGCATGAAAATAACAGGTTTTGTAAGGGTTCAGGGCTAGATTAGGAAGCGGGGGCCTACTTGTAATTATTTTCTTGAGAAGGGAGGGGTCTGATTGTAATTTCCAGAAATACTTGGGTTAAACTGGAATGGTCAAGGGCATACTTAGAATTATGTTTTTAAGTGAAAGGGTTTTCTTGAAAATAAAACAAAGGATCGGGTCCTTTTTGAAAAGAAAGATTATAAGGACAAGGGTCCTTTAATAGAATGGGAGGAGAGGGGGGCCTAAATGCAAAACGGCCATTCATCCCCTTCCTCCCATCGCAAAACAGGGGAGGGCGCGCCGGCCTGCCGGCGGCGGCCATCCCGGCCGCTCCAGGCTCCGGGGGTGGCCATGGACCGGGGAACAAGAGAGAGGGGGGTTCGGGGAATCGACCCCCGGCCTCACCTCGGGCTAGGGTGGCGTGTAGAGGCGGGGCGACGGGAGCAGGCGGCGGCGGGCTGGAGTAGCTGCGGCGGCGGCGCTGCGGGCTGAAAGAGGAGGTTAGGGTCGGCGGTGAGGTGGCGTGGATGGCCGTGGAGCTCGGGGGGGGGTCCTTTTATAGCCCAGCGAAGGCGGTGCGGCGGCGTGAGTAGGTGTGGCCGGTGAGGTGGCCCGGCGAGCGGCGCGGGGCCGAGTAAAGGCGCGCGGCCGTCCGCGTGCGTCGTGACGCGGCGTGCGGCGGGGGCGACGAGGCCGTCGTCGAGCACGTGGGGCGGCGCTGTTCAGCACAGTGACGGCGCGAGCGGCGAGGCAAGGCACGGCGAGCGGCGCTGCGGGCGCACGTGGGCGCGTGCGGGCCGAGCAGGGCGCCAGCAGCGAGTGTCGCGGCGCCGAGCGGGGCGGGGGCAGTGGCGTGTGCACGGACGCCACGGCGCGAGCAGCGCGCGCGTGTGCGGGGCCAGGGCAGCGCCAGCGGCGGCCTCGGTGCAGCGGGCACGCGCGACCAGGCGGCGCAGCACTGGTGCGCGTGCGGCCGGGCAGCTAGGAGGTGCGCGCGTGCGGGGAGATGGCGGGGCGCGGCTGAGAAGCACTCGGAGCAGGCGGCACGGGAGCGGAGGAGGCACGGCCGGGCAGGGCAGGCCGAGTTGGCGTGGGCGCACGGGCGGCCGCGGGGCGTGGCCGGCACGTGCGGGTGCGCGCGGGCCGAGCCGTGCGGAGCGGGGGCGAGGGGGCCGGGCCGGTGCGCGCGCGGTGCACGGCCGGGAGCGGGGCTCGGGCGAGCGGGAGCGAGGCGCGAGGGCGGGGAGCGGTCGAGCGCGGAGGGCGGCGTGGCACGCGGCCAGGGAGGGCCAGGGCAGGCCGGAGAGGGAGCAGGGAGTGCGGGGAGGGAGCCGGCCTGGCGGGGCTCGGGCGAGCGGGAGCGAGGCAGAGGAGGGAGAAAGGAAGGGGAAAAAGAGAAAAGAAAAGAAGAAAAAGAGAAAAGGGGGAAAAGAAATGGGAAAAAGGAAAAGAAATAGGGAAAAAAAAGAAAATGGGAGGGAGGGAAAGGAAAAGAAGGGGGGCGGGATTCGCGGCGGCTGGTCACGACGCGTCGCGTTGGATGGGAAGGAGATGAGACGTGAATTGAATTCGGGTGTCGGATCAGATCTCCGGGGATCGGGAGATCGGAGCAGGAGGGTTTCCGGGAAGTTAGGGTTAGGGTTTGAGTCGAGCTCAACAACAAAAACAATTTAGCGCATGATTTACTTGGTGAATTTTCGGGATGTTACACCGGGCGGCGGCGGCGGTGAGCAACCAAGGCGGCCAGATCCTCCTCGCTCCCTCGCCATGGCCGGAGATCTGCGCCTGCCTCCCTCTCCATGGCCTGCGGCGCGCGGCAGACTCAGTTGGCGCAAGGTTCGGCTGCGACGCTGTAGCTCGACGGGGCAGCGACGGCGTCCATGCCTCCTCTCTCCGCCCTTCGCTCGTGATGGCGAAGACGGCAACTCGACCCCATGCCTCCTTCCTCCGCCGGTGAGCTCCGCCGCGGCGTGCGGGATTCGACTCGGCTCGAGCTCTGGCCGGATCCGCGCGGGGCCTCGCCGCGCCCCTCTGTCGCGCGCCCTCGCCGTGCCCCCCGCAGCGCTCCCCTCACCGCACGTCCTTTCCGCACGGCCTAGCCACGCATCTTCCCGCGCCCCCTCGCCGGCGGCGCCTCCCTCATCCGCACGGGGCTATGGCGGTGCAGCGTGACGAAGCTGCGGCAATGGCCCGGGGCGAAGCAACGGTGGCGGAGCAGACCTACACCTGTGTGGCTCAGCAGTTGCGCACGGCGCGAGCGGAGCCAAGGTGGGGCCGCGCGCGGCGATAGCAGACGCCCGCTACTGCGCTTAATTTGGAGGACGCGCATTCGTTCGCTTGGTTTGGACGAGGCGTAGCGGACGCCGCTGCAGCATGAAAAACACTATATGAGTCCCGCAGGAACTGGTACAGGCCGCAGATAGTCTAAGGCTGTCTGCACTGGGGATCTGTATCCCACGCGCTAGCCTTTTACAGTTCAACTTTGGAAAAAAAAAGTGCCGCAGCGGGGCTCTGTAAACCGGACGATAAAAGTAGAGAGCCAACTTTTCATCGCTATTCTCAGCGCGGTGCAGGACGTGCGCCATCGACTACGTGGCGCGGGCCCCGGCGCTCGCTCCAACCACCTCGTCTTCCTCGGCCGTGCGCGCGGAGAGAGAGGGAAGACGGCGACGGCGACGGGGCGGAGCAGGAAGGGAGGCGCCACGCTCCCCGCACGCGCGCGGCCCTGCTACGGAGCGGCCGGCCCTGAGGCCCGAGCTGGAGCTGCTCCGCCGGAGCAGGGGAGCCGGCATGAGCGGCCGGCATGGGAGGCCGCGAGGACGCAGGGGCGTCGGCACCGACACCGGCGAGGAGAGGGAAGGAAGAGGCCGAGCTTGGGAGAAGGAGCTCGCGCAGCCGCGCTCACGGGGAGGGGCTCGGCCGGCGCTGGTAGAGGACGCGCCGGGGCCGGGGCAGGAGCGGGCGGCCTCTCTCTGCCTGCCACACGCGAGGGCCGCCGGCGGGGAGGCTCGCCCCGCCCCGCAGCCGGAGAGGTCGCGTGGGTCGCCGGCGCGAGCCCCGGTCCGTGGGCGCCGCCGGGCCTCGGAGCAGGGGGCCTCGCCACGCAGAGAGGGAGGAGGGCGGAGGAGCGCTACCGCCGTGGACCCGCGCGGCGAGGGAGGAGCCATGGGGCCCCGCCGCGAGCTCGAAGGGGGCAGCCGCGAGCGTCTCCGTCCGGCCCCGCCCACGTGACATGGCGGCGACGCGGCGGCCGCGAGCGCCCCGCGTGCACCGCGACGGAGGGAGGAAGGCCGTCGCGGCCGGCGCTGCTGGCCACGCCGCGCGCGCCCGCCCGCGGGCCGCGGCCTCGCGCCCGGAGCTCGGCTGCCCAGGGGCCACACCGCCGCCGCGCAGGCCCGCCCCGGCGGTGCCCGCCCGCCAAGGAGGGCCGCTGCCGAGCCGCGCGAGCAGGGGAGGGGGAGGAGGCCGGTCGTGCCGCGCGCGCCGCCATCCTCGCGCGAGCAGGGAAGGGGAGAGCAGGGGAGGCGGCGCATGGCCTCGCCGGCCAGCAGCTTCTCCCTGCCATGGGAGAGGGAGGGAGGAGGGCGCGGCGAGGAAGGAGGGAGGAGCAAGGAGCGCCGCGGCTGCGAAGGGCGAGCGCAGAGGAGGGAGGAAGGAGGCCCGCCGCCGGGGCCGGGTCCCAGGCTCCGCCGCACCGCCGGAGGAGGTGGTGGCCGGCGGCGGTGGCCGGGGGAGGAGGGGCGCGGTGGCGGAGGGAGAGAGGAGGGAGGGGGGAGATAGAGAGAGAGGCTGGGGGAGAGGGGGTAGAAAAGAGAAAAAAATATATGACACGTGGGCCCCACGCTTTGGTAGTTGGTATGGAGTAGAAATATAGAGTGAACGAGCGCGGAGAAACTGAATGTAGAGTAGAGAATCTCGATGATCAAGATAAAATATTCTTTTTAGAAAGTAAACTTGGAAAGTGACGAGTGCGGAGAGGCGCCTCCTCCAAAGGCGGACGACGTCGCTAGCGTGAGCTGAGATGGCAGAGAGAGAAACCGAAGAAATCCTTTCGCTAGCGCTCGTTTCATCGCTAGCTGGTGGCACAGTTGCCAACGAGCTGTGAGGGGGAGTGCAAGGATCGAGAAGGTCATGCCACATCTTTTTCTTCTATTTATTGTTTCTCTCATCCAGACCAGCCGACGATATCGTCGATCTTTGGAGGAGGCCTAAAGAAGCATTACAACAACCAGCAATTGCTGCTGATAGGGAGGAGATCAGCAAGAAAAGATTCAGGCCATGGCATGAATACAACGGTAGATCTCTGCATTTCGGCGACTGCTTGCATGTCGCAACACATGGATTCTGACCCTGACGAGGACCAGCAGATGACCGAGCCGCACCCTGCAAGGTAGAACGCCAGTGAAAGTGACTTGGCAATACAGACCACTACAGTGTTACAGTACGACTGCCAGTATCTCCTCTCCAGATCCTCCCATGTGAAAACCACAGAAATACAGAAATAGCACTGCGGCGCCCCCTTGGCGGGAGCACGAATGCACGGTGGCACACAACAATCCAGATCTAGATTTTCCATGTTCCCGACAAAAATGCCGATCTCCACCTGATACTCCAGATCTCCGATGTCCCCCACAACACCGATCGGCTTAATCAGAAATCAGGAGCTTGGGGCGACGCGTAATCAGATCTCTGATGCTCCCCACAACACCGATGATACTGGCATCGAATGATTCAGGTCGGAACAAATGTCAGACAAATGGGCAGCAGTCATGTTCATTCTCAGTCGAAAATGTTGATGCAGCAAAAGAACAACATTTTCTGGACTCATATTCATCACTGTACCCTGCCGTAATGATGGATGGCACAGCACATAAAAATGATGTTCTTTTCATACAATCATACCACGCATGCTATAAGGATATATACTGCAACATAATCTTTTCTGATTAACAATCATCGCTACTTTTGTATGAACCCAAATCTTGATAGAAGAGCACATATAGCTTACACTCACAAGTCATCCAAGAGAGGCTAAAACATCATTAGTCTAGACAAGATAAAACGTGGTACGCAGTAGTAAGTACTCGATGATACTATGGTTTTTCCTCACCAGACTTGTTATACCATGCATTCTTCACTACAATCCTAAAAGAAAGGCAACCTCAAATCATAGGAGGAAGTGCTTGGCAAAGATACTCCAGCAGGCAACTCCCAAAATAAATGTTTGGATTCTCACAATGCATCCTCTCTCAGGACAAAGATGTTATGTTCTACTAGGATAGCAAACCATTTGGCAGTCTCACAGAATGGTACTAAGTACTAACCCCAGAACCCCACCAACACCTCTACCTGAAAGCCGACGGATCAATCTCGGATTATTGCTTCAAACCTAATGTAGTTACTACAGAACAAGTGTGGTTGTTTCCATATCTTGTTCATAACCTGCATACCTCTGTTCAATGGGAATAGGTCGAACTTACTTCTTACCAATATTCCCTCTTTCCAAAGCTCTCAAGAGCATATCACCACTGCGATACTATGGTTGTTTTCCTCTTAATGCAACATGTGCCTAACACATACCCAGGCATGTTGTGGAAAATGTATTATTATGGTTTCCAAAAAGAAATACGCTCCAATTTTTCAGGTTTATGCGCTCAATCACATCATACGTTATTTGTTCATTTCAACTGCAAAACAATTATGCAAATGCTCTAACAGGCATACTATGGACATACGTACACTATACAGTGATACCCATTCTGTCTTACTAAGCAATGGCACGAAAATGCCAATGGAATTAGAAGAGGGATTCTTGTGCTTAGCATACGCTTAATCATTTCATCACAGGTAAACTACAAGGATGGCACAATCCCAGGGGGATTCCAAAATACTGCTAACAAATTTTATAATGTAAAGAACGGCTAACCACGATCTTCACAAACTTTTGACAAGGATAAACAACACAAACCACATCGATAATTTAATAAGTTCGGACCAAAGTACTCATTCCCAATGCTACACTCCGGCCATTACAAAACAATAAGGGTGTGCAGAGCAACCAACTGATTCTCACAGCGACCATCATCCATCTAAGATGAAGAACTAATAGGAGAGTGATAACGAATTTGGAGAGTGATAACGAATTTACCCCATTCCTGGGAGCATCTGAAGGGGATCGATCATTTGGATGACGTTCTGCTGCTGCTGCTGCTGCTGCTGCTGATGCTGCTCATGTAGCATAATCTGGCCATCAGGCGAAGGGAGGGCAAGTGGTCCTACAGGGATGGCCGGCGCCGGCTGCGGCACCTTGGACTCAATGAGCCGCCACATATACCACGCCCCGACGGAGCGGTAGGGGCGCCACCGCTCGCAGAGCTTGTCCATCTGCGAGGGCCGAGGCACGTCTTCGAGCTCGTAGAGCATCTGCACGCCCTTGCGCACGCCAAGGTCAGCGGAGGGGAGCACATCGGGGCGCGCGAGGGAGAAGATCATGAACATGTGGACGCTCCAGGCGCCGATGCCCTTGACCATGGTGAGCATGGCGGCGAGGGAGCGGTCGTCCATGTTGATGATGGCGGAATCGGAGAGGATCCCCGAGACATACTTGCGGGCGAGGTCGTGGAGGTAGGACGCCTTGCGCGGGGAGACCCCGATCTGGCGGAGCTGCTGCGGGGTGAGCGCGAGGACGGCGTCGGGGGTCACGCTGGCCTCGCCGCCGAGGAGCGAGAGGAACCGGGAGTAGACAGAGGCGGCGGCCTTGAAGGCGAGCTGCTGGTAGAGGATGGATCGGACGAGGGAGTGGAACGGGCGGTGCGGGCACTGGAACACGGGGGCATCGTGGGCGTCGATGACGGCGGCGAGGACGGGGTCGGCGTCGCGCAGGTGACGGATGGCCACGCCCACCTCGCCGGCGGCGGAAAGGGGCCGGCCCGGGATCGCAAACGTCAGGCGGGGCTTCTTCGGCGGGTTGGAGTCGGATGGTCGGTGGGCCGCCTTCTTGGGGCGCGAGGCGGCGGCGATGGCGGGGGAGCTGGAGGTGGAGGTGGACGCGGCGGCGGCGGGGGCGGGGGCGGGGGCGGGCGACGCGGTGGAGGCGGGGGGCGACGGGGAGAGGGGCTGGGGCTTGGGCTGGGAGAGGGATTGCTCGCCCATGGATGGAGGACGGGGAGGGGGAGGTATGGCGTCTTGACTTCTCGGTGGATTCGGGGGTGGGATTGGGGGTGTTTGTGGTATTTCGATGCTTTAGCTAGTGACTACTACACGGAGGGAGTGTGATTGACTGTCAGAGCTTTCTCCATTTGTTTTCGTCTAAAAATGCTTCTCTCTGTTATTACTTAAAATTTGAAATCATGGTAAGCCTCACATATGAATTCAGAAAACTGCAAGGTTAAAATATTTTCAATAGATTAGATATTATACTCATTCCATTCTAGAATATAGTTATATTTATATTTATTTAAAGTTAAATATTTCATAACTAATCAACAATGATTTAAAAATAATTAACTTTAAATATAAAAAATTGCATGTTGTGTAGTTCCTTTTGCGACGAACCAACTAATTTTATTTATATATCATCAATTTTTATAATTTTTACTATTCATAGTTAAAGTTTAATAATTAATTTAGAAAAAAAACTAAACATAGGTATATTATTTAATAAATGGAGTATGATATTTGAATGATGCATGTTGATTATGGTTAATAAACACTTAATATATGAGTGGTTTCAGTGGCAAGCCTCAGCCGATTATACCATAGGCGTCAGTCTCATCGTTACATCAGGATTAATTATTGTGGTAAACAGTACTGAACAGTGATGTATATAGAATTTGACGGATTTTAGGGTCTGGCGACTCCAATGAGTAAAGGCAGCTCCTGCCCCTGATTGATTTTTGAGCAGTTGCATATTCTAACAGTGGTGGCGTAGCCAAACCGTCAGAGAGTATGCATGCATTTGTTCTTCAAATTTGATAAGTCGAAAATTGTTTTCCTCAATCAATATGCAATTCTGATAAAGACACAATACATTTTATGGTCACGTCTCTTGCTCTTCATTTTGTTAATTAGATTTCACACCGTGGATCTTTAAGTCAATTGGATACCAGGTATTTAAATATGTAATTATCATAATCTAATAGGTATACTTGAAACCATTATATATAATTATGCGGTTCTCTTGTAATTCAGCCCATACACATGACTCTATACTAATATAAAAAGTGCAATTCAAATCATATAAAGTCAATATTAAATTATAGAGTCACTTCATATATCTCTATATAATTGTATGTTTGTCTGTTAGATTAATTTCAAAACATCACATGGATTAGTTGATATACATATAAGTATCGAAACTTCAAAGTGATAGGTTAGTTTGAACTGTATTCTTAAAAATCATAATTATTTTATACAGAACATCTTTACGTTCATCAGTGAGGATAGCGTCTTTTACAAGTTTGAATTACCAACACGCCAAGAATTATTACATTGCAGCTTAAAAAAAAGCTTAAAACGGAAAGAAAGGGTTGGATGCATGGCCACCTCCTCTCTCCTGTCCAGCTCACCAGATTTCTCTGCCCACGACACGGTCACACGGACCAAAGGAAAACGGAAGAAACCATACGGAAAGAGAGACTACCACTTGCTTCCCTGACCGTCCGTCCGTCCGTCCGTCTCCCTTCCCTCAAAAATCTCTCCGCAATCAAACCGCGGTCGCTCGGACCCATCGCGAAACCGCCGGGCGGAGCGCGAACGCTACCCGCTGCTGCCGGGGAGATCCATCCGGCCCTGGTTTCTTCTTCCTTTTGTCGGTAAGGGATCCTAGCTCTGGTTGCGTGGGGGTGGATTGATCGATTCCCTTGTTCTCAATCAGATCCAAGTTTCCGTCCACCCGGGTTTTAATTGCGTTCCTCTTCTCCGTCAGCGGCTCAGCACTGAAGATCGATCGGCCAATTAAATTTGCGCTGAGAAGAATTGAGAGGTCCAGGCATGAGCTTCCGGGACCAGGAGAGTGGCGGGGAGGATGGGGTCCGGACGTCCTCCGCGTCGGACCTGCGGAAGCCGCTCCTCAACACCGGGAGCTGGTACCGGATGCCGCCGCCGGGGGGCATAATGGGCTCACGGCAATCCAGCCTCATGGAGCGCCTAGGCTCCTCCGCCTTCTCCATCCGCGACGTCTCTGTCTCGGCCACGCTCTGCACGCTCATCGTCGCGCTAGGTCCCATCCAATTTGGCTTCACCTGCGGATACTCCTCGCCCACCCAGGACGCCGTGATTGCTGACCTCGGTCTCTCCCTCTCCGAGGTGAACCATTGTCATCTCTCGTTGGTGCGTCAACCCCTGTAATGCTTATCTTTACTTGATGTTGCTTGCCTTTTTTTTTTGTCTGTGCAGTTTTCCCTGTTCGGATCACTGTCCAACGTCGGGGCGATGGTGGGAGCCATTGCCAGTGGGCAGATTGCAGAGTATATCGGACGCAAGGGGGTGAGGTTTTTCTCTCTCGTTTTGTCTTTTCCTATGTAATGAGATGCAATACAAGAGGACAAGACGGGAGATTGACTCATGTTCTAATTTTAAATCATTTATCTGAGTTCCCATTGTAGCAGTACTATAGGAGGGTAAAAAGGTAGCAACTTTGTTAGTGGAGTGGGAAGCTTCAAAGATCCGCTTTTGATGATTTTCAGCTGAAATTCGCTAGTGCACTGATTGATGTTCTCTCTTTTGCTGGTCTTGTAGTCTCTCATGATCGCTGCGATCCCGAATATTATAGGGTGGCTTGCGATATCTTTTGCAAAAGTAAGGTTCCATTACCATTGTTTTTAATGCTCCTGCTGATGATTTTTCTTTGTTCTTTATGATGATAGGATGTGAACATCTTATTTTCGTCTGAATTGGTTTATTTTCAGGATTCATCCTTTCTGTTTATGGGACGGCTCCTAGAAGGGTTTGGAGTTGGTGTAATATCTTATACGGTATGCAACTCTTTTGTCCTCCCTCTTATTAGAAACAATTTACACTGCACAGAACTAGTGACATTTTCATGTCCCACCATCTTCCAACCCTTAAAGATTATAGTGCTTTGATATGTGTTCTTTTTCCAAAATAGAAAACAATACCTGTCATAAAGATATAGTCTTCACAAGTTCATATGAACAAGCAATCCCAAGATTCAACACAATGGAAACAAAGTAGCATGGCGCCAAGCACTTAGCGGCGCTCTTGGCGTAGTGGCTTCTCTTTTCTTTGTTGGCCGGCCGGTCTCTCTCCCCTTTTTGCGAGAACTTGTGCTCGAGCTTGTACAGTGCTAACTCTTTTGTTCTTGCCTGTCGGGCACCCTTCTTTTTAATATAGCGGGCAGCTCTCCTGCCGGTTCGTTTTTTTTTAAAAAAAATAGCATGGTGGAAAATGGCAACATACTAAGGAGTATAGATTGCCCACGATGAAACAAAACTAAAGAAATAAATCTATGAAGATTTATACAAGTTATTTCCATTTGTTATATAGTTCAAAAATATTCATGAGACAAGAAAACCCAGCACGGATCCTCATTCAATAATATGGTATGCATATTTCACCGTCAAAAGATACTAGCCCTTAAAAGTAACAGGAACTCGATGTCAACTTATTTTTGCTAATCTTACTTGCTGCAATATGTCCCATATTGTACAGTGAAATTTAATTTTTTATGAAACCTGAATGATAATGAATTTCAGTAAATTTTCCTTGCATGGCAATAACATAGATAGATACCTTTCTATTCCTGCATACTTGCAGGTGGTTTCTCAATGGTGCATTCACGGTTAAACAATATCGTTTTTAAGTACATGTTAGCAATGCATTCATGGTTAAACAATGTCATTTTCTTATGCTAGCAACTTAGTTGCTTATGCTTTGTTTTTCTTATGACCATTGCTACTTATCTGATTGTAACTCGTATTTCATGGTCTCAGGTACCTGTTTATATTGCAGAAATCGCCCCACAGGACCAGAGGGGAGCTCTTGGTGCTGTCTTTCAGGTAGTTTCTGATGACTGATAGTGAACATCAGCATTTTATTCATGCATAACATATGTTTCTCAACTTCAAACCAATCCATAATTTCTTTTGCAGCTCTCAGTTACGATTGGTATATTGCTTGCATACCTGTTTGGCATGTTTGTTCCCTGGAGAATTCTTGCTGTTCTAGGTATGAATATGATACGTAACTATGGTCTTTTAGTTTAGCATGAAGCAACATATGCTATGTGGCACCAATCAATTGACTAAGTTGATTGTTTTATATATACAAATCATCTTACTAACTATTTTCAGTTATTTCTTTCATACTTTTAGGCATTTTACCTTGTTCAATCCTGATTCCTGGGTTGTTCTTTGTTCCTGAATCTCCAAGGTGGCTGGTAAGTATTGCGTCATAGTAACTTTTCATAGCATCAATGGCGAGGCCTGAATAGAACAGATTGCTGTCTCAGGCGAAAATGGGAAAGATGGAAGATTTTGAGTACTCGCTGCAAGTTCTGCGGGGATTTCAGACTGACATCACAGCAGAAGTAAATGAAATAAAGGTAATCATCCTGGTCAAGCTGTCAATGTATTGCTAGTAATAAGAGATGTTGTAGAGTTCTCTTATTTTGCAGCATAACGTTGCCAAAGGAGGCTTGAATTACATAATTATCTGCCTTGTTTACACAGCGATCAGTGGCATCATCAAGGAGGAGGACAACCATTAGGTTTGCTGATATCAAGCAGAAGAGATATAGTGTTCCTCTTATGGTTGGTGGACTGCTTCTAATTACTTTTTGTTTACACATATTATGTTCGATTTTTGGCTTACTGGCTTGGTTTTTAGATAGGAATTGGTCTCCTCGTGCTGCAGCAACTAAGTGGTGTCAATGGCATCCTATTTTATGCTGCAAGTATCTTCAAAGCTGCTGGTAAATTCATGACATGATCAATCTTTGTATTACTAAGCATACTTTTGTGCACTAGTTTTTTGCCACAAATGTTTCGAAACTCCGATTCTAGATTCTACTATAACTGAGATGTGCTGACCAGTGCTTTGCCGTCTTGCATATTTTGGGACTTGCCTAGCAAATGAAAACCACCTTGTTTCTGTGTGATTTTATGCTTGTGTGGAGATGCTGTCATAATGCTTCATTTGATACCTAAAATGGGGAGATAATTTTCTAGAATATAGACTTCATCAAGTCTGATATCTTACCGGATTCTCTTTCTTAACAGGTATTACAAATAGTAATCTAGCAACATTTGGTTTGGGTGTTATTCAGGTACATTGTTGGTGTTTTATCCCTTGTTGCTCAGATAAATTTTAGCAGATATGAGCTTGGCATTTATGGGATCTAATCATTTCAGGTGATTGCTACTGGAGTGACAACCTGGTTGAGTGACAAAGCTGGTCGAAGGCTTCTTCTCATTGTTAGCTTCCAACTTTCCCTCACGATTGTTTATTCGGCGTGCTTATCCAACTATGCTAATTGAGTTGTTCTTTTCAGATTTCTACTACTGGAATGACCATTACTCTCGTTGTTGTTTCTGTGTCATTTTTTGTTAAGGTAATGCCACTTAATAGTAGCATGTTATTGTTTGTTTCCGAAATAATCGGTTAGATTATCATTCCTTTATGAAATATTCAGGACAACATAACTGCTGGCTCTCACTTATACTCTGTAATGAGTATGCTTTCGTTGGCTGGACTTGTGGTTAGTTGCACTACTATTACATATTATACCCCCACCCCCACCCCATGTTGTGATATAAGCTTGTTTAAGGCCGTCTTTTTATACTCCAGGCATTTGTGATTTCATTTAATCTTGGATTGGGAGCCATACCCTGGATCATTATGTCTGAGGTATAGTTTGCTCATCCTGGCTTCGCTTCTTATACTTCAACTGTTGGCTCTATATTGTTTTACCTTTACTTGATTATTGTGACTGAATTGACACCTTTGTCCCAGTTGTGAATTTCTACATTTTTTTCTGCTTACCAACAGATACTGAACCCCCAATCCCCAACTTCTTCCAAACAGAGTTTCCTTTTGGATGGTTTAAACTCACTGTTATCCGTTAACTAGTTGCTCCAACAAAACTGCATTATTTTCTCTAGCCAGATGACATTAATGATATTCATAGTCATAGCCACAATTAATGCAATCACCTCATTTAGTAAACTAGTAGATTTTTAAAGTTACAAATAACAGCAAGCAGCCTGTCATTGTGCATGTATAATGAAATTCCTAGAGCTCATCTATCAACTTCTAGGGAGATTTATGTATTTACCTTGTGTTCCGTCAGATTCTTCCTGTTAGTATTAAGAGTCTTGCTGGAAGTGTTGCCACCCTTGCAAACTGGCTGGGAGCATGGGCCATTACTATGACGGCAAGCTTGATGTTGAGCTGGAGCAATGGAGGTACCCTGCTGTCCTTATTACTTGAAGCATGTCCCTTTCCCTTGCGACGTCAGATCTGACCATGACTTGTTTTGATCAGGAACTTTTGCTATCTATGCTGCCGTGTGTACCATGGCCCTCATTTTTGTGTGCTTGTGGGTGCCGGAGACCAAAGGAAGAACGCTCGAGGAAATTGCATTTTCGTTCCGCTGAAGCAGTCGAATGTTCTGAGACCAAGCATCATGATGAAAGTCAGAAGATCTCCCCATGTGCTATCAGGACGTGCCATTTGGGAGGCTGAACCCATGAAGTCCGCAGCAATCTTGCAGCCATGTTTTGTTTGGATGTACCATCTTGTGTGTCTGTGTAAATTGTACAATATGATTCTTTAGCAGGAGGCAGGTGTGTTTATATGTGTAATATATAATGGAATAGTAGCAGAAGGCACTGAAAACCCTTGCACGGGTTACGGAGGAGAGCGATTTGTTATTTCATTGAGACACATTCAGAATAAATTTTTTTGAGCAAATACATCTCCGAAGCCGTCACTGTGAAATACAACTCAATGCGCCTGCCTGGTGCCTGCATGTGGTTGCCAGCCTCTAGTCCTATGCTGGAGCCTTGAATTAGACATGGACCTAAATGCCTGGGCATGATTGTGCAGTGGTAAATTGGCCATGATCACCGAAAGAGAATACGAAGAAATTCTTCAAAGGGGTTTCGGATAATCGGACGGGGGATTCAAGACTTGTGATGCGCACGCACCTTGAGTGCCGTGGTGGCGACTTGGGAAAGACTGGCACGCGAAGCCCATCCCCACGGGCCATGGACCACGGAACTCATCAGCGCCGGCGATGGCGGATGGCAGGGGCTTCATCCGCCGACGCCTCTCCCGCAGTACGAGCCTTGAGACTTCGTGCACCCGCCGGAGATCCGGGACAGCAGGGCCAAGCCATGTTCGCCGTGACCAGTCAACACTACTAGGCCACCATTTTCGTGACCAGTGGTGATGATTCCGCTGACTAGAAAAGGCCCGCCAAATCATCCTATCATCACCTCTCTACAGCCCATTGAAGAGCCCAACCGGATGCGACATCGGGGCCGAGACTTTTCCAGGCTGCCACAGTTTGGACTATTAAACATTTTGTCCAACTCAAACTTGATCATTTGAAATCCGAAGAAAAATTCAAAGTTGAAAGCCAATCACAAAAAACAAAAATACCAACATTTTTTAATTGTAATCTAATAATAAAAAACCGAAACAGATTGTCTAATATAATTCCATCTAAATATACAAATATATATACAAATAAAATAAAATATAAATTTATTATTCATTAGTAGGGGCCGCGCGAACGCGTACCCATCTACCACAAATTATGACATCCACTCTCCCACTTGGGGAGATGGTAGGCTAGTGCACCTCCCAAGTGCAATGAAGGCCACTAGCCCAGGCCATGACCCTTCTTGATCAGCCATCGACCCCGTCCAGGTAAGTATGGATCAAGGTTGCACCCTGGAATCGCTTTGTAGCTGCTCCCGGGGAAGGCAACGACTAGAGGAACAGTACGGAACTAAAATCTTATGCTAATCTCCTCCTGTGTGGCTGTGTCATGTCTGTCGTCGGAGATCCGAGAGGACTACGGTTACAGCCTCCTCCTGTGCAGCCCGGGTCCGGCCAAGCCCGTGCCTTTTCTGGTTGTCCGCAAAGTAGGCCCATGAGAATCCGCGGTTTTTTCTTTTTTATATTTAAAAAAAAATTAAAATTTCAAAAATATATGTCTGTTTTGGAAAATTTCAAAAATATACCCCGGTCGCCCTATGGGGGCGACAGGGCTCAAATGTAATTTTTTTCTTCTTCAAATTTGCAACAAAGTCCCTGGAGAAAAAAAAAGAGGGGGCCTGTCGCCCCCCCCAACGGGCGACAGGCCCCTGTCGCCCACCCCGTTGGTGGGGGGCGACAGGGGCCTTCCCCTCTATTTAAGCCCTGGCCGCCATTCGCCGTCATTCTCTTTGTCATTTGAGCCTAAAAATTCAGGAAAAAAGAGAGGGGTGAGGAGAAGAAAAGCGGCGAAGCTCTGCCGAATTGCGTACTCCTGATCTACAGGTAACTTCCGTATGAATCCATTGATATTGTATAACAATTTAATTTAATTAGTGGATTAGCTGAATTAGATTTGGTGCTTTAGAACACTGGTTTAGTATTACAATTTGAGTACTATTACAGACTTTTTCAAATAAAATAATTATACATTAGAATAGAATTATGACAGTACCTTATTGATATTGCAGCATAAGGCAATGGATGCCTCAAATTGTGGAGGATTTTCATGGACCAAAGAAAAATCTAGTATAATACTTGATATCATGACCCATCTTGTTATCAGTAAGAAGTTGGATCCGTTAACGGATGGTACGATAGAGATGGTGTTGTCCAAAGTAGTAGAGTTTAAAGATTTCACATTATTTCGAGGTATTACGATGCAAGATGTAATGAGACACCTGCTAGAACGTCGGAAGATATACATGAGAGTATGTGAACTAGCAAATCATCCTAATATCATTGGATTCTTACAAAGTTCTTGTAAGATATGAATGCGGCCAGAGGTGTATGAGATGCACATTAAGGTAACTCTCATTCAGTTCTAATCCCGTCCGTCATTTCGAATCCATATTATGAAACAGTAACATTGTTTTTAATTATATGCTAGGATTACCCCGAGGACACGGAGTTGATTAAGAAAACGATACCAAATTTCCGTAAATTGGTATGTATCTTCGGTGGTGGACTTATGCCGCAAACTAGACGAAGGAGGCGAATAAGATCTTCGGGTGATAGTACTTGGCCTGCGCAAGAACAGATGCCCGGAGGTTCGTCGAGTCATGCTTCAGCACCTCAACCACCAACTTGTGTTAACTGGGATGACGACATGGATGACTTCATACCCCCCAAACCATGGCCTCCAACACATGATGTTCCTCCCCCTGTACATGAACCTAGAATCAGAAAGGAGACAAAGGGAAAGACAAGAGGTTCGTCAAGTCATGTTGCACCACCTGCAGCACAAACTTGTGTTAACTGGGATGACGACATGGATGACTTCATGCCCCCCAAACCATGGCCTCCAACACATGATGTTCCTCCCCCTGTACATGAACGTAGATCCAGAAAAGAGAGAAAGGGAAAGCCAAGAGGTTCGTCGAGCCATACTACACCACCTGCAACACCACCATCTGTCAACTGGGATGACGACCTAGATGATTTCATGCCATGATCTATAACATATGATGTTCATCGGTTTAAGATGTATTCGCATTTAGTATTGTTAATGTTGTATTATGCTTGTTTGTATGTCTCGTACCTAACTTGCATTCACTGGACATGTACATAATGTCGAGTTTGAATCGTACTTAGTCGTAATGGAGCATCGAAGTATAAACATACCATATATTGTATGTAATGGAAAATACGAGAGTGATCAGTGACGAACGTTGAAGTGTATAAATAAGTGGTCCACAGCTATCTCATTACAAATAAACATCACACAAATAAGAAATAAGAACTAAGAAATGCATTACGTAATGTGAACCACCAAATTTTACATCATAATACAACGATAATGAAAAACACATCACACATGCAGTGGCATGTCAGAACCCGTTACAAACTACGGTAAACAGATTCTGGACTAACCTAACATGCCTTAGGTAATTTAAAAAAAACAGAACAAACACAGCGATGCAGCATGTCACTAGCACTAGGGAAGTCCTAGTAGCCGTACCCCCACGTAGCAAACTGCGTTGAGTCTTCTCCGCAGTATCCACCCATTGCAGGTGGTGCAGGCGGTGGTGCCGGAGGCGCAGGGCCCTTCTTCTTGTGACAAGGGCAGTTGCAGTAAGGAATAGTGCATGGTTCATCCTGTGAACCGGCTGCATTGCTGGTATCATCAACTTCGTAGTCTTTATTACCCTCGCTCACTTCCTCATAATGGTTCACCTTGCATTCCAGATCAAAGATCTTTATCTGGAGGTACTCGATGAACTCCTGAACAGAATCAATTGGTGCAGGATCTACCCACCTAGTAAAACCATAGTTTTCTGGAGCATCGAAAGACTGCAAAACAAATTTCATGTAAGGTGTCTCATTGAAGATAAAGAAATGAAACAACCGAGTATTACCCATGCGTGTGGACATTTAAAGAAACGCCGACCGTCATCCATCCCGTCGGTGCACATCTGCACTAAGCAGTCCGCACCATGTCTGCATTTTGGCCACGGTTCTCTACGATTATCGTATTGTCGAAGAGGAGTTTCATTGGTAAATTCACTCTTGTGCTGTGGCGGAAACTCAAACACTGGTTCCGGAAAGGAATCAGGTCCAAGAGGCCCCTCCCAAATTATGGGGTCTCCCTTTCTTCCCACTTTTCCTTTCTCAAAACCATAGTAATTCTTCCCGCTAGACCCACCTCCAGACATTGGGTATACAATGAGGTTTGGTGTTTGAGTTGTGCTGGGAGTTCACAAACTTGGGAGTATTTATAGGCGCACAAAGGTCTGATACCTGGAGTGTGGAGTGTAAATGCACCTAAAAAACCTACATGACAACACAGTGAAGAGGCTAGCTGACCTAACACTGAAAAGGCTAGATTCGATGCTCGAAATGACTACTCGATGCATCTCTGTGCATGCAGACTCACAGCACTGCATTGCTGCCGCTCGGTCGATCGCGCCTAGATGCCGCCTTCCCCACTACACGCCACAGACCTTCGCTGTAGAATGACATGTCCGTCGTCCTCGCCAGAGAGACTGCTTTGAAGGTGAGCTGGTGTGGTTGCCGTTTTGTCACATCTATTTGAAATGGTGGAAGAGCACTGCTATTTGAAACCCGTGATCGTCGTGCTGAGCAGTGGCAACTTGTGATCTCGTACTCGCAGCTAGATACACTATGGTTCCTATTTTGAGCTATTCGAGCGTGTAGTCGTCATCATCGTCGGCGGGTGAGGTCTCCGGATGCTTTTTAGTATTCTAGTGACATGAAAATGTGTGCTTTTTAGCAGCAGACCCCGATGTATTTCTTAGTTCTTAATTCTTATCGTTATATTAATAAAATATGTGTTTTTTAGTATTCTAGTGACATGAAAAGCTCCTAAAATATTAAGGACAAGTTCAAAGATTTCATAGACTCCCGGCTACAACTACAAATTAATGGTAAAGGCTACAACACACAAAGTTAAGCTCTCAACTTAAAACATAAACAACTAATTGCAGTGGCATGTGCACGCGACAAGATAAACAACTCCTTCGCACGGCGTGCCCTCTCTCGCTTTCTCTCCCTGTCAGCTTCACGTTCGGCCGCCGCCTTACGATCCACCTCCTCAATCCTCTTGCGGATCTCTTCTTGCTCTTTCTTGCGCTTCTCCTCTTGCTGTTCCTCGTGCTTCATTCGGCGCCAACGTTCTGCAGCCCACCTTGCTTTTTGTTCCACAATGTCCTTTGCCTGCTGCGACTGCACGGTGTCGAACCACTGCATAAAATCACAAAGAGACGGAGGAGACTTTGTCCAACACAAGTTAGAATCATAACTCAATGTTAGGTCACAGAGAAAAATAACGTATGTTCTCCTGCTACCTTGGCCCGGTCTTTGCTGTATCGCTTAGGTGGATCATATTCGTAGTTCTCATACATAAAGAACCTCATGCCGTAGTCATCTCCTAAAACCTCAGATTGCATGAACTTGCATAACGAACCGCAGAAGCACATTGGCACATCAATTCCTTCGGGTACGGTGGCTTTACACTTGCTCCACGGAATGTTGGTTGATCCTGACGAAGACATTGGCGCTATTGTGTGGTGCGCCAAATAAAAAATAATGATTTAAGCAATGCACATATCGTATACCAAATCGATGCGTGAAAATATAGGTACTGTCATAATTCTATTGTCTTATACTGCAATATCAATAAGGTACTGTCATAATTCTATTCTAATGTATAATTATTTTATTTGAAAAAGTCTGTAATAGTACTCAAATTGTAATACTAAACCAGTGTTCTAAAGCACCAAATCTAATTCAGCTAATCCACTAATTAAATTAAATTATTATACAATATCAACGAATTTATACGGAAGTTACCGGTAGATCACAAGTGCGGAATTCGGCAGAGCTTCGCCGCTTCCCTTCTCCTTACCCCTCTCTTTTTTCTGGATTTTTGATGGATTTTTTGAGGTCAAATGAGGAGGGAATGAGGGGGGAGGCCTTATATAGGGAGGGCTGGCCCGGTCGCCCTCGGGGGGGGGGGCGACAGGCCCCCCAGTCGCCCGCGGGAGGGGCGACCGGCCCCCTGGCGCCTGTAGGCTGGGCCCACTGGTCGGTCGCCCCTGGGGTGGGCAACAGGGGCCTGTCGCCCGTTGGGGGGCGACAGGCCCCCTTTTTTTCTCCAGGGACTTTGTTGTAAATTTGAAGAAGAAAAAAATTATATTTGAGCCCTGTCGCCCCCCCATAGGGCGAACGGGGTATATTTTTGAAATTTTCCAAAACGAACATATATTTTTGAAATTTTAATTTTTTAAAAATATATAAAAAAAAACGCCGAGAATCCCCACGCAGGCCAACGCCCGCCGCCTGTGGACCGTGTTATTGGGCCACGGCCCCGTCGCGCCGAGCTGCCTCTGGCATGTGTTTCGGCTGGTCAGGCAGACTCAGGCCTCAGGCGAGGGCGGGGCGGCGAGCTCGGTCAAAGCTGCGGCGGCGGACTCAGGCGAGGGCGGGGCGGCGAGCTCGGTCAAAGCTGCGGCGTAGCGGGGCCGGCGGCCTTGAGGACGCAGAGCTCTGGCCGCCGGGCCAAGCGCCGACGCTGACGGTGGTCCCGGCCCTCCGGGTCAAGCGAAGACGCCGGTGGTGGTCCCGTACCGTAGAGCTAGCCGCCTAGACAACTCGGTCGTATATCTGTCTGTGTACCTGCGAGCTCGTAACAGCATGTACAGTGCCCCCGTGCATGAAAAGGCACGACCAGGCCAGCTGAGCTGCCTCGGAGGCCAGCCGGGCTGCCACCCTACAGGCTACTGAGCCATGCTTTAACGGCTCGGGGGATATCTTTCCGACCAGCAAATAAGTTGGTGATCTATTTCACCTGCTCTAAAAACATACGAGAGATTAGACACTAAATTTCACCTGGCGAATCTAATAAGTCTAGTTAGATTATAATTAGACACTAAATTACTACAATGATTGTTACAGTACACATGTGCTAATGATAGATTAATTAGCTTTAATAAATTCATCTTGTAGTTTACAGACGAATTCTGTAATTAATTTTGTGATTATCTTATGTTTGATACTTTAAAAGTGAAAAGAAAAACTCTTTGGGGTGGCAGTAGTGACGACAGACGCCATGGTAAGGAAAGGGAGAATCAGCATGTCTCGGTTCTCAAGGCGACTTTGCAGACCTCAAGCTATTTTCCATTAGGCCCGAGGCCCATGGGCTGGCCCGAGGCACGAGTTTTCAGCCCGATACAAGGCCCGGCCCGGCACGAAGTTAAACGTGCTCGAGCCGGCCGGGCACGGGCATCGTGCCGTGCCTGGGCTGCGCCTCAGGCACGTGGGCCGGCCCGATACAAGGTCCGGCCCGTCACGAAGTTAAACGTGCTCGAGCCGGCCGGGCCGGGGCATTGTGCCATGCCTGGCCGCGCCTCAGGCACGTGGGCCGGCCCGGCACGGCACGATATGTGTTCTGCCCACAAAAAAAAAATACAAAGCCCATGTCCCAAACCCTAGATCTAGCAGGCCATAGCCCACATCCGCCACCCCACCGGCCCACCCATCTAGGGATGAAAGCGGTCGGGAACGGTCGGAAAAATCCTCTAACCACTTCCGTTACTGTATTTTTTACACGGGAACGGGAACGAGAAAGGCGGTCGGGAAAGCGAAATCGGAATTACGGGATGCCGGAAACGATACAATCCGATCGGAAATATGTCGGTAACGGTCGGGAACCGATAATTTTATCCGGGAATATAAACGCACATAACCACTTCAATCATTCAATTTAGAACGAGGAGTATATAGACAGTAAGACCAATAGTATCATAAATATGTATATATAACATCAGTACATTATTCAATTTAAAAGAAAACCTGCCAGGTTTCCCGTGCGCAACATCCAGCAGCTCAGATTTGCTTACAGCCCACCCCAGCCCATTGAGCAAGCGCTCCTACCAGGCAAGCACCAGCAAGCGCTCCTACCAGGCAAACACCTCTCAAGTTTAGTGCCACCTCGTTTAGACAACTAGGGTGGGTGGAGCAGATGCACTATATACCAGGCACCCGGTTGCTACAAAGGCACGGACAAGTGGAGACGGGAGAGCGCTCAATATGCACGTGAGCTGCTTGGGTTGTGAATGTTTAAACTAAAATAAAAATACGGGAGTTATACGGGAAAATTCCTGTTTAAATACAGGAACCGTGGATCCGGTCGGGAATTCATCCCAACTGATTCCGCTCCTGTTCCTGTCCAAATTTTCCTATTTTTTCCTGTTTTAATATGGTAATCGAAAATACGATATACGATCGGTAAAATATGGTATACGGTGTCGGTCGGGACGGGATATTCCTGTCCTGTTTTCATCCCTAACCCATCCCTCCCTCACGCGGCTCACGCCACCCGTCCCCACCCCTGACCTCCCTCATGCCCTCTCCTCCTTCCCTTTGCTGGGCGGCGGCGCCGGCGCCCCTCCTCCTCCGGCCGGCGATGCAGATGAGCAAATCCAGGCTGCATCCGCCTCCTCCTACAGGCCGCGGCTGCCGGCGTTGCGTCCTCCTCCTCCTTCTTCTCCAGGCCACGGCCGACGGCGTTGCGTCCTCCTCCTCTAGCCCGCGCCACCTCCTCCCCCGCACCGCGGCCGGCGGGCCACCTCCTATCCTCTGCGCCGTGGCTCCTCCGCGCCGGCAGCTCATCGCCTCCTCCGCGCGGTGGCTCAGGCCGTGCAACACTTAACGGGTCAGTAGGGCCGGCAAGGCACGCCAAATTGGCCTTCGAGCCATGCGCGTGCCCGTGCCTCTGGCCTCGGCACATGGGCCGGCCTGGCCTGGCACGAATAAATAAGCGGGCCAATCAGGCTGGGCCTAATCGTGCCGTGCCGAGTCGGGCCCGGGCCGGGCCGGCTCATTGGCCAACTATAGCTCAAGCTCATCCGCCCTACCGCCCCAGATCTTCTCTGGCTATCCATCATGTGCGGTGCATCCATTCGCTGGGTTTTGGAGGTCAAGTTCTGTGCTGCGAATAATCCTTCCATATCTTATTATTACATAAAGCCACTTAGGATCCTAGGTGGACACTCTGAAAAAATAGAGAAATTCTATAAATTCTCACAAAAATCAGAAACATCCAGCTATTAATCTAACAACTCTAATTATAATAACCATCAGATATGTTATTTTTTAATAAATTACCCACCTCTGCCATTATGAAAATAGACTAAAGTAACCCCCTAAATATGTATCTAAATTAACCATCTCTTCCATTATAAAAAAAATCTAAAGTAACCCCCTAATCGTTGTGTAAATTACCCACCTATGCCATTATAAAAATAATACTAATACTCCCCTAAATTTGCATATAAAGTATCCAATTATATCATTATTATTACAAGTTAAATTACTCATAAATCTAAATCTAAATTATACATTTATAACAATATCTTAAAGTGCACAAATATAAAAATCTAAAGTGATATTTTATCATTATTAATATATTATTTATATAAAAATGCTACCCATGATATATGTCATCGTATATTCATGTATGATGGAATAGATAAGAATACCAATTCAAAAACACATAGTTCAACTAAACATATATTGAATACATATGGAGATGTGATGCAAAATAAAATTTATTATAACTGCATGATGATAAATATATATTTTAGAGTATGTGTTAGAATATTTTATGGATGAAAAGAGCATGAGATTGATAATTATAATTATGACCTCATTTTTATATTAATTCTAATTAATTCGTGTGGGAGCACGGGTTGATAGACTAGTGTATGATAACCCAGCAGGAAATTTAAAAACAATGCATTTTTCTCCATTTTCGCATCGAAGGCGTGTTAGAATTTGGTGGGATGCCGGGTGCCCTGAGCAGAGCAGTCCGGAGTCCGGCCACCAGCTGCTAGCTAGGGTACAAAGAGGACGCTGCAGCTGCATGCTGCTGAAAACCATCTCAGAGCCTGTTTAGTTCCAAAAATTTTCACTCGCTACATTAACTTGTAATATTTGACCACTAATTTAGAGTATTAAACGTGAATAACTCGCAAAATCTATTCCACAACCCCGGGTAAAATCGTTAGACGAATCTAATGAACCTAATTATGCAATAATTAGACAATATTGTGCTACAGTAACCAATCTCTAATGACGGATTAATTAGGCTTAATAGATTCGTCTCGCGATTTCCCGTCCATCCATATAATTAGTTTTATAATTAAATCACGTTTAGTCCTCCTAACCTTCGATTGAAAAAGTGCTACAGTAACTTTCCCAAAAAAAATTTGGTGACTAAACGCGCCCTCAAAAGATGCTCTCGATGTATCTATCTCTCGTGCTTAGCGCGCAGGGGGGCGTTCTTAAAGCAATCTCGAGGACTTTTCGGCAGGCGGCGACAGCCTTTTTGAACGCTCTGCCAGCATAATCACCGTCTCCTCCTCCGATCCTTGGGCGCGAACCGATCTACGAATCACCGATACGCCTGGATGGTCGCCGTACCCGTATCCGATATGGCCTGGTACCCCGATACGTCCCGATACGCGTATCGGATTAATTCGATTTAAAAATAAATAATTTAATTTGCGATACGCGTCCGATATTCGGCGATACGTCCATCCGATACGTTTGAGTGTAACCTCTCATTTGGAAGCCCAGTTGAAGCTGAGGCCCAACAAAACAGGCCTATCCTAAACCCTAGCTGTAAAAACACTCTCTCGCAACCTCACCTCATGCAGCACTGCCTGTTGTCTCTCTCTCTCCCTCTCATCTCGTGGATCCCTTTTTTTGACAACAATCTTGTGGATCCCTTGCGCCGCCGCCCCTTGCACCAGCGGCTGGGAGCAAGGCAGCAAGCTCCTCCGGCCTCCGCCCTTTCGCCGGCGGCTGGGAGCGAGCACCTCCGCCTGGATCTACAACTGCCGGCCGCCGCCAACGGGAATACCAGGTAACTTGAACTCCCTGAGGCCTGAGTCCCTGTGCGAGAGGTAGATAAATGGATTTGAGTTGTTCATGTCTTGCATTTCGTTGTAGATAATATGTTACAAAGCATGGCTAGTTCAAGTGCAAGTGGAAGTTCAACTTCTCCTTCTCCATCACCTAATTGCAATCTGGTATTTTTGATTCTTAGCTGCTAAAATCGTTTGTTTCTTTGGATTTGCAGGCATTCCTTTCAACTTGGCTAGAAACCCAAACTATCGGGTTGCATTCAACTTTGTGGCAACACATGACATGGGTGGGTATACCCCTCCTGGAATCAACAAGTTGAGAACAACTCTCCTACAGCAAGAGAAGACTAATGTGGAGAAGCTGCTTGAACCCATCAAGAGCACCTGGTCCACAAAAGGGGTGACAATTGCAGCTGATGGTTTGGCACACTCTCTTAACCCTAGGTACTATAGTGAACAATGGCTTTCAGAAGACCCAACCCGTGTAGCCCCACATATGGATCCAGAAATTTCAGAAGAGAGGAACAATTGCCTTAGGAAGCTTTTTCTAGTTACAGAAGAGCTTAGGAGAGTTAAACAACAGTTCGCTGATTACTCACTGAAAAGAGGCATCTTTAGTTTACCTGATTCAATTGATGACAGAGCTCATTTTGATCCACTGCAATGGTGGGGCATCTATGGGTCTAGGACCCCAGAGTTGAAAGAATTAGCTTTTAAGCTGCTTGGGCAGCCAGCTTCTTCTTCTTGCTGCGAGAGAAACTGGAGCACATACAGTTTTTATCCATAACCTGAGAAGAAACAGGCTCACACCTGAACGTGCTGAGGATTTAGTGTTTGTGCATAACAACTTACGTCTTCTTTCAAGGTGTAGTGATGAGTATCTCACAGGGCCAACACAAATGTGGGATGTTGGGGGAGATGGCTTTGAGACATTTGATGGTGTCGGTATTCTTCAAGCTGCTAATCTCACTTTGGATGAGCCGGAGTTTGAGGTTATGATTGCAGAAGATGATTGAACTTTAGCATGAAGAGATAGCCTGCATAATCCTTTGATTTGGCATTGTGCCTTGTATCTCTATGTTATGTAGTACACTATGTGGTTGTGTTTGGCTGTTTGCCTCTCCATCTTGCGTCGTCAGGACTACTTGCTATATGTTTATTGAATATTCTATTATGTTTATTGAGAAAAATAGAAAAAATTAATTTATATTTATATATTTGACGTATCGGCATACCCGTATCACGCATCGGTAAAACATAGGAACCGATAGTTTACCGCGGTGTCCTCTCCGATCGATGCGCCCTGATGCGCCTGCACCAGGTAGGGTAGGAACAAGCACAAGCACTGCTCCGAACTAATCAATCAATGCGTTGATCCGATGGATGTTTCGCCATCACACGTGCGATGCGATTGTGATGCCAAGCTGGAGATCACTAAACAATTACCAGTATTACTGCTAATTAACCCCTTCTGCTATTTTTTTGCTGGGCTGTCACAAGCAATGACAATGCTGTTTCAAAAAAAATCGAGATTTGAAATTCCTGCGAATTTCGGTATGTAGAGAGATCTTGCTCCGAGGCCAGGCCATGCTTGAAAAAGTTTGTGCGTGTTCCCATGCAATGTGTGTGTCCATGTCCATCGACCCAGGCTAGGCTATGGCAGCGCTCCTTTACCTCGTGAATCTGAGCTATGCTCTCTTGCTCTTGCTGCTCTTCTTTTTCTTTTTTGGGAATATCTCTCTTTCTCTTCTTCTTTGACTCGAGGAGTCCGACTGGAAGAACGTAGGAGTAGTATATATCCGTTGATCGAGTTCGTCGCCATATACTACGTGGGACGCGTGCGTGCGTCCATGATTTACCATCGATTTATCTGCGCGCGTCGAGATCCGTGCGTGCTTGCGACCCCGAAGAGAAGAACTGAGCCGATCGTTTGATCGATCGATCAGCTGCCATGAAAGAGGAGGGAGACCGACCGACCGACCGATGCGCGCTTTGGGCTGTGCATTCTGCAGGGTTGGTTGGGCTCTTTCCATGCTAGTAGTATTGAGAAGGTGCATCGCGGCAAAAGACTGGTAATTCTGCTACTGGAGCATTCTGTCTCTGAACACTTTCATTCTTTCATCCCACCTGCTGCTACTTTGGTTTATTCCCTTGGTTACCTTTCACTTTCATTTAGACTAGAAGTAACAGAATCTAGGAGGGCAAACAATGAGACCTTTAGTGATGTATCTAGGTAAGTTAAGTAATTGCGGCAAAAACTGTTGACAAATTTTCAGGCCACCTACTAGAGATGTGAAAGAAGCTCAAATCACTCCGCTGTTACAAATGAGTTGGTACCCTGTGAAAACAGATGTCAAATGTGAGAAAGCGGAGATTTGCTCCTGTGCTTGAGCTTGGTGGACAATCAGAACTGTAAGCTTTCTAGTTTGTAACAAGATAGCTCATGCTTTGCCGAATTTCGTCCATTTTTTAGCAGATGAAACTCCTTTGGTGGATGATCTTCTCGGTTCATAGTTAAATGAAAATTGTTGCATAAGTAAGAAAAATTGTTCTCCACAGCAGTCGAGGCCTGGGATTCTGCTGCCCACGTGATTAATCTCAGTATCTCAGAAGTCCGAAGCTCCCCGGCTTGGCAGTTGGGCTCGCACCACATACGGAATGCAGCGCGCGCATCGGCATTGGCGAGAGCCCAAGTACAGCATCGTCTTGGTGAATCACAGCACGTACGGTACGCCAGCACCCTCTAGCTCTGTTGACATGTCATGGGCGTACTCGCCCCCGGTGCGAACGAGTAACGACCCGGACGCCGGGGCATTGATCGGTCGGGTCGATCCATCCCTGCCGCAGCGCCACCGCCCACCGGTCACCGGGCGGGGGGCCGGAGGGGCTGGCAGGCCCCGCCGCCACTCGGCCGCGCGACACGCACCGGCGCGCACGTACGCGGCCCGTGACATCCAGCCGCCCATTACCTAGCCGCCCGTATCCAGCCGCACTGCCGCGCTCAGCGTCGCAGCGCCCGCCCGCCAGGGCGGCCCCCTGGCCCCGTGAGCCGCCGCGCGCGTACGACCCCGCGAGCTTCCGGCCGGCGGCACTGCAGTGCAGCGGCCTGCACGAGCGGTGTACGCGCCGCGGCGCCGGGCCGCCGGCCGTGCCGTCGCAGTGGGTTGGGTACTTGTACTTGGGTGGGCGGGACGCACGCGGGCCTCGATGCGACAGGCCGGGCCAGCGCTGGCGCCGGGTACGTATTCCGGTGGCATGGCAACAGCGCATCCGCCACCGCCTGCGGCGTCGTGATCCGCGCCGGCGGGCGCGCCGATGCGTATATGCGCGGCCCCCGCGTGGGAGACTGTTCCGACGGGGTCACATGCATAACCCCGCCCCGGCCCGGCTTTTGACCGCCCGATCTCGCGCGCCGTCGATGCGTCGCACGTCCAACTCCTCGGCGGGCGCCGGGGCTCACTGGCTCAGAGACATGCCCGTGCCCGCGTGGCTAGGCCTGGTGGCCGCTGCTGCTGCTGCCGCGATGCCCTGGCGCCGCGGCAGAGCTTTCGTTCGATCTCCCTTCCCTCCGGTCTTGGTGTGATGTAAAAGGCCCGCAACAGTCGCTCGTCAGAGCAAGTATTATGGCCGGCGAAGAGCTGGCTGAATCCTCGTTGGCGGAGAGAGAAAAGAAGAGAGAGAGTGTAGCGAGCGTTTCGCCAGACGGCGGCTTGAAGCGGGCGCATACACGGGCGCTGCACTTCTATTGGTTGCTCAGCTGCAGGTTCCCTCCTCATTGGATGCGGATGCTGCTGTAAAATTGTCAGAGGCTGCTTCTGCATTAACTGCTAGCCACGGTGGAGCTCATTTCGCCGGCAAGCAGGCGACCTTATAATTCTTGCTCTCATTGCTACATATGACGCGGCCTGCCCTGGCTCGCTCGCTCGATCGTTATCGTTGCCAGTTCCCAGGACACCGGCAGAGGCATCGTCCTCGGCTGCTTCTGTCTCGGGCCTCGGCGCTGGCAGCCGCTAGCCTGCTCCATTGATTGGCCTTGGTTGGTTCTATCGCGCACACTTCCCGAAAAAAAAATCTCATATACATATATGCATAATGTGTTAAATAAAGTATATTTGTAAAATCTTTTTAGAAATGGATGTAACTTTTCACGACGAATCTAATGGCGGTAATTAATCGATGATTTGCTACAGTGATACTACAGTACATTCCTCTAATCGTGCGGTCAAAAATCTCATTAGATTATTCAGAGTCACTAGCGCGAGGTTCTGAAGTTGATTTTGTAAACTGAGTTTATTTGACACCGTAATTAACGGTCAGAGTAACAAGAGCACAAAACCAAACAAAGCCATTCTCCCTACGGATTGTTGCTGCTGGCTGGCACGGGCACTGCTCCGGTAGATAGCGTGAACAGTGCGGGAGCGGCGCGTGCTCCGGGATAAGTGCGAGGCCGGGATCGCAGCGGCCAGCGGGTCTGCTTCGACCAGTCGGTCCGTCGCGTCGAGCCTGACCGGCCACTGCGCGCGCCACCGCATCCACAGCGCCTCGGTCCAGCGGCGTACTGCCCCTGTGCCATGCCATGCCATCAGCTTTCTTCCACCTACCTAGAGCTAAGCTAGCGCATGCAAAGCTTTGTGTCTCCAAGCCACGGCTTCGACATTGGCATTGGCAATTGGCCCCAAATAATCGACCAGGCAAAGGCAAAGGCAAATCAGCCAGTGGCAAGTGAATCTGATCCTATAAATCCTAGCCCTGCCCTGCCTCCCCTAGCTGAGCTCCTGCACATTGCCGTCCCAGTAGCACAGCCTGGTAGCCAGTTCAGTTCCGCATCTCGGCGTGACGCCTCGCCCTGCCCTTTAAGACCCGCACTGTGGCCTCGCTGCGGACCATGCTTCGCCACTGCACCGGCAGCAGCCACCAGAGCGTCGCAGCCGCCCCGGGCACCATGGCGTCCACCACCTTCTCGCTCTTCTTCCCGCCGCCCGAGGCCCAGTGGCCGGCGGCGGACGAGGCCGCCGCGTTCGACGACGACCGCAGCTCCATCACCACCTCGCCATCGTCCCCGTCCTCCGCGTCGTCCGCGGGCTCCGTCGACTGCACGCTCTCGCTCGGGACGCCCTCGTCGCGCCGCGCCGCCGCCGCAGCGGCAGCCGCCGACCGCGCGGAGCTGGCCAAGCGCGCCGCGCTGCCGGCGTACCCGTCCGCGTCGGCGTCGCCCGTGTCGTGGGACGCTGCTGCCGATCAGTCCTACTACTGCTGCCAGGCCAGCAAGACCGGCGCGGCCAAGGTCGCCGCGGCGCGAGCCGAGCACGACCCGCTGCTCATGGACCGCCGCTGCGCCAACTGCGGCACCTCGTCGACGCCGCTCTGGAGGAACGGGCCTCGCGGGCCCAAGGTATGCATGCATTCACCTCCACTTGCAAACACCTGCCACTTTCCTAGCGTTGGTCCCTTCCAGTTGCCACACCTACTGATTCTGACAGAGTTTGATGTTCTCCTCAAATACTACATTAATCATTAGGAAATACAGTAGTAAAACTATAAAGCATTGTAGCAAGGGATCAAGAACAAGTCAGTGCGAGCGTGACAACATACTGGAATCGCATCGCGACGTCACCTGTCACGTGAGCACGGCGTGATCTAGCGTCGTGTCCGTCTCTGTCCAGTGACACTTTTGACGCCCTGTTGAAACCAGCGCAGTCTTCCATATATGCCAAGCCGTACGCTCTCTGGTCGTCGCATCCATGAGCATGACGTTTGCCTGATCTCTCTCTCCCGTGCAGTCCCTGTGCAACGCCTGCGGCATCAGGTTCAAGAAGGAGGAGCGGCGCGCGGCGGCGACGGCGGCCATGGACCCTCATCAGGGCGCGTACGGCTACGCCGCACAGCGGGCGCAGTACGGGTACGGGCCGGCCGGGAAGCAGGCGCCCGGCGCCGTGCCCTGCTACGGCGAGGGGGCGTTCCCGTGCGGCGGCGGCGACGTCGCGGACGCCGCCGAGGCGCCGTTCCTCGCGTGGCGGCTGAACGTTGTCGCGCCGGCTCCGGCGCCGGCGCCCGCGTTCGCGGTCTGGCCGGAGCGGGCGGGCTTGTTCCAGTACAACTAGCGAGGGGTGTGGAGTAATCGGGAGGAGCGGAGCCGCCTCGGTGGGGTGCAACGGTTCTTTTTGGGGGGCGTTTTGTTGCACGGTTGCACGCGGACGCGGCTGGACTTGGCAATTTGTAGGGTGTGGAAAGTTTGTAGGGTGTGGCACAGTGGGTCAGTGGAGGCACTTAGCTGTTCTGTTCATCGATAAATTTAGCTGATCGGATTAACTAGCATGCCCTGCTCTTTTCACCAACCTGTCGTTAAAAGGGGTTCCAAAATTCGAATTACGAGCGATGTAATCTGTCCAGTACGCACGAACGCAGGGCTCATCATCATCAAGTAGAACGAATAATTCAAAGATGTCCGGACGCATTGATCTCATATCGTCGTCATCTACATAGGAAAGGCCACTGGCGTTATGACCGGCCCATGTACATGTCAACGACGTACTCAAGCCCATATATTGCTTTTCAGTTTGGATCCATGGGCTGGCCTGTATTTCGTATCACCTCACACACCTGCCTAAAGCTCGAGTTCTCCATGAAGAGCTTGTCACTGTCTCCATGCACTTCTACAGCATTGTCAGCAGCCAGCATCCCAAAGGAAGATGATCGACGTCGCTGCTGTGTTACTTTTGTTATTAAGTGAAAAGACAGAGTGACCCGCGGTTGGACAAAAGCGAATCTGCCGCTTACCAGGGAAATCTCAGTATAGATTTGGAGGGAAAAAAGTCCTTTCTGCCTCTCTCAACTTTGGACCGAATCCGTCTTTTCTCCCTAGACCACAAAACCGGTTATTTAGACTCCTCAAACTTCCGAAACCGTTCGTACGACCTCCTTTGAGCGGTTTCAGGGTGACGTGGCAGCGGTTTTCTCTTTTTCTTTTATATTTATTTTGACTAAATTTTTAAAAAATCATATTAAATCACAAAAAAATCATAAAATAGAAAATCCAATTTTGTTAGACTCCACATGAGTAGATCTACACAGTGAACATATTATATGGTATAATTTAGTATAAATTTTTTGTTGTAATTTTATATATATATACTTTTCTGTAATTAATTTATAGATACAGTTTCCGTTGTCTAATTATGGTAAAATTTTACAGTTTCCGTTGTCCAATTATGGTAAAATTTTTATAGTGTGCTAATCATTATGTGGTGGAGCTGTAGTAAAAATGTTATAATTATGGGATCATGTATGACTGAGATATAGATTTATCTATATAAACTTAGATAAATTTAGACGAATCAATAGATAAAGTTAGGTAAATCTATATCTTAGTCATACATGATTCTATAATCATAAAAAATTTTACTACAGCTCCACCATATAAAGATTAGCCCACCATAAAAATTTCACCATAATTAGACAACAGAAACTGTATCTATAAATTAATTACAGAAAAGTATATATATATAAAATTACAGCAAAAAATTTATACTAAAGTATACTATATAATATATTCACTGCATAGATCTACTCATGTGGAGTTCAACAAAATTGGATTTTCTATTTTATGATTTTTTTTATAATTTAATATGATTTTTCAAAGATTCAGTAAAAATAAATATAAAAGAAAAAGAGAAAACTGCTGCCACATCACCCTGAAACCGCTCAAAGTTGGTCGCGCGAACGGTTTCGGAAGTTCGAGGAGTCTAAATAACTGGTTTTGTGATCTAGGGAGAAAAAACGAATTCGGTCCAAAGTTGAGGGAGACGGAAATGACTTTTTCCATTTGGAGGTGAAGGTTATAACTTCTGACATGATTTAGTGCAATGCCCCACGGCTCAAATGATTTTATACAGACTATGAAGAACCGCAAAAATCATCGAGTTTTGTATTGAAACCCACGAATCAGAGTTTTCGACGAGTTTTGGCCTTTTGGGATGCTGCCCTGGAGAGGGGCTCATGATTCAGCAAGCATGAACTGGGTGTCTTTTTTATTTTTATATTTTTGGAAAACATTTTTTACAGAAATATATTTTCAATATCACAATTTACAGTTTTGTACCCCTACCGCCCGGCAGGGGGCGGCAGGGACTTATATGTAAATTAAAAAAAAATTATTTGCGCGGAAGCCCTCGGCGGGAGCCTGCCGCCCCTCTTGCAAAATGGGCCATTAGATGTGGTTTAAGATATTTTGGATAGAAATAAAAAGCATTAGTAAAGTATATGAATATGAAAAGTATAAGTTAGCAATTCATACACATACGCAAATGAGAAAGAAATAGGTGATGTCTGAGAACGAAATAAGTATAACATGACGACATGTCCATAAAAAAAATACGGAAACAGCTAGGAGCACCTCCTAACCACCCCGGCCACCCCGGCCATGTCGACATCTTTTACGCTGAGCGTGGACGTGGTCTGTAGAGTAGGTGTGCCGCTCTGGAGGCCCTACGTCTCTACCTGGACGTCCGGTGGCCATAGGTGTCTGGAAGGTAGGATCGGCCTGCTGGTTAGGTGTAGAAAATAACCGACTCCAATCTTCGAAGTTCGCCTCAAAGGTATCCTGTGTGGGCCCTATACCGTAGCAATTAAGATATCTTAATCATCGTCTTATAAGTCATATATTTGGGTATATATTCATCATACGTACCTGGTGGTGGTGGATACGAGGAATGACCCATATCAGGAAGCTGGTGGTGCGATCCTGTAAACCGTTCAAATTATTTAAAATATTCATAGAAATAAGAAGCACATGATAAATTCGGGCTACAGATTAGGTATTTACCTTGCGTTCCTTCTGCTGTCGCCGTAGGGTAATACGAAGAAGATCCAGCATCATATAACTGTTGTGATCCTATATGTAAATACAAAAGGAATTAGACTTCATACCACAATTAATTGAAATTAAGATATTGACTATATGTCTACCGAAAGGTCGTGGTGGTGCCTGTGTTGGTTGAAATGACATCCCTGCAGCTGGTGCCATGGTACTAAACTGAGTCCCTCCGTGAGGTTGGTAAGGTGGGTGTGCATCACCTGTATGGACTGAGAATTAATTATTGGCTTCAAAGTAGAAAGTTAGTAAGTATCCTCACGTATCTGGATAATGCTGCTGTGTGGGACCACAAGAAAACGAGGTCGAGGCTTGAGACGAACCGTACGAGTCATCGTACGATGTCCGGCTACCAAAGGCTTCAAGCATGGAATGAGCTCTTTGTGAAACTCGGGTCCAGGCCGACTCTTGCTCATTCCTATCCATCATAGATCCCGCTCGAATCCTCATCAAATTCTCCCTGGCATCTACGTCCATCAACCTGCACATTTCAAACTGCAAGCAAGAAAAAGAAAGGCATTAACACTGTAATCCAAAGTATTTGAAAAGCGATGATAACTTTGACTCACCGCCCCAGCTAATGCCTCATCCCTATGTCGTGCGTACCCATCCTGTGCTGTCGCAACATGCGGCTGTGGTTGCATGTCAGCATATATCAAGCGGCAACGAGTCTGAGGCTGGTACCAGCTCAGGTACGCCCTGTACGAAGCCTCCGTGTGTGCAGGGGTCGCAAGCGCCACGTTCTCCTCTGCCTGGTCCCAGCCATCGACCCAAGGCTGCACCCTTGTCACCCACATGTTGGAGAAGGATTGCCCAGTCCTCGATAAACTAAATATTGAAAACAATTTAGTCAAATATGATTAGTTAACTATAGAATGCATAGTCACTGAAATAGTATATGAATTGTTACCTGTGGTCATGGCGTTCGACCCGATCCAATGCTGACGGCACATGATACAACTGCCTTTGACCGAACTGTCTCCTGACTCTGTCCGAGCAGTGAGCCTCAATGTAAACGTCGTACACCAATGCTGTAGTTGTCATCCAAAAGGCCTGGTCCTGAAAGCAATCCGAAGATATCCCGATCGGTGCACGAGTGTTTATAGCCAACTCGGAGTAGGGCTCCCACACAACGTCTTCAGGTGTCAACCGATCAAACTCAGCCACAAATTCAGGATAGGACCAACGAGACTGTACGTGGGCCCACTCTTCTGCTCAAAATTAATAATAATATGTACAAATAAGAAATACAAAGAGGATAAAACAAAGCAACAGAATTGCCAACAGAATAGTACGAAGTAGCAATCATTTCCGTACCTGACGAGCGTACCAGAGGGTCCCCATGGTAGGCCTATCGTCCTCGGTGTCACCGTACATATCCAGCTCATACGGTGAGTGGTCGACAAGCGGGCGACCAATTGCTATCTTCTCGTACGACCAAAGCTGTAGCAGAATTGGACATCCTGTAAGAATTGCATTGTGCTTATTTTGCACCAATGCCTTGCAGAGGCCACGGTACGTGGCTGCAAGTACCGCTGCACCCCAACTGTATTGAGGCATTTCCTCCACAGCTGCCTCTGCGATCTCCAGTGCGTAAGGCACAAGCACCCTATCCACATAGGCCCCGTGTGAGTTGTTGAACATTATGTATCCAAACAACCACAACAGGTATGCCTCAAGGGATCGAGTGACGCTATCATCATCAGCATCATGTGCCAAATTGTCGGGCTGCATAGAAAAGATGAACATTTATGAGTACGAGATCAATTATAAAATAAAACCATAACTGCACTAGTCAAAAGCATAACTCTAACACTAATCGTAACAAAACAAGGTGTGTACCTGGAACTGGAGGATCCATGCCTTGGCATGGCCTGTTGCTTTTGGGTGCTCTTCTACATCAATCGCGATGTCAATATTTGCAAAACGCTCTTCTAGGTCGTCCAACCACGTAGGCGGGACGACACGAGGCCCTACGGCATCCCCACTGATAGGAAGACCCAGCAGCATCGCAACGTCCTGTAGGGTCGGTGTCATCTCCCCACAAGGGAGGTGGAAGGTGTTTGTCTCAGGCCTCCATCTATCAACCAGAGCCGTCATTAGGGACCTGTCCAGCTTTACGGAACCACTCTCAGCAAGACGACCTATAGTAAGAAGACCAGCCTCACTCAACCTGAAAAATAGAACGATCAAAGGTAAGTACATTATGTACAAAACGTATACGAAACAAGCGTATTCTTAGAAACATAATCCGACGACATATCACCTGGGCACCCATCGTGGGTCAACAGGAATAAACTCCGCTGGTGGACGTGAACGCAGCACGTTAAGTTTCACGCGCTGAACCACTGCAAGGAAGGACCGGTGCGACGAGTCTATGACTCCGTCAAGTAGAGCTGGCGTATCTTCGGCCATACCTAACACAAAAAATATAAGTTTTCTGCATTTTCTACAATTTTATGCATTTTTCTACAATTTATCTTAAATTTTCATAAACTTTTCTAACATTTTCTTGCATTTCCTACAATTTTTGTACAATATATTTTTATAAATATATTTTTCTAACATTTTCTAAATTTTTCTGCATTTTCTACAATTTATCTTAAATTTTCATAAACTTTTCTAACATTTTCGTGCATTTCCTACAATTTTTTATAATATATTTTCATAAATATATTTTTCTAACATTTTCTAAATTTTTCTGCATTTTCTACAATTTATCTGAATGTTTCATATACTTTTCTAACATTTTCTACAATTTCTGACTGTTTCTCCAAATTTTTTCTCGTATTAAACAACTAATCAATACCACAAAATTTGTTGGTAAACCTAATTGGTTTTTCTAAAAACTAATCTTAATTCTACCTAAATTATATTAAAAACATTACTTAAATCGCTAAAATATCATTACTGCTGTATACACTAATTATATAATTAAACATACAAAAAATTTAGATCGAGAAAGTTGAGAAATATTTATTACCTGCGGTTAGGATCCAAAATCCGGCAGGACTTCGCCGTTACAACTCCCTCCCTCACCCCTCCTCTCTCCCTCCCGCTCTCTGGATGTCGTGGGAAGCAAATGAGGGGGGGGGGAGAGAAACCTTTTATACAGTATGGGGGAGCCTGCCGCCCCCCTGCCGCCCTGCAGGGGGGCGGCAGGCTCCCGCCGAGGGCTTCCGCGCAAATAATTTTTTTTAATTTACATATAATTCCCTGCCGCCCTCCTGCCGGGCGGTAGGGGTACAAAACTGTAAATTGTGATAATGAAAATATATTTCTGTAATTTTTTTTCCAAAAATATAATAAAAAACGCCATGAACTGGTCCACATCCAGTAGTAGCGCATTAGGCTCCTAGCCGTTTGCTCGTAATTGTAGTTGTAGGCCGGGTTGGGCTGGGTTCCATCGTTTTGCGATTGGCTTTTCAGTTTGGATCACGGGGCGACCTGTATCACGCACTTGGGCTCGATTTCCACAGGAACAGCAGCCATTGCTGAAGCTTGGAAGGGATCAACATGTTTAGTTTTCCCGTTTTGGAACTTTGAAAGAGAAACTTTTCACATTTAAAATATTAAATATATACTAATTACAAAACTAATTACAGAACTCACCTGTAAAATACAAGATGAATCTAATAAGTCTAATTAATTCGGCATTAGCACATGTTTAATGTAATTTTACTGTAACAATTTAGTGTCTAATCATAACCTAATTAGGTTTATTAGATTCGTCTCGCAATTTACCGTCCATTTGTATAATGTGATTTTTTGACTATATTTAATACACTATGCAGGCGATTTATAAAAAAAATTGGAATTTTGAAGTTTAGATCTAAACAAGATCCAGTTTCCATCTGCGTGGAACGACTTGTTTCCATCCCTATGCGCAGGCAGCCGCTGAATTCCAGTTGCTCAGAGCCGGCCACGGCGGCGGTGATACAGTTGACTTGCGAAAGCTCCCTAAATAATTACACGGACCCCCATAAAATGGATCAACCACAATCCGATTATTTTTGATAAACCCCCTAATCAAGATCTGGTTATTTTCAGAATACCCCTAAAGTGGATCGTGATTATTTTTATAAACCCCCTAAAAGAAAAACTGTTTTTTCGAGCGGCCCTCCCCTCCGGCTCCGGCAACGACCGCCTCGTTGTCACTAGAACTCAATGTGCGGCGTTGCCGCGCCCTTGGGAGTCGGACCAGTGTTTTTCTTGTAAGCTAATTGTCTATCTAATGTTTTCTGTTAACATAATCGTGCCACACTTATTTTGTAATATTAGCATTTAGATGTGCATCAATTAATACAATATATACAAAAGTGATCCATGTGAGATTTTCACGTGCATTACTTGTAACAAGATAAGAAATTTTGGTATGTGCCTTACTACTCCTTGTTTTGTTTTGCTTGCCCTCTAAATTAGCTTAGCCAAGACATAGTATGGAGATGCATACCCGTCGTCTATTGCATGTCTCTGTTGTTTTGACTACATGATCGAGACTCGAGAGAAGTACCTGAAAACATTGTTGAGAGTATCCCAAAATTTCTAAAGGAAGAAATGTTACTACAAATTCAGCAGACATATCAAATTACAATCTTCGGAAAGGGTATCAAATCCTCATGCAACATTTGCATAAGAAGTTGTTATATTATAGATATTATAGGGATCAGCCATCCATAAAGTCATGGGTATCAGGGTATGCCTACTTGTGAAAGTATTATAACACCTACAATGAAATTTCAATTGAGAATATAGAGAAGCTCTGTTGTACAACGTGTAAATCTACAGAAAGATCAATATGTTTGGAAGTCACAATCTAAAGATAAACCAGTAAGTCTCAAATCAGATATATGAATCGTATAGGACAACTTGGAATAATCGTGTTAACAGAGGTGAATACCTATTAGATTTTGAGCTAAATAGCAAACAGTAGTAGAGCTGCATGCAGTACTGCTTCTCCTTGATTTTATATGCAAATCTTCAGATAAACCAATAGTCTCAAATCAGATATATGAATCGTGTTAAAGGAGGTGAATACCTATCAGGTTTTGAGCTAAATATCAAATAGTAATAGAAGCTGCATGCAGTACTCCTTGATTTTATATGCAATCACGACCACTCGTTTCAGTAAATTAAATCAGCGAGAGGAGGGGGGAGGGGGTGCCGGTGTGGAGATAAACGTGTGCCGTGGGCCGCAGCTGGTGGAGCGTGGCCTCTCGTCATCCCGGCGGCCGCTAGATGGAGGCTGGAGCAAGTAGCGTGGCAGGCTGGCAGCGAGCCGCAGAGGGACACGACGAAGGCTCTGGAACATTGGCTGCGTGGCCGTCTGATCAACATCCAGTAACTGAGATAAAAGGGCGACGTGGCCCAATGTGTGGCCAGATTCTCTGGTGCAGATTTGGTTCGGTAGAGATCCGCTGAGGCCGCTGAGGGAGGACGCGCTGCCGGCTCGACGCTCATCCATTCGCCATCTGCTCACAGCTCATCCGTTCACAACTGCTTCCCTCTTCGTTTCTTGCTCCTGCAGTAGCACTGGACCCCAACTCCCCAAGAAGCAAGCCCTCGCCGGTCCTGCTCCTACAGCAGCACCGAACCCCAAGAAGCAAGCCCGTGAGACACACACATCTACCATTCTGCTGTTATGTTCAGTCAAAATGTCAAATGCAATGTACTGTGTGAATCTGACTCATAAATTTGTTGCTAGTAGCTACCGGTGTTTGGTGGTGATGTGATATTGGTGATGAACTTGTATATGACGTGGGATGCTGATCGATCATCCTGTTTTTAATCATTACTGTGAGTTTTGTTATTTGTTGCTAAGCGCCTATCGGGTGGGTGTGGATTACCCGTCGGGTAAGGTTTACCCGCTCGGGTGCGGGTGTGGGAAGGATCTTCTACCCGCAGGTGCGGGTTATCCGATGGGTAGATTTTTTTATGGGTGTGGGTATGGAATAGTAATACTGTACTTGGCGGACATGTACCTGTTGCCATCTCCTATGTGCACCGTCGGTACGGTCTATCCATGCGTTGTTTTGCACATATGGTGGACTGACATGCGGAGCGAGGCGAACCGGCGGGGCTAGTTGTCGGCACCGCATTCTTCTCTTCGGATCTTCCTCATGCCACACGACGGCGGCGCGAGCGGGCCGCCATTCTCTCCAAGGCCGGTCGGCGTCGCCGCTCTCTTCATGGCCGGTCGTGGCACAGCTCGACAGCTCGCTCGATCTGTGCGTGCGAGGGAGCCCGCGGCCATGTCGAGGGAGACTCGGAAGCGGGGCCGTGGAGAGCGGCAGCGGCACACGAAGAGCTCGCAGGTCTCGCTCAGAAGATTCTAGAAAGGCTGCATGCTTCTGCGCAACTCGTAGCAGTCGGCCTCTGCGACCCTTCTTTGCAGGCAGAGGCAGCCCACATGACCATGCGCTGACGGGCCATGGGACGATACTTCTCGAAACTCGAAATTCCTTGAAACTGAGGCAACAGCAGCTTGTTAATTGACGGTTGAGATAAACCTTGCTTCAGATCTGATGGTGGAAAAAAAAAAGAGATGACGTGGCCCAATGCCTGCTTGAGAAGGGGGTGCAACTTTCGTACTTGTTAAAGATGAACTCACCTGCGCTCAGTTGAAGTAAGATATGTTTCCATAGCCCTGTAAGCATCGTGCACCACCGTAAAATTCATGGGAAAAGTCTATTTTTCAATCTTAAACTATCACAATCATCCGATTTGGATCCTTAAACTATGAAACCAGACATTCTATATCTCCAACTACCAAAACCGTACGAAAAACAATCCTGACTTCAACCTAAGACGATTTTGCTATAATATAATTTTGAAATTTCTAGAATTTTACACTTCTTTCAATTAAATAATAGAGAAAGCATAGTTAATATTATTAAAAATCATGATATTTTTCTGGAAGGTAGCATTAGAGACGATAAATCTATTTTGGTTAGATGTGCTACTTTAGACACAAAGAAATTTGAATTATAAAATGTTTAAAATGGATAAAATTCAAAATTCCTTAAATTTTTAGACTTGTTCTTTCAAAAAAATAAATTTTTAGACTTGCTTAACATTTGCTAAAAAATACATTAAAAACATGACAATTCGCAACTACGAGAGGAGGAGAGAGGAGAACCCGGAGAGGTGCATGGATGGGCGCTACCGGGAGAAGCGTGCGCCAAAGGCACCTGCCCGCCCACCCCCAAAGCCCCAAACCCTAGGCGAGCCGTGAGTAGGTCGGGGAGGCGAACAAGGCCTCCGATTGGGTGCTGGACCGCCGGGACGGACGGACGGTGGGCCTGCGGGTGGTTGCGGGCTTCTACTTTAGCCTAGTAGATTTTACAAACCAATCCCACATGAGCCTGCTTCTAAAATGCAGTCACCTGCACATGCTTGCTAACACATTGGCCTTATTTGATTGGTTCTAGTAATCCTAGAATATGGTTCTCGAGAAAAAAATCTCACATGTATGAAGTACTAAATGAAGTTTATTTGTAAATTTTTTTTAGGAATTGGTATAACTTTTCGCGACGAATCTAATGACGATAATTAATTGATGATTGACTACAGTGATGCTACAGCAACCATTCTCTAATCACATAGTCAAAGATCTCATTAAATTCTTCAGAGTTCCTAGTGTAGGAGTTCTGGAGTTGATTTTGTAAACTGACTTTATTTGACATCTCTAATTAGTGGTCAAACCCCGTTCTAGAATCTCTAGAACACAAACGCCATTTTCGCAGGGCAAGCCTAGCAAGCTGGCACGCCCGCCTGCGCCTGCCTGCATCTTGATGTATTTGAAACACCGTCCACCCCATGTTAATTTCACTTTTAAATTTACGCTACCGCAATTCATGTTTGGCACGAAATTTCGCAGGACATTTCGTATTTCCAATCCCCGTTTCCATGATCTGTCTCCAGATTCCCCCCGCGTCTCAGTCGCCGGCAGATGGGTGGGAGCGCCGGGGAAGACGGTGTTTGAAACACCGACCACCCCCTCACCTCACGGAAGCTGGAGCAGGCTCTGCTTGCGAATTCGCGACGATCACTCCAGTTCGGGTCGCTCTCCGCGTGGAAAATGGCTTGCGGGACTCAGCGCCCTCACATGGATGGCGGAATTGTGGACGCCGAGGCCCGAGGATCGCGGCGACCCTGCCGGCGCCGGCAGGGCTCGTCACGGGCTGAGCGCGCCATCCGTCACGGCGCCACTGGAGCAGCACCTCGCGCGGCCTTTTCTTCGCCCAGGTGGCAGCGTCGCGGCCGTCCGTCCGTTCGCTGGCGGGGGCAGATTCGCCGCATCTGTCGCCGGTGCAACTTGCTTGGCCGGAGACAGACAGCGCCGGGCGCGGGCAGTGGCCTGCGCTTGCGCCTAGCCCAAGAAGGGTTTGTTGCGAATGGTGTGCGCGCGCGCGCAGGCGCAGCTGTTTCGGTGCAGATCCTCTGCTCCTGTCAGACACGGAACAGGAGACGGCGGCCAGCCATGGCGTCGCCGAGCGTCACGTGGTTGCTGCGCAGAGCCAGCCACTGGGCATTGGTGCATCGCGTGAGAGATGAGGAGATGCATGTTTGTTCTGGAATGTTCCGGAAACCCGAAGGGCGAAGGAGACAGAAGCTGCAACGCAGCCGATGGAATCGGGGGCGCGATCCGGCAGCAGGCGGGAGCAGGAGCCCCGTGAACAAGAGGGCCGGGCCGCTCCGCCCGGCGCCCCAGCCGCCAATCATGTCTGCCTCCCTGACTGTTTAGTGGCCAATCAGGCAGCTCCAAGGCTCCAAAAGGATCCATCAGGTAAGGGGCGGTTACGTGCATTGACACTGCCTACTAAGCCAGGAGCTAACGGCTGACGGCACTTGATTCTGACGAAGAGACTAGGTCGAGCGGATACTCTCGATCCCTGGAACATGGAGGCACTCAGAATTCTCAGATCTCAAAAGGTCTCCGGAGCCTAACGAAGCATGCATTTCAGCGACGATTTTCTGAACTAGCGATCGCGTCATCGCCCCACTGCGCTCCAAGTCTCCAACCCAGTGCCAATCTGAAAAGAGCTCGCGATCCCAGCTAATCTGGAGACACGCGTGGGCTCCGATTTCTGCAGCCGACGCCGCGCGTTCGTCGGGCACGCACGTTTTGCGCCAGAGACACCGAGACGGATTGGATAGCGATCGCCCCCGCAGAGAAAAGGAAACCGAACGGGTGGAAGCTACGGGAGGCAGCAAGGGCAGGGCGTCGAGTGGTGGTGGCCAGCGCCCGGGACCGGGAGGGAGGGCGGCCGAGCCGGTCATTTGGTGGGTGGGTGGGTGGGTGGTTGATGGGTGTCATTGCCGTTTCTCGCCGGGTCCCCGTCGCCGTCCCGGTGGACCTTGCTGCTCTGCTATTATCATCTCGCCCTCGCGCGCGCCCGTGACCGGGGAGGGCGAAGAGGCCGGCAGCTAGCTCGCCACTTGTGAAGTCGTGAGCTTGTGATTGCAAGCTTGTAATGTTGCGCCACTTGTGTAATGCCGTCTCATAAGAAATCGTGCCGCAACCTCCCAACTGTATAATGCACCACCTACCAGGCTACCACGTGTTACATTTAGCTTGCATCTAGGTTCGGTTCGGTTTGGTTTCAACCACACGGTCGCCACCTGACAGCAATGGCAGCTCCGGACATTCCAGATGTAACGTGCTGCAAGAAGTTCAGCTTCTCTGTGATATAAACTAATACTTCTACTCCCCTTCAAAAAAAGGGTAATACTTCTACTCATGTAGTCAAGTGATTGTTCAGTAGTCTGTTGGAAAGAAACAATGGGCAAATGTTGTCACTTAAATCGGGCCACACATTACCAGTTTGGCTAAATTTACCAAATCTGATGGCCACCTGTGTTGGCCCTGGGAGACCTTGTCAGCGTGCTTCCACAACTCCAGAACTCCTCCCCTTGGGACCCCGGCCAATCACTGTCTGAGCTTGGTCTTTGCAATCATACAACGACCTGCTCGCCTGTATAATGTGTACAGCTAATAGAAACACCATATGCACTGTTCATCATATTACCGTAATTTAATAATAAAAAAAGTTTAGCAAGCTCATGCTAACTCGCATTATGCTCCAGCACTGGCCTGCGGACGCCGTTACAAGACGAACCAAGTAGTCAGTTTAATCACCTGACAGATCGTGTCACACATCAGATTAAGAGCAAATAATTCGAACAGGCCAGTACATGCAGACACGCCACTTCACCCGTGAGCCATCAGCAGTTTAGTAGTACGAGCACAGGTAAGCTGCCTTGTCTGTTTTTTCCTGGGCTCTGGCAAGTGGCGAGAGCCAATGTCTTGAAGATGATTCCTCCAACCAATTCTCACGAAAAGACGACCGTAAAGGAGGACAATACTGTGATATGCTCATGCACAAAAGTGACAAAGAAACAAAGACGCCACCTTAAATTCTGTGTGATGTTACGAGCTAATGCTCCCCACAAATGCACGTGAGCTTGGGCTGGTCCCTAGCCATTTCCTTCTTTCACTCGACCTTGCTGAAGCAGAGACGATGGCCATGGGCATCGTTATTTAAACCCCCTCTTTCCCTCCTCGAAGCCACATACTCTATCCCCTGCCTTTCATCATTCCTTCTTCATCTCTTATCTTCCAAACACATACGGACACACAGAAGCTGAACGGGAGAAGAGATAGATACAAGGTTACAAACACAAAGATGAGGCTTGGTCTAAAAGGTCTCACCTTCCTGCTTCTCCTTGTCTTGCTTGTTCTGTGCTCCAGCATTTGTCTATGCGATGCGAGAAGCGGGAAGCATTGGAGGCGAAGCAGAGCGACCTCCACCTCTATGCTAAGAAAAGGGAAACCAAAGAGCAGCAGTTCCCACAAGCAAAACGGCAAAGGAATTCAGAATCCATACCAGCCAAGTCCGAGCACAAGCCCTGTCAGCCCAAGCAGAAGCCCTGTCCATGGCAAAGGAGGCCAGGGTCCAACAATGCCAACACCAGGCGGTGGAAGTGGATGTACAGTGCCACCTCCACCACTGCTGCAGCCGCCTCCACCGCCGTCTCCACCGGCAGAGCAGGACACAGTCTTCAACGTGGTCGATTTTGGAGCCAAGGGTGATGGGGTTACGGATGATACTCAGGTCACAATCACTGCTTTGAAATACTCTGCTTCCAGCTAGGACACTTTTGTCACCTGCATCATATATTCTGGGTTATAATTTCTTTTTCCAGGCATCCCGGTATACTTAGTTTGTTTTCGTGATTGCTATTACTATCCTCAAATGAACTGACTAAGCTTATGTCCATCTGCATAACACATCATAACCATCATAACATACGAGTTCAATTTTAGAATGCCACTACTGTTGGAATTTCAAATGAATGTTCAGCCAGTAACATTATTTCTCATTGATCACATTTCCTGCAGTAAGTCTTCCTAAAAAATATTTTGTTTTAAAAAAAATGCTATCATATATTCTCACTGAGCACACTTCAGGACATGATTACCAAAGTTACCGTTCTTAATTAAAAATGGTCACATGATATTGTTGATATTGTTTCCAGTGCACTAGCCTTTTAAAATGGTTACACAGTATATATTGTTCATTCTTCAAGGTTGGAGCCTCAGTGTCTCACATCAGAGTGCAAGTGTATATAGAGCCGCAACCTAGTTTTTTTGGGTACTTAGATTGTTCATTTCTCATGATTGGGTGCATTTCTGGAAAGGGTTACGTGTTTAGTCTTTACACATCATGCTGGACACTGCATTTATTTGGGGTCTAAGGAAATGGGAATGTGTAACTAAATGGTTTGCAACAGTGCAATAGCAGTACTTGCAGAACTTGTATGCCTGTGATTTCCAAAGAATATGACAATTCTCAAATTCAGTACAGAGATTTGATATATTGATTCTTTTTATCAGTTCTTTTCTGTGTCCTTGCTTTTTCACCTAGAGTTAACCAGAGCATAAATGGATTTTAGATAATATAATAATTATCTTTCTCCATTTATTAACACAGATATGCTGACAATCATGCACAGTAAAAGAAACTTCCAACTGCAACTGGAATCTGAGTATATACTTGTGCTCACTTTTAATGATATAATGACTCTGAGAAACACCCTTTCCAAGGGAGTTGAACTAAATAATTAAAAGATATACACAGGCTTTTGAAGCAGCATGGGCAGCAGCATGCAAGGTGGAGGCATCTACGGTTCTTATACCATCTGAACTCGAGTTTGTCGTTGGCCCAATCTCATTTTCTGGGCCTTACTGTAAACCAAACATTCTATTCCAGGTAATTCCACTTCAAAACCCTAATGTGTGTCCTAAAATAACAAGATATAAGGCTTGGGTTTTTTTCCCCAGCCATATCGCCTACTTGTGAAACTATATAATTTAATCGTCACCGAGTTTATTCATTAAAAAGATATAGGTAGTTTTTCACTCTTTGCGCACCTTCCAAATTCTACACATATGGCAGTTTCAACTCAACAGACAAATCTGCTGTAGTGTGCCTGAAATGAGCTAAATGTTTTTTGAATTAGTATGTCAGTAGCGACCTGTTTTTTTCTGTTTCATTAGACATCTTAAACCAACTCTTGATGGATGTATATTTGTTTTTAAAAAAAAACGTGAGATCAATTGAAGAGCTCTATTCTGTATTTTTGACCATGTCACAATCAGTGGGCAAATTATGCAACAAAAATATATTCCAAATGAACATAAGGAAAAATGCTGGTACTAAATGACAAGTTCTAATTGTGCAGCTGGATGGGACTATTTTAGCTCAAACTAGTGCGAGAGTGTGGGGTTCTGGTTTGCTTCAATGGCTTGAGTTCACAAAGCTAACTGGAATAGCAATCCAAGGCAGTGGTGTAATAAATGGTAGGGGGCAAGAATGGTGGACCTACTCAGATCCAAATGATGACGATGACGATGATGCAGTAAGACCTGATCATCTAATGACATCCTACTTATAGACAGTATTTTTCTTTTTATGAATACTTATAGACAATTGAGTGTAGACAAATTTATTTGTTTACCTGGGTGCTTTGCAACAGTTCAGAGTGGAGCTAGACAAGATGCCACAGATTAAACCTACGGTAAGTAGACTACTATGCAGGCTTGCAGCAATTGACCATCTTTTTAATTGCATACAAACAAATTACAGCTATGGTTGCTACTCTGATGCAGGCACTGAGATTTTATGGCAGTTCCAATGTCACAGTAACGGGTATCACAATTGTTAACAGCTCACAGTGCCATCTGAAGTTTGATAGCTGTCAAGGAGTCATGGTTCACGATTTAACCATCTCTTCCCCTGAGAATAGTCCCAACACCGATGGAATACACCTGCAAAACTCCAGAGAAGTCAACATTCACCACACTAACATGGCTTGCGGTAATGCTCATAAAATTCATATAAAGTAGTTACCCAATACAATCAGCCATTTATGCTTGTTATACAAGTTCACACGAACTTTAGTTAAAAGCCACCTCATGTAATATATAGAGACAAATTACCTATTCTGCTAACCGGTCACTTTAGGTAGCCGCAGAATTTCTAAAATGGCAAGATTCAGGACTAAGGGAGCAAGCTCAAAAAACACTAGTAGGACCTGGATTATCAACTGATTTCTTCTAAAAGTAAAACTAGTAATTAACATGAAATTTTGTGCCTTGTGAATGCAGGTGATGACTGTGTTTCCATCCAGACAGGATGCAGTGACATAAACATACATAACGTGAACTGTGGACCAGGCCATGGGATCAGCATTGGTGGTCTAGGGAGGTACAACACAAAAGCATGTGTATCTAACGTCACTGTAAGAGATGTCAACATGTTCAAAACAATGAATGGTGTCAGAATCAAGACTTGGCAGGTAAGCATAATGTGACAACTCCATAGTTATTTAACCAGCAAGTACCGCTACATTCACTGAGCTAAACACACTGAAATCTTGATGCAATGATGCAGGGTGGTTCCGGGCTGGTTCAGGGTATAAGGTTCTCAAACATACAGGTCTCAGAAGTTCAAACGCCTATCATCATAGACCAATTCTACTGTGACAAAACAACATGCAGAAATCAAACTTCAGCAGTGGCTGTTTCAGGTGTTCAGTATGAGAACATCAGGGGGACTTTCACAATTAAACCGGCCCACTTCGCGTGCAGCGACAACTCACCTTGTTCAGATATCACTCTTACTGGAATACAACTCAAACCCGTGATAGTACCACAGTACCACCTATACAACCCCTTCTGCTGGCAAGCCTTTGGAGTGCTGTACACCCCTACCGTACCTCCCATAGCTTGCTTGCAGATCGGCAAACCAGCTGGGAACAGCGTGCTGTCAGATGGTGACCTTTGCTGAAAGGCTGAGGCTCTTGAGAAGGAGCGGAAGTGCTCAAGTGCCTTAATAGGGACAATATTGTTTGTGTCCATCAGACATCAGTTAAGGCGGTCGTCGTGATTCTTCCGACCCCTTTGCACAATGCCGTGTACTGTGCATATATGCAGCTATTGTCAGGAATCAGGATATGGCTTCCATGGCACGTGCCAACTCGCCTCTTGATAGGAAATATAGGAAGTCGATGATATAGTATAGATAGTGTTTGTCCAGTGTTTCCAGTGATGTATCATGCATCGTATGAGATGCTTCAAGGGAAAACATAGAATCAGCAGTCTGCAGCCCGCTTCAGCGCAGTGCACATACAAATAATGAATGGTAGCAAAAGTGTAATTCTCTCTTCAGACGCAGCTATCGACTATCGCTGGGCGGCAGATCGAATTATTCTTTCGGTTTGGGAGGTCAGGGAATGAACTGAACAGAAACCCCTTCAAACTCGGCGCTATCGATGTAGTGTATCATGCGTGAGTGATCAAAGACCAATTGAAGCCGGAGAGGATGGCTAACCGGTAGCGAGGTGGCCTTTGCAGCGGCTGCGGCGGAGTAGTAGCTGCTGAAGCCTCTGCGCGCACCGGTGGTGAGAAGAGCTGAAGGGTGGCGGTATTTCCAGCGGCCGAGAGGGCGCTAGGGAAGCGCCACGCGAAGAGGCGGAGGAGCGTGGAGGCGCGCTGGCGGCGGCGCCCCCCCCCCCCCCCCCAACCCCAAGTGCGTCGCGATCTGTCCCGTCTCATCTACCAACCGGCCACCTCCACTGCTGCCCGCCTGAGGATGTGAGGAGGGGAACCGGATCCGTTGCAGTTACCTCTCCCTGCAGGTTGGGTCACTGCCACATGGGCCCCACGCGTGCAGACCCCACACGCAGTGACTCAACTGCACAGCTGCCAACTGCAGCGGAGCCTCGTCCGTGAGGAATACCGAATACGCCATTGAAAGAGCTTATGGTGCCGTGCGCATGGAAGCACACTCGGGTGCGTTTGGAAGCGTGGCCGCGTGGGAGGCTTGGGAGCGGGAGCTGTGCGGTGTCCGATAGGCGCTCGACGAAATGCGTAGGCGCGCGGAGGAAGAAGAGAATGCTTCCTCCCATCCTCATTTCTTTTTTTTTTTGACTTGATTCTCGAGTCTTGCCTCTTTTTCGCCCATCTAGTCCACTGGGCCGGCCCATGTAAAAACATGATTGTTGTGTGCTGTCGGCCTGTTTTGTTCGGTCGAAAATTGGTTGTTCTGGGTGATCCATCCATTCTCGGCTTCCTGTGCCGAAAACTGTTGTGCACTGTCGATCAATTCTCCGCTGGCGGAAATTGTTGTCACTTGTCAGGTTGGACAACATCCTACCTACCTAGCAAAGCTTTTATAATTTTATTGACGCATCCAACTATGTACAACACGGCAGCATGAGCTCTCTCCTCTTCTATTCGCATCCAGACAACCCGCCCCCGACCCGACCATTTCACTCGTACAACACGGTGAAGTAGGCGTCGTAGGTGCACCTCCTCCGCGCGGACATGGGCGCCGTCAGCTTCCGGTTGCAGAGCTCGAACCGCTCCGCCCGCTCGTCGGGCGCCGCGGGAGCCCTGCCGGCGGGGGCGCGGAGCCCCAGCTGCCGCTGCAGCTCGGCGAACTCCTCGGCTCGTCGGACCACGTGGTCGTAGCAGATGTACCGCCCGCCGGCCGTGCCGTCCATCTCCTTGTACACGCGGACGTGCGCCTCCGCTACCCCTTCCACGTTCGAGGTGGCCAGCAGGCCTTCGGCAAACATGGCGTGCGCTCCTGCGAACATACACATGATGGCCATTGTTAAGAGTCTTTGCCACTGCATGGTTATTCACTCGACTGACGATGGCACGATGGCAGTAGAGTATAGAGTAGACCTTTGAGGTAGGCAATGGATGGAGTAGGGTTCCGCCTCCGCAATCCTGGCCCGGTTACAAGCGCAGGGCACATGGTCACTAGCTTCAGGTCTGTTCCCCGTGCCGCCCTCCATGCCGCCTTTTCCGCCATCGTCTTGCCAAGTGCGAACCACAGCTGCAAATGTTTAAGCCCCCCATCGTTAACATTCTGTAGCCATCAAAATGGGGGGTGTATTCAACAATCAATACAGCCCTGGTTTTGCTGTCTTCCTACTTACCTTGTTGTCGCGGCAGAGGCTCTCATCGCTCCAACAGTTCTCATCAATGGTGGTTGGGAACCTGCGGTCACGGGCGTAGTTTTGCCTCCAGACACATGCCAATAGCGACGAGGTGAAAACGCACTTCCTCACGGACTCTGTCCTCACACATGCTTCGACCACCAGCTCTGCTGCTTTGTCTTCCAAACGTGCCATGTGTTTCTGTTGACATCGACATTCAGAAGTTCAGTAAAGCCACACATTTTGACATCGTAGTTACATTAGCAATTATTTTAATTAATGTTAGTAGTGATTAGTGTTAGATTAAAGATGTAGGTTCGGTTATGTATGGATATGTATTTGAACCAGATGTTAGCATGTAACAATATATTTTTATTATATATGTATGTGTAGTTGAACCAGATGGTAGCATGTAACAATATAATTTCGTTATGTATGGACATATAGTGTTGTACGATAGTACTATTTAATTTAGATGTGTGTGATTGTATTGCATTATTTTGATCTTACATGGTAGGTATGGCCGGGGTTACTCCTGCGTTGCTGGACCCAACAATAGACTCGGGTCACCGGTCCTTTTTTACTGTGGTTCAGCACCAACAACTCAACGTGCTGCATCCATGTCTACCTGCAGAGTTGATTCCTGTAGACCCACGTTGGCTGCCCAGATGATATGTCGTCTATTTTCTGTTTTCGTCCGTTATACATTTCGTTATATAATGTACTAACGTTTGTGCACTATACGATGCAGGCTGAGCGAGGCAGGTCTTCTTACTGTGGCTCGTCTTGCTGAGAGTGCCTTGATGAAGCTAGATAGGTCTTTACTTTCAGCTATCGTTGACAGATGGAGACCTGAGACACACACATTCCATCTCCTGCAGGACGTTGCGATGCTGCTTGGCCTTCCTATCGCCGGGGACGCTGTCGGGCCCCGCGTGGTCCCTTCTACGTGGTTGGAGGACCTTGTGCAACGTTTTGCAGGTGTTGCCACCACGATTGATCCTGAAGACTTCAATGAGCACCCATAGTCGAAAGGCCATTCGAAGTCATGGCTCCTACAGTTCCAGGTACAACTTCCTACAAAACGATGTGTTGATGCATTTTATAGCTTTGAAATACCTCATGTGTTTCTTATTCTCAATGTTCGTACTTTATTGCAGCCGGACCTGTTGGCAGCCGATGCTGATGACTACTGCGTGACTAGATCACTCGAGGCATACCTGTTGTGGTTGTTTGGGTACATTATGTTCAACAACTCACACGACCACTGTGTGGATAGGGTGCTTGTGTCCTACGCACAGGAGATCGCCGATGCAGATGAGGATGCCATACCCTTATATAGTTGGGGTTCAGCGGTTCTTGCATTCACATATCGTGGACTCTGCAAGACATCACGGCAGAATGATAGCAATGCTGTCCTAACTGAGTGCCCAATTCTACTACAGCTTTGGTCTTACGAGAGGATTGCTATCGGTCGTCCCATGATTGACCAGTCACCATACAAGCTGGATATGTACGGTGACACGGAGGACGACAGGCTCACCATGGGGACTCTCTGGTACTCTCGACAGGTATGGACCCGATAAAAATTTGTATTCTATGCATACTATGGTCATACATTGTTCCATCAATACATTCGTTATGGACATATAATTTTTATTTTTGCAGAAAACATGGGCACATGTACAGACCCGGCGGTCTTATCCTGAGTTTGTTGCGGCATTTGATCGATTGACCCCAGAAGATATTGTGTGGGAGCCATACAGACCTTCGGCTATAGCCACACGTGCACCGCTTGGGATATCTTCGGTTTGCACACATGATGTGAAATCACGGAAAAATTTACTAAATAAAACACTCGCTAAATTATTTTCAAAATTATTTCATCGTTGAGCTCAATTAACCCCAAACCCTAATTCCCCTCCCAAAATTTCCGCTGTCCTGACATTTGGTTTCAATCGTCGTTCCATCTTTTTCCGCCGCCCGTACCCTCCCTCTTTTTCCTCGCCGCCGTCCCATCCCACGCCGCTCGGCCGCCTGTCGGCCACACGCGACCGCTCGCCGCGGTCGGCGCCGACGCATCTCTCCCTTTCTCTCTTTTCCCCTCTCTTTTTTTTCTTTTTCTTTTCCCATTTTCCCATTTTCTTTTCTTTTCTTTTCTCCATTTTTCTTTTTCTTTCCCTCCTCCTTTCCTTCCCTCTCTCCCCTCCCGCACACCGCGGCCTGCTCGCCGCCCCGACCCCGCCCAGGCCAGCCATGCCCGAACGCCGCCTGCCCACGCGCTGTCCCTGCACCTCCGACCACACGCGCACGACACGCACAGCGCCCCGCCTCGCTGAGCCGCCGTGCCGCTCGCCGCATCGACGCGTACGCGCACGCGTGGCCGCGCCGCTCGCCGGCCGTCTTGGTCCCGCTCGTCACCGCTCCCGACCCCGCCCACGTGCGCACGCCGCGCGCCGCCCGTCGCCTAGCAACAGCACCGCCTTGTGCTCGCCACTGCCGCCACCCACTGCTGCCACTCGCGTCCCATCACCCCTGCACCGCCTCGCCGCCCGAGCGCCGTTCCGCGAAGCGCGAACGCGGCCGAGCGCCATTAAAGCTCGCTGCGGCGCTCGCCGGCCGCCACCACCAGCCCCGCACCGCTCCACCGCCTTCCTTCAGCTATAAAAGACCCCTGCCTCGCCTCCACTCCGCCACGAACCCGTCCAGCACCGTAGCTCCCGCTCCCCGGCCCGCGGCGTCGCCTCCACGCTCGTCACCGCCGCCCGCTCCCGTCGCCCCACCTCCCTGCTCCACCCCGGCCCGAGATAGGTAGGGGAATAGGACCCCCTCCTCCTCCTCTCTCTTTTCCCCCTCCTCCCGAAGCGCCATCGAGCCCAGGGCGCCGGCCGGGAATCGAACACTCCCTCCTCCCTCTCTCTTTTCCCTCACCCCAGAGCCGCTCCCGAGCCCAGGCCGCCGGCTCAGGGCCGCCACCGGGGGCGCCACCCCCTCCCCTGTTTCCCAGCGAGGGGAAAAGGGAGAAGACATGCATTTTTGCCTTTAGGCCCCTGCTTTTCCCGTTATTTCTTAAAGAACCCTCTCACCTCTCAAGTTCTTTTGCAAAAGAGACCCTTCCTATTCTTTTATTCGCAAATAAACCCTCCCAACATATATACTTAATTTTAAATAAACCCTACACCTTTTAGTACATCCAAGATATTTCTAGAAATTACAATCAGGCCCTTCCTCTCTCAGAACAAATTACAAATAGATCCCTGACCTCTTATTTAACCCCCTAAACCCTTATATAACCTATCATTTCATGCGCCAAACAATCTCGGATCGACCTAAAACTTTACCACGCTTCTCATAACATAGTTTTTGCCGTGCCATTAGGAAACCGCCCTAAAATATTACTCCTATCTCCATATCTTAATTATTTCCGATTCGAGCTCAACGATAAAGATTTTATTTCTTTTTCTTGATTGTGTGCTTGTTTGAATGTGTCGTAGATCACGGTGTGAACGAGGGAGAACCCGTCGACGAGCAATACTGCGAGCAAGCGAACGAGGACCAGTTCCGCGACCCCGAACCAGAAGGACTGTACTTCGATCAGGACCTCCCGGAAGGATTCGAAGACTGCAAGTTCAATCCCATCCTTTGATGCATGCTTTTGTCCTAGTTTTTATAAACACAACCTATTGGCCTGTTTTATAAAATTGCATATGTTTTGCCTGCTGAAAACACAGTTGGATAGCCACCCCTTGATTTGTTATAACCATTCCTCGACCACCTAGATTAACGTCTGAATGTGTTTTGTTTGGATGTTAATCGTTGCTAGAACGCTTAGGACCTTATACACAATACAACTTGTTTTATAAAGAAAATGTGTGAGTGTGTGGGAAGGGAAAAATGTGAAAATTTCGAAAGATGAGTTTAGACGGGATGGATGGCATTTCTGTGTGATTTGCCGACTGGTGTGCTCGTGCCTGTCTGGCGGAGCAAGGAAGAGAGATATCCATCTTGTCACAATTAAGGACCGAGTTGGTGTGTCATCTCACCTAACTCCTCTATCATGCAAACCACTCGACCGTTGAATGGGCAACGGCTTAGCATAAACCCCACTAGTTAGTCTGATAGCCATCAGGAGAGCTGAGAGCAACAGGTGATCAAGGAGAAGGGATTAGCTCTGTGTGACTTATGCCCCTGTTAAAACCTCTGTGATAGGTCTTGGTGGATCCCGTGATGGCTAGTCAGGTTTAGCTAAGGTGGGTAATGGTTTTGTTGGGATCTGCACCGACACTAAGGTGATCGAGTTGCGGTACCCCGCTTGTGGGTAAAGTTGCACACCTCTGCAGAGTTAAGAATCTATTTGAATAGCCGTACTCACGGTACTGGGCGAGTTACGGTGTGGTCACATAACTAGTGTTTACTTTGGGATGGGTTGGCGTGAGTTGTTTTGGAATCGAGTCCGGCAGTTGTGCCGTGTGCTACGGCGGATGAGGAATCCGGTAGCAGCTTAAAATTTGGGTCCTGTGTGAGCCAACATTATGGGTTATTTGGTACAATGAGAACTTGCTTTGAAAAATCATTTCTTTCAAATGAACCCCTGCATAAAAATTTGCTTTCCGCAAATTAAACCCTAGCATTATCCTTGATTTACCTTGTACATTATATTCTGTTTATACCCCCCTCCATGGGTGTGATTGGACTTGCTGAGTATGTTTGTACACACCCCATTTCTTAATTTTTCAGAGGAAGATCCAGACTTTGTTCCAGAAGACGTCGAGTAGGGTATCGTCCTGCACCCAGCCTTGCCTGTGGATTAGGGTCACCCGCAGGAGATACCGCATGGCGCAAGACTCTGATGACCCCCTTTTTATAATTAATATCATTGTGTGGGTGTGGGTTGTAATCCTCGCGATAGCGGCGCTTCTCTGCCCATTACCGCGTAGAGTTGTACGGTGATGAACCATCTGATGTAATAAATGTGTCATCAGCCTCCTGGGATTGATGTTTGTATCACATTTAAGTCTTCTCGTATGAGAGGACGCTTCACATGACCAGGGCCTATGGATGACTACTGCAGCTTTGGTGTACGATGTTGCAGTTGAGGCCCACTGCCCGGACAGAGTCATGAGGCAGTTTGGTCAACGCCAGTCTTTCCCTGTGCGTTCAGCGTTGGATCGTGTTCAGCGCCACGATCATATGTAACAAAAACGTATAAGTCCCCATGTACTAATAACGTGTCACTAATTTCTATTTAACGTGCAGTTTGTCAAGGGCTGGACATCCTTTTTCCACCATGTGGGTCACTAGGTTACAACCGTGGGTGGCTGGGATAATGCAGACGAGCAGTTGGCTGAGGACACCGGTCCACACACTAAGGCTTCGTTTAGGGCGTACCTTACCTGGTACGAACCTAAGACTCGTTGCCGCTTGACGTATGTTGACATGCATCCACAGCCGCATGTTGCGACTTCGCAGGATGGTTATGCACGACACAGGGATGAGGCACTAGCTGGGGCGGTGAGTAAATATTGACGGCATTTTCAATTTTTTAAGATTTGTGGACTAAATTTTCTTGGTTGTAGTTCGAAATGTGTAGGTTGCTTGAATTAGATTGCTCACTGAATGTAATGAGGATTCATGATGGGTCTACGATGAGCATGCCGGCGCAACTCGAGGCATGGACCACTCAACGTGATAGAGCCTGAGGCATTCTTCAGGCCTTTGGTACGCGGTCGGAGTACGAGGATTCCTATGGATCGTCGCAAGCGTCCACGTCGGTTCCTTGTGGTGCCGCAGTGCAGCAGCCTCCCCCATACCACCCACAGTACGAAGGTATGGTGTGATATTTACCGATCCGTATGTTTGTAGGCAATATTTAAGTACGACTACACACAGGGTACGGGTACCCCGGTTCTCAGCCCTATGGAGGGCCAGGTGCATCGCAAGGGGCTCCGTTTCAAGGAACCCAGTTTACCTCTATGACACCAGCTGCAAGGACTTTAGGTAAATATGTGGTACATAATTTTATTTGCTTATATTTTATGGTGGAAGGCTCATACATTACTATTTACACTCAGGATCACAACAGTTCACTGGAGCGGGGCCTTCTTCGTATCACCCTATGCCACCACCAGGAGGATATCAAGGAGCTTATTCCTATTCACCACCACCACCACCTCCAACACAGGGTACGTACAATCATTTGTACGGAATTGCATTCAACTATTTAACATTGCTTTAAAAAAAGTTTTTTATGATCCGTAGGGTGGTCTCAAGACAACGACGAGGTCTCCTTCGACGACTTTACACGGTTGTTTGCTACGCCTGCCCAGGACGATGATCCCAGCTTGCATACACCTCTGGCTCAATTACGTCATCCTGCCAGAGACGTGAGGCCACCGGACCGTCATAGCTACCCTACAGATCACGTATACGCACAACGTAAGAGAGGTCGGCACGGTAGAGGTGGTTAGTTGTTGCCACTTGTTTCTCTATTGTTATTATGGACCTGTCGTCTTGGTGTAGTTGTTGATCTTCTAAATGCACGAGACTGCGCTGATTAGTTAGAATTATGAGTTCAGAATGCTGCAAGTACGGGAACCGCCATTGTTTACAAACCAAAGGCACATTCTTTTTTATTGTCTTTTATATGAATAGTATTACGACAAACCGAGAATTTTTTTCTGAATTTTTGGTGAATCAAATGAGGGTCGACGGTATCTGGGAGGTGGCCGCCCCGCTGCCGGGCGGTCGGGCCTGCCGCCCTGCTGCCGGGCGGCCTGGGGGCCGGTCGCCCCGCTGTCGGGCGACCGGTCCTCCAAGGGCTTTTCTGCAAAAAATTTCGTAAATTTTTTGCAAAAAAGCCCTTGCCGCCTGGTAGCGGGGTGGCTGGGGTATATTTCTGTAAATTTTAAAAACGAAAATATATTTTTATAAAAAACAAAAATAAAAAAATAAAAAAATAAAAAAACCGCCCAGTATGGCAGGTCAGGCTTGGGCCGCTGCCGTGGCACGTGGGCTGGCACGATTTGGCTCGCTATATCTTTCCTCACATATTAAAATAGTAATGGTTGTGATTGTCTAAACATATTATACATATATATATGTCAGTATATCATTATATGTATGCTAAAACTATCAAAATTTTAAGGATGTGGACATAATATATGTATTTATGCATCAATCGTCATCGATTTTGGAATTTTTCTTGCTTAGGCCTCGTTCGGTTGTGGACCAATCCGGCCAGGATTCAATCCAGCCCGTTTCTCTCTAAAATGCGTGTTTAGTTAGCCCACAGCAGAATTGGTGGAAGCAAGTTAGCTACTCCTGGATTGTGAAAGTACGTGAGCATGGGTCACCCTCGCCTGGAATCAAGCCGGTACTCTCGGGTAGTGGAACGAATCCGTGTGGAAGCTGCATGCAGTTGAACGTGCAGAGGCTGCATGGAGCGGAACGAATTCCCGTCGAGGCTATCCGCATGTCAGCGATCTGCTAGCACGTGGCTCTGCGTGGATTGGTTCCGGCACCAAAAACCGAACGAGGCCTTAGTGGGCTAATGGGCGGCCCTGCCCACCTAGCACGCGAGCTGCTGGGCCGACACGGCCCGCATAAGCCATACCCAGGTCAGGCCTGGGCTAGAAGATGGCACGATGAGCAGCCTGGCCCGGCCCGCCAACTTGGTCGGGCCAATGTAGGCCGGGCCTATGTGGATTTGCCCTCCTTAGTATTGTACTTTTCACAATTTCATACAAGTCTGAGTAGCAAAATTATCTGCGTGTTTTTCAGTAAAAATTTTTGGAGAAATTTTGGAGTCCTCTTTGAAGGTCTATTAGAAGTATTAAACGTAAACTAATTACAAAACTAATTATACGGATGGATGGGAAAGTGCGAGACGAATCCAACAACAACAACATAGCCTTTTTCCCAAGCAAATTGGGGTAGGCTAGAGATGAAACTCGAAAGAAATAAGTTCAAGGTTCAGGCACATTGATAGCTAGTCTCCAAGCGCTCCTATCCAAAGCTATCTCTTTAGAGATATTCCAATCCTTAAGGTCTCTCTTAACCGACTCATCCCACATCAGTTTAGGTCTACCTCTACCCCTCTTTACATTATCGACCCGCTCAAAAACCCCATTACGCACCAGCGTCTCAGGAGGCCTTCGTTGGACATGTCCAAACCATCTCAGCCGATGCTGGGTAAGTTTCTCTTCAATTGGTGCCACTCCGACACTATCCCGAATAACTTCGTTCCAAACCATCTCCTTAATGGATGCGAGACGAATCCATTAAGACAAATTAATCCATCATTAGAGATTGTTTACTGTAGCATGACATTTTCTAATCATGACATAATTAGATTCGTTAAATTCGTCTCGAAAAACTAGAAAGGTGATGAAATGGATTTTGTCACAAATTCACGTTTTAGTGTCCGAAGATTAATGACGAGTAGTTGGAGAAATTTTTGCGAACTAAACAGCCCCGACGGAGCAAAGTCAAAGTGGCAAGGAACATATCACCGAAGACAATAAACACTCACCATACGTCGCACCACAAATACACCAATGTTAAACATACTCTCATTCATTTTCTCCTCAGAGATTGATTCCATGGACAGGCAATTCCACGCAGCGTGTTTAGTTCCGTGAAAATTTTTGGAGAAATTTTTAGAGTTCTTTTTGAAGGTTTATTAGGAGTATTAAATATAGACTAATTATATAACTAATTACACGGATGGACGAGAATCGCGAGACAGATCCATTAAGACTAATTAATCTGTCATTAAAAATTATTTATTGTAGCACAATATTGTCTAATCATAATATAATTAGACTCGTTAGATTCGTCTCGAAAAATTAGGAGGGTTATGAAATATATTTTATCATTTTTTTAGGAACAATGGATTTTATCATTAATTCACGTTTAACACTCCTAATTAGTGTCTGGAGATTGATATGATGGGTAGTTGGAGAATTTTTTGCAAACTAAACAGGGCAGCACCAGTTGGGCACATGCGCATCCTTAGCAAAGCACTGAAAGCAGTGCATGTGTAGCCAGCTCACAGCTTTTTGCCGGCTCACTGCCACCTGCTCGTAGCTCGCCGGCGTCAAGCTGACTGCACCGTGCCACCGGTGTGTCCATCTGTAAAAGAGATTTGGCCCGCTTGTCATGTTCAATTCCACCGATCTGTAAGCAAAAAACGCTGCACTCCAACAACATGTAACATCACCCAACTGTCACCTTCCCCTTTCCTTTCTCCCTCCCGCTCCACTCCTCTGCTTCACCGAGACCAGCAGCTCCGTCGGCCGAGAACTCCGGCGTGCCCCACCCCCGGCCTCGTTGCGTGGCATCTGTGTAATCCGGCCCGAAATAACGGCTAAGATCTACTCTACACGTTGAGTAAATCTCACCTGCTAAATAACTCTCTTGCGCTTTCATTCTCGTTTCGTGCAAAAAATTCGAACCGGAGTTACTAGCTTCTCAGAGACCGGCTATTTAAATTAGTTCGGCTCCCTCACCGTTTCCAGTTTGGGACTAAGAAGGCTGTGCCACGACGCAACAGTAGCCGTGCACTACAGTACCCCCGCGCGGCTCAGTCGGCCCGTGGGCCGTGACAATCTCCCCCGTTAGGATTCGACGTCCCCGTCGAACCAGCTTACCCATACGGAACAAAGGAGCAAAATCTTCTCTCTTGGCCACGTCCCATACGTCTAGTGCTAACGATCCCATATGCCACGTCCGTGGGTTCACTATCAGCAGCCCATGTGTGTGTCCGTCCACACATGCCGGTGGCTACGTGGCGTGAAACCGCGAGAGTATGGCTCTGATACCCCTGTAACGACCCGATTCGGAATAACGGCTAAGATCTACTATACACGTTGAGTAAATCACACCTGCTAAATAACTCTCTTGTGCTTTCGTTCTCGCTTCGCGCAAAAAGTTCGAACCGGAGTTACTAGCTTCCCAGGGACCGGCTATTTAAGCTGATTTGGCTCCCTCACTGTTTTCAATTTAGGATTAAAAAGACTGTACCGCGATGCTACAGTAGCCGCGATGCTACAGTAACACATGCGCGGCTCGGTCGGCCCGTGGGCCGTGACAATCTGGGCCGTGGGGCGGCCTCCCGGTGTGGATGAGCACCGACCTTGACATTCTCGGTGAGCTACAGATCCGGCCTCGGTGGCGCAGAGGATCTGTAGCTCATCCACACTTGGGACCTCCTCTCGACGGAGTTCGAGTTGCGATTGTGGCCATGCTCTGCGCCACCGATGGCGGCGGCCTCGGCTTGCGCCCACGGAGATCCCAAGGTCCGTGTCGTGCTGCGGCAGCTGTCGAGGCCGATGGTGCGGAACACGGGAGGGGCTCACCCTCCTCGGATGCGCGGGCGGCGCAGGAAGGGCTCGCCTGCAGCTTCCTCATTGGGAGTGGGTGCGGCGACACGACGAGGAGGAATCGGGAGAGCAGGAGTTAGTGCCTCGGAGGCACGGCGGCCTCCTGCCTCAGAGGCGCAGCAGCCTCCCCGACGTCCCAGCCTTCGCGCGTGCTCCGGCGGCATCCTTCTCGACTGATGCGGATGGCCTCCCGCGACGACGACAGATCCTTGGCGGCAACGACGGCTCCCGCGGTCGTGCCGGTCCTCGCTCCTCTCGCGGCCGCGCTGGACCTCGCCCCCGGCGGCGTGTTCGGCTCTAGCGGTGGGTACGGTAGGCGAGGAGAACGAGGTGGAAGACGCGCGCGCGAGAGAGGAAAGAGATGATAGAGGTGGGTGTGGAAGGGGGCTTCCTATATGTCTTCCGGAAGACAGATAGATGTGATATCTTTAAAGTCCAAGGCCCAATTAATATATGACTGGCCCAGCGCAGCTGCAGGAGGACTGCTGTCACCCTAATTGCATGCAGCTAGCACAAAACAGGGGGCCAGAGTGCAACGAACAACGTGCAGAAGCGGAGATGCAAGCTATCGATCCCTCTGATTTGCTGTGCTTTGCTTCTTTCTATTTTTCTGTTCTAATTCAGGTATTACCATCTGCAACATTTTTTTCGAATTGATTCAACATTCTGAAAAGACTAATCCTACACTTTGGATAAACCAATTCAACATTTTTAGAATAAATGTTGAAATAGTATACTACATATGTTGAAATGACCTATTCAAAATGTTATGATAGTATGTTGAAATGTTGAAATTCTAAAATAAAAAAATAAAAAAAACATATTGGATCTTGTTTTGTTCCATTAATTCTAAAGAATATTTTGGTTCAAACGGAATGTAAATCGGATTCATGGTTCGAGAGAAAATATGATTTGAAGTTACGAACTTGTTTAACTTCTCAACCACCCCCTCCACTCATGGTGCGACACGTGTCCACCTCATGCTGTCTGTTTGCTCCACTTCCGCCCGCTACGCGCATGTTTGCTCCCCCTAGTGTGTATCAGATACAATCCTATATGATGCACAGATCTCAAACAGTAGAAGATATGTCCACTAAAATTCTAACGGAAGATGGATAGGATTCCTGGTGTGGAAGGCGCTAGATATATAGATTTAGGGCGTGTTTGCGACCCTGTACCGCTGGGGCTCGGCCTGCCCTACTAGCCCAGGCCTGGGTTGGCCTAGCCCAGATGGTGCAATGCACCTTGTTTGTGTCCCTGTACGAGATGAGCCCGGCCCAGGCGAGATCGTGTTTGCGACCCATTTTGGCAGCCGGGCTAGAGGCCAACTACCCCAATTGCCAAACTGAGAACGTGTTTGGCAGCTGGCTGTGTTCGGCCTATTAGATGAATACAAAAGAATGAGCAAGAGTTTACAACTGCATTACGAAATAATGAACCATACAAGCATCAGCTGAGTAAAGCAATTAGCCTCAGGCTAATTTAATTTCAATCCATGTCATTGCTGGCTACAAGGTACAATTAAAGAAGGAAGGAAAGAAGAACAGGTCCATCTGGAACATAGTCAGGCATCACACAGGTGTGCATCCCAGCATAGGAAGCAATAGCACATGTAGCTAACAAATGCATCCATCAATTGTGTCATCATCAGCGAAATTAAAAGAGGAAGATTGACAGTAAAGATGGACATAGATCAATACAGAATGATCAAGAGATTGAAAGATCATTACAACAACATATATCAATTGAACCATACAAGCATCAGCTGATTAAAGCACTTAGCCTCAATGAAATAGTAATGATTTGCCTCAGATATAATTGCTATTTCATGTGATCTTTTAACTTGGAGCATAAGGAACATACGTAGCAAGCCAAACTGGACAGATTGAAGGTCATCAAGGCCATGAAACCATGGGATCCATCCAGCCCAGCCATCAAAGTCATCTTTGGTGGATAACAGTTCCATTGGGCATGGATGTGTCCCATGGTTCGATGACAATAATGAAAACATGATGGAAACAACATAATTTTGAACATATGCCTAGTACCTCACAAGTTAAAGATCATCCACATTAACATTTGCCAAAGTAGCAATTATGTCATCATAGGCACAAAGGAAAGCACAGAAGTAAAGGAAGCACATAAGTAAAGAAAGCACAAGTAAACAAGGGCCTCAGCTGCAATACAACACATCAACAGCAAATGCAACTCAGATTGGTGTATGTAGCATCATAGGCCAGGTAATCAAATGAAAAGCATATGAGCAATCAAGGCCACATGATAATATAAGGTTACCACAGTAGCCAACAGAGGCTACACAAATAGGTTCTTACAATGAAATGTTCCAGCCCAACAACCAAGGGCTCAAATGGTTAGCCACCCTCCCAAGCTAACATCAACAAAAGGTCAGGTGTGATAAGCTCAACCTAGATTGCACAAAAGGTCTACAGCAAAAGAACCCCGGCTATAGTCAAAAGAAGAGAGAGTGGGTGAGGGGGTGGAGGAACTATACTTCTCAACATTCAACCCCCTCCTGTCCAGTAAGACCATGTAGTGGAACTACATACAGTAGTTCTTGGCCAGGAAGGTCCCAAGCCAAAGGGTCCTATGGGCATCACTCATGTTCACAAAGCCCCTGCCTTGGGCCTTGTTGTCTAGGCGGAAGGTGTAGGCAACAATAAGTGCCTCCTCAGGAAAGCCAGGCATGTCCATTGCAGCAAGATATAGGTTAGCATCAACATGAGCAAGACCAGTCTCCCTAAGAGCATTAGCCACATTGTTGACTGCATCAGACATGTTAATCAACATAATCACCTTATCCTCAGTGAAATTCACCCTGTTCCTCTTGCCACCCACAGTTGTGGAAGGCACCTCCATGGTTTTGCTACCCTCTCCAACATCAAAGTGGGCTTTGCTAGGAAATGGTTGGGTCATAGAAGGCCCTTCCTCCTTCACCATAACAGTTTTAGACTGGTTCTGCCCTAAGGCTTCACCAGACCCAAGTGCCCACTTCCTAGTGGCCTGTGAATGGCTAAAAATGGCCTCCATATCAGTGTAGAACCTAATAGGGCAGTTCAAGAACTCTGCATCTTTGGGATGGTCCTGCAGTTGGGTACATACATGTAGGTTTAGACAAGTGGTTTCAAAACAGCATTGTATGAACTAAGGTATATAGGTTGCAACCTTGCAGTGACCAAGAAAGTGGTCATGGTCAAGCATGATAGCATTGGCATCACTATCCCATAAAGCTCCACTAAGGTCCTTCAGCTTGGCCACCTTAGACCACTTCTGCCTCCACTTCCTCAGGTGGTTGTACACCTGAGTTGGGCTAACTATCTCCCCACAGTACTCCTTAAGGGCTTTGGCCACAAAGTTCACATCCTTGTCCTTGAAAACCTTATCAGGCTTGCTACCATCATTGACTAGAGCAATCAAGTCATAAAAAACATCAGCAATTGGAGCCATCCTACCACTGCTATGCATGTCTGATTGGGCATGTACAAGTTAGTATAGGATTCAATCAAGAACAAACAGATAAAACATCAAAAATTATCAAATAAATACAACAGAACATAACTCAAGAAGAATAGAAGTCTCAGCCTTGTCTATAAAATTATTACATCATCATAAAAACAAACATGAGTTCCATAGTAGGGCCAAACAACTGAAATCAAGAATATATTACATGCCAATCAAATTCTGGAGGTTCCCCTCCCTTCCCACATAGCATTGCAGATGGAATCCCTAATGGCAGCCATGGCAATGGAATCTTGGGCCAAGTCTATGGGAAGCATGTCATCTTCCTCAGGTGGGGTACCAGTGAAACCTTCCTCATCAGGAACTACTGCATCAATGCCAAAGCCTAAGATCCAATTGTGGAGGATGGCACAAGCCAACACTAACTTCACTTGTGTTTTGAACTTGTGAAAGGGCTTGTTGTCCAAGATACGAAACCTGTTCTTCAGTGCACCTATAGCCCTCTCCACAGTCACTCTAAGTGATGAGTGCCTAAGGTTGTACAGCTCCCTTGAATTGCTGGGTCTATTTCTGCTCCCAAACTCAGACAAATGGTACCTTACCCCCCTGTAGGGAGGTAGAAAGCCATTGCGGCATGCATAACCAGCATCTACCAAGTAGTATTTACCTACAATGGGACATCTACTGTGAGACTTGTGCCAAATTAATTTCAATTTAAAGTACTTTGTTTGTGTAATTACCTTGTGGGATGGTGAACCCATCATCCCTCTCAATGGCATCTGCCAGAACAGTTGCATCATGTGCAGACCCCTCCCAACCAGCTAGTATATATGAGAATTTGAGATTAGATCCCACTGCTACCATCACATTTTGAGTGGGATCTTTTTTCCTACCTCTGAAAGCTTGTTGAATGCGTCTAGGTACCCTGGCCAACACATGGGTTCCATCAATGGCACTAATGCAGTCTTAAAAACCCATGTATGTGAGACAAAGAACAATGTGAATCTAAACATGTAATGAACCCAAGGTAAACAATTACCTTTAAATATGGATTCCATCTATAACTTCTAAGTATCTTTGGGTCAGTGGCAGTGCTGGGTGGCTTGATCATGTCATTCCTAAGTTCACCAACTGCATACAACACCTGATGGAAGTGCTTGTGTACTGTTTGAATGGACCTCCTAAAGGATTGGTGCACAACTCTAAACCTTTGGTTGTGCCCTACAACATGTAAGAACATTGCCACCTGCTCCTCTACTGACACTCCCTCCCTATCAGTGACAAGGCTTCTCTCTCTAAAGGTTTGGCATAAAGCAAAGAAAGGGGCTCTCTTCATCCTAAGCATGGAAATGCACTCTGCATCAGTGGAATTGTAGATGTTGTTCAATGTCCTAACTCTGTGCTGCTCATTTTCATCCCTAAGTGCAAGTGCCAGAGGGTCAGGAATGTGAGTTTCAGGTTCCCTCCTTTTTCTTTTGAGCCTACTGCTTACAAAGGAAACCATGACTACAGTCAATGCAGCAGCCTGCCTACACAATTGCTCACGGCTCAATGAGGATTCCATCTACAAGCATATACAAATAAAACATGATTTCGGGTCATGTGGCCCTGCTAGGCATCAACATCCATGTTTCACAATGAATAAAAGTAGCACGGCTGCATCCTCAACAAGATGCCTCCCGGTGCAATCATAGGACAACATCATCGACCATTGAAATAAATATCCAGATCACAAGAAAAAATTTCGCCAACAGATCCACAATGAAATGTAGTACCAAACCGAACCAGATCAAGAGCAACAGACTACCAAACCTTAACAGAACATCAACAACATCATCTACCAAACCCTAACTCATCAACCAAGCACAAGAAAAAAGAACGATTGGAGGTCGATTTCACCTTGGGCTCGAGGTCGTATCAACGAACATGGAGCAGATCTGGAAGTAGAGGAAGCAGATCTGGAAGTAGAGGAAGCAGATCGGCCAGAGACAAAGAAGATGCCTGTCGGTGCCCTGACCCGGCGGCCCGGACCCAACTAGTGATGATGATGCGTGTTCCTCGTCCCAGATGTTGATGCAAGAGGCAATACAGTAACACACGGGTTTATCCTGGTTTCGGCCGTGAGGCCGTACGTCCAGCAAAGGGGTGTGCGAGAGCACTGTACTATCTTGCACCGGAGGTGCCTGTAGTAGGGCGTACAGGCGAGGCGAGAGAGGGAGGGAAGCTCCCAAGTCTCTGCTAGAGGAGTTGATTGAGGCGAGTGCCAAAATCGGGTTTCAGAGGAGCGTGTGTGCTCTGCTAGTAGTACGAAATGTTGTGTCCTACCGAATGGGCCGACCGCGACCCCCTTAAAGGAAGCCCGCCTCCTCTTTTTATAGACACAAGGAGGGACGGTGTACATGCGCAGGGGATCATGGAAGTCGTCGTCTTTTCCCCGAATCGCGGGGGTGCAGTGGTCGAGCACTGTGGGAAGTACACTGTGGGGCATGGCATCGGGTGTGGCAGTCGTCCTGGGCATCGTCCTCGGCCTTGCGGAGATCGCGCCGGCATCCTGACAGCCCCAGCAGGCGGCGTGGTCATTGCTGTAGGGTGTACCATCTTCCAAGTGTGGCGTGGCAGTGTTCCATGGGCCCTACAGGCCAGGGTCTTGCATATATATGTGCGCCAGCGGTAGTGGGGCACGTGGCAATCCCGGGGCCCCCTGGGTGGAGTGCTAGCGCGTGCACTAAGGGGTCCGGGAGTCACGTGGAGGTCCCGGATCCCTCAAGGGGGGAGGTCCGGGCCTCTGGCTGCTATTGCTGAGCATCCCTCCTTGGGGGACACGTGGCGACGCCGGATCCCTTCCCGAGCAGGGGACGGGTCCGGGGCCGTTGGTGTGGTGAGGTGGAGTCCGGACAGCAGGAGTTGGCAGAATAGTAATGGGAGCTGTGCCGAGCACGTCTCGTACCACGTCGCAGGTTCCCACAGTGTTGCCACAGCGTCCGGGATGGCAGAGGAGTGACCGGAGTTGGCGGACGGGACTCCAGTCATAGCCACTGTGGGGAATGGCGGCCTGACATCGTCTGACCTGGGCGCTGTGGAGGAGTGGTTGGCATTTAATGCCTCCGTACGACGGGCGGGTGAGCGGAAGGGCCGTTTGTCCTTTTCGTCGAAGGGTGGCCTCGAGCGAGACGGAGACGATTCGCCCCGCTCGAGGGTAGGTTCGCTACCCTCGAGCTTGGCGGAGACGATTCGCCTCCCCGAGGGTAGGCTCGCTACCCTCGAGCGAGGCGGAGACGCGGGGCGCGGTCGAGGGTTTCGATGGGAGCCCTCGAGCGAGACGGAGATCACCTCGTGAGTCTGAGGGGGGACGGATGGGCCGCGTGCTGGGCTTCTTTGAGTCCTTTCCTTTCTTCCAGATTGGAAGGAGGCCGTAGGCCTTCGTGGGCTCAGTTGCCTAATATGTGTTTGCGTTTTTAGGCTGATTTTAGTACCCCGATTAGGGTGCCCCTAATCGTGGTCCCCGACAGTAGCCCCCGAGGCTTTGGTCGAGTCAGAGGATTCGGCCAAAGGGTATTTCGGTGATTTTACCCCTTGACGTGATCGATCGGTGCTGCGCTCCCGCCAGGCGCACCCGGGTGTCGGCCCGACGGATGTGACAACTCGTCGGTCGGGGCAGTGCACCTGCGGAGAGAGTACTCCGAGGCGCGCGCCCCTTTTTGTTTTGTTCCGGGGACGAGATGCGTCAGCGTGCTGAGCGGGCCAGGGCCACGATGGCGCCTGCTGCTCTGCAGCCGGTGCTTTTGCCGTGCTGTCCCGCGTTCAGGGTCTCGGCCCCGCTTTCCCTGGTCGCCTTGCGACACGCTGTTCGAGGGCAGTCGGCCAGTGCTGATGCTGCGCCACTCAGTGTCCAAGGGCTCAGCTTTGCTTTGTCCCGTCATGTCCTAGCACGGTAACCGAGGGTATCTTTCGCTCGTGGGGAGCCGCACCGTCACGGGCGGTCCAAGCCTTCGCCCTTCGACAGGCTTGAAGCTTGGCGCCCGACGCAGCTATAAATAGGGGTCGTGGGACTCCCTTTCCTCTCCAACTTCCCTGCTCTTACTTCTAGCATTGCCTAAGTCTCGTAATGTTTTCCTTTGCCTTTCACGACCGGCCCCTAGATGGGGTGGCCTAGCTTTTTTAGGCTTTGATGCTAGAAGAATGCTTGCGAGCGGCGGGAGAAAGCTTGAGAGGGCGTGCGCACCATCCCTTAGCTTCAGTGAGATTAGCAGAAGAGCATTGGGCCCGTGGGGTCCTGCTTCTGCGATGTCCCTTAGCCTGAAGGGGGGTTGAGACGTCTGACCATGGCGTTGGTGCCAGGTTTGGTGGCCGTTCTTCGCATCGTCCCTCCTGGCGACAATGTCGCTCTCGGGGGGATGGTGTGGAGGGTGCTGTCCACCAGCTTGACCCCCCGCAGGGTCTTCGGTGGAGGAGATGCTAGAAGAAAGCTTGCGAGGAGGGCATCCCGCTGGACCCGTGCGGTCTGGGGGCTGCTCCTCGCAATCCCGAGCAGCCTGGCCGTCGCGCCGGCCAAGGACTCGGTGCTCTTCATCGGCGCTCACTCCTCCCCAAGACAGGGAAAATTGCCACACAGGTGGCAATGCATTTGTACTTTTTGATGGCTTTAAGCCGGTAACCCTTTGTAATCTTTGTTCGCAAAGATCAATGAAGTCTCCTTCTCCTTCGCGGAGAGGACGACCGAAAGTGTATGGGTGGGCACCACCCTTGCAGGGGATTTTGGTCCTTGAATGTGTGAAGTTTCCTTCGTGGGGGCGCATCAGCGCACCCGCGGGTGTAGCCCCCGAGGCCTTGGAGGAGTGTTTGCACTCGTCCAAGGGCAATAAACGTCGTCCTGCTTGGTCGCTTCACTGAGGTGGCCGTCCAGCATCTTTTTCAGCCGGCATCGGCACTTCTTTCAGCCGGCCTCGGCAGTTTTCGTGCTGGCACAGTGACCCAGTGTCCGGCTGAACCATCTGGCAGGCGCGCGTCAAAAGTGAGGGTTTTGGTTAAACACATGGAACTTCATAATCGACGGTCGTCGATCCATTCGAGGGTGCGGCCTGAGCCGCGGTGTGCGAGGAGCCCCCGAGCCCCGTCCTACGTAAAGGCGTTCGGGGAACCCTCGACTTTTATTACGGCCCTCGTCGCCCTTCCGCAGGGAGGAGGGGTGAAGCGCACCATGCTACCCATGCCCGGGCCACGAGCTATGGCTGCTTCAGTGAGTTGTTATTGGGTAGTTCAAGCGAACGTCCGTGCCCCATTTGATAAGGGTCGGCTCGTGGTCCGTGGACACGTCACATAAAGCGTTCGCAAAGGTTCGCTAAGTGGGGCTCGGACCCATTCGATAGGGTCCGAGGACTCGATGCTCTCCCTCGATGGGATCCCCCTGCTAGGCACCCTCGACTGGCCTTGAACACTGTGTAGGACATTTCGAACTCCGTGTTCGAGGGTAGCTTGTACAGCACATCCATGCAGTCCCTGACTCTGGCGATCTGGGGCGCCTGTCGAACCCTCGACGGGCCAGGCTTCGAACCCCTGATCAGTAAGGCCTCGGAATAAGGTTCCCTCGAGGGTGAAGAGCCCCCGAAAGGAATATTCCATCACGGTTCGCAAGCGGCGCGGAGTCGCTGGTTGTGTGCGCGGGTCTTCCACTGGTTGTGGGCGACGTGGCCCGGTACGTGCAGTGCAGTGCGGGCGCGCCTTTTCAGGCGACTACATTGGGTAGACGAAGTGGCGTGGGCGGCGGCTGACGGATGGAACAGTGCAACAATCGCATCGAGCCCATCGGTTACCGCGCCGTAGTTATTGCCGAGTGCGCGCGTGGGAGACTCCGCGGTCATGGGGCCCATCCGTCAGCAACAGCAAAATCTACCGCATTCAATGCGGGGGATTCGTGCCGTGGCGGCGAATCCGCCTGTCGTGGTGAATAAAAGCGAGATAGGGAAGATTGTTTGGGCTCACCTGCCCATTTGCCTTCATCTCCCTTGCCTTCTCCACCTCCCCTGCATCCTGAGCCCACAGCCGAGAGCGAGAAGAGGAAGAAGGAGAGAGCGAGAGCGCACCTTAGGCACCGCAGAGCTTGCCTTCCCACATCCCCCCGTAATTCGAAGCAATATCGGATGTTCGGGAGCCGTTGACATGGGGGAAATCCACCGCCACAGAGGCGGTTCTGGAGCAGCTGGTCGGCGACCGGCTGCTGCCGATGAACACCAGCTTGAAGCAGCCGGCGTGGATTCCCCCGCGGCCGGAGGAGACCGAGCCGAATCCCCCCGAGGGCTACGTCGTGAGCCTCGTGCGTCTCCACGAGCGGGGATTCGGCGTCCCCATCAGTAGATTCATGTGGGTGTTGTGCGAGTACAACGGGGCGGAGTGGCACAACTTCGGCCCCAACTCCATCTCGCAGGCGGTGGTCTTCGTCGCTGTCTGCGAGGGGTACCTGGGGATTGAAGCACATTGGGATCTGTGGATCCACTTGTTCCGCGGCGAGCTCTTCATCGAGAACGTGCGGGGCCAGCCAAAGAGGTTCGCGAGCGCCGGCGGCCTGATGCTCCATTTGCGCCCAAGCCGGAAGAACCTATACATCCCCAACAAGATGACGACGAACAACGCCGGGTGGACTCGAGGGTGGTTCTACCTGCGCAACTTCGGCAACAGGGTGCTCTGGGAGAGACCAGCGAAGTGGGAATGGGGGGTATCGCCCCCAGCGCATCAAGACAGGCTCGAGGTCCTCACCAACGCGTTGGTGCACCTGGCGAGGAAGGGGTTGACGACGGCTGCCGTCATCGCGAACCTTCACCGGCAGAGGGTGATTCCTCTCACGGAGAGGAGCCTGCCGATCTTTGGCCTCACCCCCGGGGTCCCGGCCTCGGGCTCGAGGACGTCGATGGTGCTGCTCCCCCGAGGCATCGCTGCCCGGAGGGCGAGGAATGCGGTGGCGGAGTTCCCCGACAACACAAACAATCTCTGGGAGATCAAGATGCGCCCCGTGCCGGGGTACCTTTCAGTGGTGAGTCTCGATTTTGATTCGTTGCCGACTTGTGCTATTCCTTTCCCCGCTCCCTGACTCTGATTTGATTGTGTTTTGCAGGGGGTGAGCCGCAGGTGCCACCCCTCGAGGCCTCCGATCCCGGAGGAACGTGAAGTCAACCGCTTGCACGCAGAGGCGGTGAAGAAGCGGAGGCGGCTGCCGACAGGAAGAGGAAGAGGAAAGAAAAGCACGACAAGACGTGCAAAATCGCACACGCGGAGGGGAAGCCGTGGCCTGCTACGCCCGAGTCCACGGATGAGGAGGAGGACACCTCGGATGCTGAGGTCAACCACCCGGGTGATGACGAGGCGGCGACAGGCGCGGATTCTCCGCCGGTCTATCAAGGGACTGGCGACGAGGACGCGCCAGTGACGCCGCGTGAGGCGAGGCCCACACCGGGGTTGTTGTTGGACCCGCCCCTCGCGGGGGGGGGAGCGGAGGTCGCCCACGCCGGCGGCGGGCGGAAGATCGTCTACGCCCGTGACAGAGCGGAGGTCGCCCCTGCCGGCGACGGGTGAGGGGATCCTCGCGCCCACGATGTCGATGGGTGGCGACGGGTCCGCGGCGAGCGCGGAGACGCCCGCGCAGACGGCCTCGAGGCTCCAGACCGATCCGAGGACGACACCCTCGGATCAGTCATCGAGGGACATCAGTGTGCCGCGGGCCCGAAGGAGTGGCATGGGCAAACGCAGTATGAGCGCCCAGTCCGGGTAAGTGGTTTTGGTTTTATTTTTTGCGTTCATTTAATCGATCCCCCAATCCTGCTAACCTCAGCCTTTCTTCCCCGATTTCCAGCTCCCGGGCCGTCGCCAAGGATGTAGCCCCGCTCGCGCCGGCCAAAGCCCTCAAGACCGGGGCGCGCGCCACGCCGCACACGGCGCCGCAGCCCCCTCCCGTCGTAGATATTTTGGCGGAGGCCGCGAAGCTGCGGGAGGCGATGGCTCGAGGGGCCCAAGCGGCCCAACAGGCTCGAGCGCCGGGGAATGGGGGCGATGCCGGCCAGAGTGGCGTTGAAGCAGCCGCTCAGGCTGACGCTGTGGGGGAGGCCGGCCGGGGCGGCGCAGATGACGCCACCCGGCCGGACGTCGAAGCCGAGGCCGGTCGGAGCGACGCGGATAGCGCCGCCTGGCCAGTCGCAGAAGAAGGAGCTGGTGGGGATGCGTAGGAGTGCCCCGCCAGCCAAACGGAGATGGAGACCATCGTCCCCGAGCCCCCGTGGGCTGGGGTCAAGGGCATCGCGGAGGAGGAGGAGTCGGCGCCGAGGAAGGCCGCCTCCTCCTTTTATAGACACAAGGAGGGACGGTGTACATGCGCATGGGATCGTGGAAGTCGTCGTCTTTTCCCCGAATCGCGGGGGTGCAGTGGTCGAGCACTGTGGGAAGTACACTGTGGGGCATGGCGTCGGGCGTGGCAGTCGTCTTGGGCATCGTCCTCGGCCTTGCGGAGATCGCGCCGGCGTCCTGACAGCCCCAGCAGGCGGCGTGGTCGTCGTTGTAGGGTGTGCCGTCTTCCAGGTGTGGCGTGGCGGCGTTCCGTGGGTCCTGTAGGCCCGGGTCTTGCATATATATATGTGCATCAGCGGTAGTGGGGCACGTGGCGGTCCTAGGCCCCCCTGGGTGGAGTGCTAGCGCGTGCGCTAAGGGGTCCGGGAGTCACGTGGAAGTCCCGGACCCCTCGAGGGGGGAGGTCCGGGCCTCCGGCTGCTAGTGCTGAGCATCCCTCCTTGGGGGACACGTGGCGACGCCAGATCCCTTCACGAGCAGGGGACGGGTCCGGGGCCGTTGGTGTGGTGAGGTGGAGTCCGGACAGCAGGAGTTGGCAGAATAGTAATGGGAGCTGTGCCGAGCACGTCTCGTACCGCGTCGCAGGTTCCCACAGTGTTGCCACAGCGTCCGGGATGGCGGAGCAGTGACCGGAGTTGGCGGACGGGACTCCGGTCACAGCCACTGTGGGGAATGGCAGCCTGACGCCGTCTGACCTGGGCGCTGTGGAGGAGTGGTTGGCATTTAATGCCTCCGTACGACGGGCGGGTGAGCGGAAGGGCCGTTTGTCCTTTTCATCGAGGGGTGGCCTCGAGCGAGACGGAGACGATTCGCCCCGCTCGAGGGTAGGTTCGCTACCCTCGAGCGAGGCGGAGATGATTTGCCTCCCCGAGGGTAGGCTCGCTACCCTCGAGCGAGGCGGAGACGCGGGGCGCGGTCGAGGGTCTCGATGGGAGCCCTCGAGCGAGACGGAGATCACCCCGCGGGTCCGAGGGGGGTGCGGATGGGCCGCGTGCTGGGCTTCTTTGAGTCCTTTCCTTTCTTCCAGATTGGAAGGAGGCCGTAGGCCTTCGTGGGCTCAGTTGCCTAATATGTGTTTGCATTTTTAGGGTGATTTTAGTACCCCGATTCGGGTTCCCCTAATCGTGGTCCCCGACAATGCCCAACAGCTCGGAGTCTCGACACCAGGCGGAGCAGCTGCTCGGTGACGGAGTTCCAAAGCAGGGAACGGAGAAGAAGACCGCCGGAGGTGGACGCCGCCATGACGCACAACTGCTCGCCTCCGGTCTCTCACGAGGGGGGTGGTAGAACAACGAGCAGCGAGAGGAGGGGGAAAGAGGCAGTGCCATCGGTATATATAGGCGCAAGGGGATTTCGCCGGACCTCGCCTTCCCGCGCGAGCCCGCGCCAGCCACCCCACCAACGCGGGTGAGCCGCCGAAATTGCCCGCCTGCGCCGCGCGCAGCCGTGCTCCCAGGAAACGAACCCTAGCGGTGTTTCCTGAGAGCCAGGCGCGGGGTGGGTTTTGGCCGCTCGGAGCCGGGCTCCTACGTGGGCCAGGCGCGCAAACAAGGTCACTTGCAGCCCGGGAGCGCAACCGGGCTGCTGGGCCGGGGTCGCAAACACGCCCTTACTATAGTGAACGGGAGCATAACGTAGCATTTGGAGGGCTGCGGTGCAGCTGATCAATCTTTATATTTGGCGTTGAGATCCATTTCCAGTGCAGTGGTGCAACTGGCCTCAGGGTCGCACGCACCTGCCCGCGAAGTGTTGGAGTCGGCGCCTTCTGCTAGCTTTCGGGGGGGCACGGGCCCGTGCAGGGGCGGCTACCGCCCGCACTGGCGCCGTGGCCGGCTCCTATCTGTGCGCGTGGCCTCCCGTAGCCCTCCGCCTAGATGGTCTCCCGCCTAGCCTCTCCCAGTCTGCCGCTACCGCAAATCGTCGGTCGCCCCCCTAGGGTTCCGTGGGAGAACCAGGAGTTGGGTGGTGTGAAGTGTTTGGAGCATATACGAAAGGGAGGAGAAGAGATGGATAAGGTTAGGGGTAGGTATGTCTTTTCCCATTGTGTTTGTGATTTTTCACATTTTTATTTATACTGTAAAGAACGAAAACAATTAAAAATGTTTTCATCTAATTCGGGTTCGTCTTACCCCTCACGCCGGACCCATCGGTCATATAATTAAGGAGTGGATAGGGTGGAAGATCCATAGAAACCGCAATTGGGGATGATTCTGCCAAAAGACTATGTTTTTTCTCACCCGCGTCTGCTCTAGCCACCCCCTGTACCCGTCGGGCCCACCCAAATAAGGTAAAAAAAAACCTTCCTACGCACCCGCCCACGGCAAAAAAAAAGAAAACAAAAGAAAAAAAAACCTTCCTTCTGCGCACCCACCCGCGAGATGCCGCCCTTGCGATGCGACTCCTCGGCCTCTACGCGCCGGCGTCGTCCGGCTCGCCGCCGGTGAGCCCCGACCTGTTGCGGCGGCACGCGGGTGCGGTGAGGCCGGCGAATCCGAGGTGCGTTGGGGGCCTGGCGGCCGCTCGGGGAGCCGACGGCTGACGGCAGCCCCGAACAGCTGTGGCGCCGGCGAGCCGACGGAGGCCGCGTCGGCGCTCGGCGCTCCCGCCGCCGGCCGCGGGGGAGGCCATGGAGTGTCTGCGGAGGCCATAGCAGCGCTCCAACCGCCCGCCGCCCTTCCCTCCCCTGCTTGCTCCGTGTGAGTCTGCAACTCCTCAAGAACATGGTGTCCCAGGACAGTCGCCTCGAGGAGCTCGATAGCCGTCGTTGCTCCGAGGAACTCAAGTTGCAGCCTACATAAGGTGCTCCGCCCCGCCGCCACGAGGAGCTGGAGAGCCTCCGCCGCTGCCCCGAGCTCAGGCCTTGCCCCGTCCGTGAGGAGCTCCAGCCCTGCCTCAGGGACGAACGACCGAGCAGCGGTAGCTCGATGAAGAGATGGAGTGCCACCGTAGCCGCGTCAAAGGTGGACGGAAGGAATTTCTGGATTTATGCCATGGATGGTGATTTGAAGGACATCCAATGGCCGTGCTGATAGTGACACGGATGGAGGACGACGAGATTGATCCCCCTGACGCCTTGATGTGTTGATGAACTCCATGGTATGATCGGAGTGTAAGCAGTTGTAGACTAATGCAGCATCAGTGAACAATGTAAAGGCCTGCAATGCAGATAAGAGCACAAGGGATAAGAAAGGGTTGAAGAAGGCGATGGGCAGATGCAGAATTATGGAAGGGTAAATTGAAGGAATAGCAGATTATGATTATCAGGTCCGAATACATGTACTTCTAATATGAATAAATGCTTTCTTCATAAGTGGTCTCTAAATAACGAAGGGGGTTTGGGTGTTCCAAACTTAGCTACTCAAGATGACCCTTTTCAGTTCTCTAAATTTGCTATGCTAGCTGCGAATGGTAGATTGAGTGGCCCAATCAAATTACCCTCAGCTGCAGTCTGCAGTATGTGACTAGCTCAGAGAGTACTGGTGGTGCAGTGGTGCTCGCACCAATAAGCAAGAGGTCTCAAAGGCTATTTTCCAATGCTTTCCTCAGTGATGGTTAAAAGCAAGTGCCCATTTGGAAGTTGGAACAACCAATTGAATCTAAATAGAAATCTCACTTTTCCTTGTCCAACAACACGTCCATAATATTTTGTTTATCCAAGATTACATAGTGTTCAAAACACAGAACACTTAAATGAACAATTCAAAGTAATATTTCTGTTTTATCAAAGTAAAATGTACATTGTTTTTTTATTTTTTTTAAAACACGTGCGTCTCTGCTAGTTTGTTTAAAGGGGTTAACGTAGTTAGAAGCTTCGTCTAAGAAATAGGAGGGGCAAAATCGCAAAGTTTAAAAACTGAGAGCAAAATCACCATTAGACTTCACAATAAGGGTAATATCACCAATCTATCTTACTAAAACCATTCCAAGTTGTTGATGCAAACCGCAAGCAATAGAAAACCGCGCGGCAGCCACGACGGTTGAGAGATGCCAATACAGACTGAAACTGCAGAAGCCTGGACAGGCAATTCTACTTCTCTTCCTCCCCCTCGAACAACTTGTAGCCATCAGAGGAACTCAAATTCGGGTTCATCGGGGCCGATTTCGATATCCCGCTCATCTTGTTCCTTCCATCATCCTCGTTGATGAACTCCAGACCGTATACCATGTCTCCATGCTTCCCAACCAGCCAGCGAAGCAGCCTGTCCTCCTTGTTCAGATAGTGGAGTTCTTGCGTGAAAGTAGGTGGAACCTCATGGTCATTTGCATAAGCTAAGCTGGCCCTGTAAATGGGACAACAATCTTTAAGACATTACACATGAGCAGGTTCACATAAAACGAATCTGTGCTCCACAAAAGAAATAAATCTACGTAGTTATCACTTTTCACCATCCAGGTAATGTTCAAAAAAACTTGGCAATGGTTTAATAAGCTTGATCATTAGCAGGTAATGACTGAAAGCATTCATTGCGCTCATATCAGCTGTTTAGCCATTCTACATTATCTGCTCTGCTGTTCAGCAAATCCTCAGCAGCTAAAGTCTGAGCAGTGTCTAAAGTTCACCCCTGAGGCCTCGTTTGGTTCTTCAGGATTCCATCAAGGAATCGTTCCACTCAGCAAAATCTATACAAATTGACTAAGCAATACTAGCTGGATTTGTTCCAGGCAACGGTTCCTTCGTGCAGCTATATATTTATAACTAGAAACTCAATGTGGCTTTGCCGCGTCCTGCTATAATGTTAGCCAGTGGTACCATGTAAAATACTAATATGTTCTTATGCAACAAGTAGAATTTAAAATGGGGAGCAAATTGTATTCACTGCAAGTCTGATTTTCAGGAACACAAATCCCAAATGGAAAACCCCATGCTTAACGGCCCTTCATGCCTCATCTTGCATTCATGTTTAATGTGATAGAGATAAAGTAATGTAATGTAAGTGTGTCAAACTATATGAAAATAGAAGGTTGGAACTTAGAATCATGCATAGAATTGGATGACTGAATATATCACTGACTGTCAAACATAGAAGCAGCCCTAGCTTGTATTTTTTTTTTTGATCACCCTAACTTGTAGGTGTTAGTAGGGAAATAGAATTACCTTGATCATCGCATAGAGCTTCGCATCCAAGTGAACTGGAGTCCTGGTTGTAGCATACAACCACGTCGACTTTAATGTCCAAGTTGAGAAACAATGCCAATAGCACAAATATTATTGGAGAGGTGTGCCACTTCTGCAAAGAAAGAAATCAGATCAAGCTAAAACAGCACTATTTGAATGGAAAATGAAATGTGCTGCAGGCCTGAATCAATTTGAACAGTACCATCTCTATGATGGACTTTTCTTGTCTGAAAAATGAATGTCATGTTGGTAGGGCATTGGCTTGCCGCTTGCCTCCAGTTCAGGTCGTTTTAGGTGTGAGGAAAGGGCAGGATCAGTTCATTTTATCTACGAACAGAGGTCGGTGAATTTCATCCATTAGAAAATGACAGTCCACTCTCTATGCTTAAATTGCTCCTATAGCCTGGGGACTGTGGCATATAATTTGCTACGATCCTTTAGGTGATGCAGTTAAAATCATTTGCACTCACCCAAACTGAATATTTCAGAACACTTCACTGATAACTGATGATCAAGATATCTGATAATTTGGCATAGCAAGCGAGCATCCCCATCTGTAATCATCAACAGGAGAACAAACTCACCTTCTATATCTGAGTGGAGCTTATTCGTATCCCAAATTCCCAAGTGAACCGGTGCCCAGCTTGTAGGGAACAGACTTGGGATATACAGTAGCGTACCTATGCATTAAATCCAGAAGCTCAAACTGCGCCCTGAAAGCTCTAGTCCAATCCAGCAGATACCAGCTAATTTAACGTTGTTGAACCGGTGCCCAGCTTGGGGTCTGCTGGATGGAAGCTGCCGCATGGTTGGCTTGCTGGAGCTGGGCAGACCGCCCGAAGGTGGGCGGTGCCGCTGCCGCGGCGGGGGCGCGGGGGCACAGAGTGCTCTTTGTCACGGCCTCACCTTCTGAGAACCACTGGCTGTAGCATATCGAGCCATCGAGGCGTGCAACTGTGCAGGAAGGGAAATCGGCGAGGTTTCGCGGATGGAGCAGCGCCTGGCGGCGACGGCTGCCAACGGATCGCGAAGCGTCGAGAAGAGGGCCGTGAGCCTACCCGTGCCTACGTCCTTAACCGTTGATGCATAATCCCACGGCCTGGCTTTGTAGGCGACGTGGCCCAATCCCTGGCCCGCGCTTGAACTCACGTTTTGGTTTTTAAAGATTGTCCATCCCCGGCACGGCTCTCGGCCCTCCACGTCCCTCCCTGGCAACCCTGCCCGCCTCTGCTCCTTCCACGGCTCCGGCGCGGCGCGGCCATGGCTCCGGCGCAGCTCCACCCCTCTCTGGCGAGACTCCTCCCGTGTGCGCTGTACATCCTAGGGAGGAAGAGGAATGGCTGACAAGTGGGTCACGCACATCAATGAGACTAGTGTTTGAGAAGCCACAGCTCACGAACCAAAGAGGCTTTTGGCTTCCTCACAGCTACTTTTCCTAATCTACTTTTCAGAAAGTCACAGCCTACAGCTGCTTTTACAAAAGCCATAGCTCAACCAAACACACCCCACAGACCTATATCCTACCCTTGTATGTTCACCGACAAAATAATATGAAATATGGAGCAAACACCAGACCAAAAACAAAAAAAGGCATGACAAAGCGGTTTCTAGTAGATCCAACTAATAACAAGAACTAATCTCCCCAACTAATGATGTTCATCCAATGGGAAGAAAGTACATGTTCTAGATGTGTTCGAGAAAAAAAAACATTGCAGAAACGAACCATCCTTCTTTGTTTTTTTTCCTCCAACAATCTGAGCTTTTTTTCCATAAAACAGGTTGTAGATTTTTTTTTATCAGACAAGCCAGAGCACAATTGCTACAGATGTTCAGAGAAAAAATTGTTTCAGAAAGTAGATTCTTTCATCATGAGAAATTTATCTAATCCCCATTGAACCAATCTAACCATGTATAGACAGCTTGTGATCATCCTATTTTTGCCAATTAAATGAGATCTAACACGGTCGTCATACATGGCCATGGAAAATACATTAGTTATTGTATCATTGTGTTGAGGTGAGAATTTAATTCTATATTCGAAACTCTATTAATAATTATCACAGGATTCGACTACTTTAACCTGGGATGAGTAATTACTAACTGCAGGCAACATGAAAGGACTGGTAGAAAGATTAGTAATGCATTTGATCGAGAACCTTAATTATCAGAACTGAATTTAGAAGAGTGCAAAGACATATAATCCAATTCAGAAATTGGTAATGCATGGAAAAATTCAATTCAACAGATTCAACCTCTGCTACAATTTAGACCTACAATTTTTTTCACAATATTCAATTCATCAGATGATATGGTTTTGTTGCAATGACAAATTAACCATTTCTCAGCCAGAAAATAGTATAGTTTAGTTTGGCTAAAATTCATCAGTAGACAATTGTTCTTATTTATACAAGAGTAAAATGCACTGGGGGTCCTTAAACTAGTTGAGCTGTTCTGTTTAGGTCCATGAATTTCGAAAATGCATTTTTAGGTCCACGATCTATTCAAGTGTGTCACTTGAGGTCCAAAACGCCTCTGACCAGCGTTGACCGCCTACGTGGACCACCACGTCCGATCCAACGTGGCCGTTGGCCACTGCGTGTGCCTCACCGGCGATGCAGGAGCCGGCCACCACCGCCATGGCCCTGCACGGATCCGGCCGTCGCCGCCATGGCCACCGCACACAGCAGCTCGCCGCCGTGGCCCTGCGCACAGCAGCTCGCCGCTGCCGCTCGGCGTGACGCCACGGCCACGCACGAGGGAGAGGGAAAAGGGGAAGGAAGCTGCCGCCCGACGAGGACTCCACGCCGGGGCTAGAGCTCGCTCACTGCCCCGACGATGCGGGCGGTGCGGGCCTGCGGCGCGCGCGGCGGAGGGAGCAGGGGATGGCACCGTCGGGGGTGGGGCCCTGCTCCTCCGCCTTCGCAAGGCCCGCCATCGGGGGCCCCTGCTCCTCCGCGACCACCTGTGCTCTCCCGGCGTGGCCACCTTTGCTGGGGCGTGGGAGATGTCGGCCGGCTCGGGCGAGCTCAGCCATGGCGCGGGACACCCGGAGCTCGAGCCCTCGCCGGCGCACAAAGGAGAGGGAGCGGCGGAGCTCGAGCCCTCCACCGTCGTCGCGCGCTCCTCCGGCCGCCCCTGCTCTGCCGCCTCCGCGCCGCGCCGCGCCGCACCGTGTGGCTCCTCCGCCTCCGCGCAGGCTTCCCCCGCCCTGGCCGCCCGCAGCGCCGCGCCGGCCGCTCATCGCGCCGCCCGCCCACCCCGCCGCGTGCGGATACGGCCGGCGAGTCAGAGCATGAAGGGGAGATGAGGGCGAACCAGCGGAGCATGCGGGGCGGCCAACGGCCACGTTGGATCAGACGTGGCGGTCCACGTAGGCAGTCAGCACTGGTCAGAGGCGTTTTGGACCTCAAGTGACACACTTGAATAGATCATGGACCTAAAAATGCATTTTCGAAGTTTATGGACCTAAACAGAACATGTCAACTAGTTTAAGGACCCCCAATGCATTTTACTCTTTATACAATAAAGGCTTGCCCTTTTCACTTCTACTCTAAACAAATCACAGATCAATACTGTAATCTTTCTCTACACAGTTATTTGCAAGAGAAATAAGGACATAAAACTGCAATGACTAATTAAACATCTCTTCTTCAGTAATTAAAGTATTTACCGTCTTGGTGTATGGGTTTATTTTCTATATTTCCAGCCACAATGTAAAACTCCCACCCCAATGGCCCAATTTGCCTTTAAGTTTGAATGGTTCCTCCACAGCAGCAGTAGAGATGACAGCCTGCAAAAAAAGTTGTTGAGAGGCTAGGCAAGAACAAAATTCTTAGCACAAAACAGCTGTTATACATCTTATGGTACAAAAAACAAAAAAAAATGGAGTGACCAAAAAGGCAAAAGATCATTAATAGTAAAAGGTCATGACTGCCATATGGGATTGCAGAGTATAAATTAGCTAATCTGCATGTGTAAAACCAAATGGAATCGTTACATTCACGTGTGTTGCTTGTGTACATTGACTATTGTAAACATGCAATCGAATCAAATAATGGAGGCGTGTGAGGTCAGGAGTTAGCAAGCCAGCACTGATTGAGGCGATATAGACGGAGATCTCACCTTCGATCAACGCTATGTTTGGCGATGGCGGATGTGGAGGGGCAGGATCAGGCGAAGCTACCGAAGCGTCGGGCGTTGTTCTGATTTTTCACCAGGAACATTGATTGGCAGCATAGCATACCCCTTTGCCCATTGAAGATAAGTCTTGTGCCATAATTCCTTGAAATTCAGGAAATGCCCACAATATATTCACAAATTTATTGAGACATTGATCAGGTGCACAACCTCATGGCAGATGCTATCCCCTGAAACAAGTGATCAACTTCTCGACTTTGCCTCATCTAAATTGTGCCCTGCAAGCAGCAACAACACACTAAATCAGTCATGAACTTAATTGCAACCAAAGGAAAAATGCCCAACTAATTTGTACTATTCAAATGTATAAAAGGACATGTGCTGATTTATTTATATTTCTTGTTGTGAATAGCCAATTTATTTTGCTGCTTTCCAAACCGCTAAAAAGCAAGCACATGCAAGAAACGTTGGTTAGTTAGCAACTTAGTATGTAGTCAGTGCAAAGCCATTTATCTAAAAGCTGTGATTCTGATCAAATCAGAAAGAATGTCTGGAGATATGTAAGTGCTAACAGATCAATATAGCAAAATTGATCTGTGTATATCTCTGAAGAAATAGTACATTGCATATGTTCTAGACAAAGCATTGATATCACCTCCCATGGAATAAGGTTTCATCTCAACCATTTAACTTTAACACTAACAAAGATCCATTTACTATAGAACTTGCCAAATTCCGTTACTGTCCTGAGACAGCATGGAATCATCGATCAAGATCAAGGGCGTATTAACTGCAGGAAGCAAACTGAAGTAAAAGAAAATTCCAAGGTCTCGAGTAAACAAATAGGGCAACTCCATACTCTACAGTCTCCAGAAACTAAAGATGGATGGGTACATTGTTGAGGCTTGGTACCTCTTTTCTAAAGAAATCCAAACACCATTATTGTAGTTTGATATATGCGGTATGCCTCAACCAGCAGTACATGTGCACATGTGACGACAGAGTAAAAGCATAAAAAATCGTAGAGTACAAATTAGTGTTCTCACAAGTCACGGCATGGGCATGAATGTTCTAGAGATGGACTGAAAGAGTGATGCATTGCTCACCTGATGATGGATTTTTCACTTAACCGTTTGCCAACAATTCACCTTCATCAGATCCTTATTTGCTATAAAGTGCCTAGTGCCAATTGCAGTAATGTCAACAAAACATTGATTGGCCTGACGTTAAAGTACAGAATGAGATGATCAAATGAGAAATTCTCCAAGTGAGAAAAGGAATTGCTCATACCCAAACTTTTTTTATTAGACCTAAGCCAATTTCTCGACAGAAACATCCAGTATATGGATTGGCCAGCACAAGGTCAGACCCTACCATCTGGGAACTAACTCAAACCTACAACAAAGAAAAAGACATCCGGGATGGATTGACCAGCACTAGGTCTAGCCCTACCATCTGAGGATGAAAACTATTTTTAAGGAGTAGTATGCCTTGGAGCTTGGACCTTCATATGTACACTCTGTCCATCACAGGCAATCAACCCAGCAAGCACTCCAGTAGTCATGATCAAAACTGAAATTTCAACAACTGAAATGAGAATCAAACTTAAGTGCCCCCAAAGTTAAACTGGCCATTCATCAAGCCACAGAAATCAGACACTGAATTACTCACCTACCGACGAGAAGCCGACAGTGTGCTGTGGCTGCGCCGGGCGCCAGATGAGGTGAGCAGATGGGAGCGGAGGGCGGCGGCGGAGCGAGACGCGGCAGGGAGCGCAGATCCAACCCCGCGACGAGGCCCCAGAGCACGAGCGGATGGGTGGGGGCAGCCAAGTCAGCGGGAGCGGGGCGTGGGGCGGCGGGGACGTAGTCCATGTACGGGAGCAGGAGGAGACCTGGGAGGGACGGCGGAGGAAGGACCGCCCTGAGGTTGGTGCGGTCCCACAGGATGATCTGCTGGAAGGCGGCGGCGGGGATGGCTTGTGGTAGTGCCGCCAGCATCTCTACCGTGGCAAGCCCAGCTGGAGGAAGGGGGAGATCCTCCTGTAGCAGCGATAAAACAATGAGAAAAAGAAAAAAGATTAAAAAATAGTATAGAAGTAAGGCACATTCCCACCCCATAAACCCCGTAAACACAGAAAAAAACATCACATCGAATATTTCGACACATGCATGGAGTATTAAATGAAGTCTATTTACAAAATTTTTTGCATGAATGGGGTGTAAATCGTGAGACGAATCTAGTGAGACTACTTAATCCATGATTTATAATAGTGATTCTACAGTAACCATTCGCTAATTATTGATTAATCATAAATTAATTAGCATCATTAGATTCGTCTTGCGATTTACAACCCATCTGTGCAAAAAGTTTTATAAATAGACTTCATTTAATACTTCAAATTAGTAAAATTCCAACACAAAATTTTTTTACGCTGGAACTAAACACGACCTAAACCAAGTGACTAGTCGTGTCACCTCTCCGTCATCCCCAAGGGCGAACACACCCACACCCCAGGTGATGATGACCACGGAGACACCGCCCGCGACTGCAAGCCTCCTCCACCAGAAAGCTGCACGGCGCTTCTCCAGCTCGCACAGGAAGTCCTCCAGCAGAGAAGTACAGCTGCGATCATGCGCGGGCTCCCCCTCGTCGCGTCCGACGCCCGACCACCAGTGAGGACTTGGGTGATCATGTCCCAAGCCTATGTGATGGAGGTGGGATCGTCGGGGATCAGGATGTGCGCCTGGCGCCTCAACTCCTCGGCGGTGGACTTGGCCACCCTGGTGATGGCATTCACGACTCTGCACATCAACAGATTGCAAGCAAAGCTTATCAGGACGCCATGGCTAGCTGACGATGTGTCCCACCCAGGCCACTAGTTCATCCGATGCTTTCAACTGGCTCAAAACTTATCAGGACGCCATGGCTAGCTGACGATGTGTCCCACCCAGTCCACTGGTTCATCAGCAAGCAAAACCCCCCGATGCTTTCAAGTGCTCAAAACTGCGGTGAAAAATTGCTTGCGAGAAGGGGGAAATCAGTAGAGCTAAACACCCCCCCCAACTGCGGTGAGAAATTGCTTGCGAGAAGGGGGGAGATTAAGAAATCGGCCAGCTAAAACCCTAGAAGCTTCCATCTGCTGCAAACTAGCCACATTGCGATCAGAACCGGGAGAAATGCATCACATCATTGCGAGAAGAGGAGGGGAGATAGAGGTGTTGACAATTTTACTAACCGCATCGCCATTGGTAGCTGCGATCGAGTCTCGCTCTCGGACGAACACGGCGAGCTCGCAAAAGAGGATGGGTGGAGGTGGAGCGAGAGGGTGGTGTGACGTGCAGGGGGGTGGAAATGAAAAGGGAAGGTGGAATTCAAATTTTGGAGGACGGTGACAGGCTGTTTTATAGACCGTCCCCACCGCTTGGAACGCTGGAGGGAGTCAGGTGGCTTCGTGCGATGCACGCTACCGCACCAAACGAAACGAGCACACCACCAAGTCGGTTCGGCACAGCTAGCCCAATGCAAAGCTCCGTCCCGTGGGCGTACGCCTGATGATGTGCCGTGGGCAGGAACGAAGGCTGTGGCTGTGGAGCTTTGTTCGTCACGTTCGATCGGCGCCAGCCGCCAGGATGCTAAGCGTATACGTGCACCTGCTGGTCGGGTGCACAGTGCACTGCACGCCCACACACAATGCACACTCGACTCTGGGCCAACATTTAAAATAGCGGGTTAAGGCATTTAGCGTTTAGTGTTTCTAGAAGCTTAGAAGTGCACATTTATCGGGCTATAGCCTAGCTAATCCATTTAGCGGTTCTATTAATACCATTTGTTGAAAAATCGGCGCCCCTAACCTTGACACCGACTTTCGAAAAGTTATACCTAAGTAGTTTGATATCACTTTTTCCGTGGGCCCTATGCCCACACTACACTAAGAAGACCTTCACCTAAACACTAATATGAGAGAGATCAACTCTATATAAAAACTCAACTCTTTGTTCACCATAATTTGTTACAACACATGACTCTTACACTTTTTACGTGGCTACCCTACCATGATACTTACACTATATAACAAACTTGTCATCTCCTACATGAGACCTTATATGCCATGGTATGACAAGAGGGGAGAGGAGTACCCCTATTTATAGGACTCCATGGCTCATATGGTTTTTTTTTCATATTTTCATCTTTTGCAGACTTCTTTACAAAGATCTAACTCTAGAATTTTCTTCATACTTATCTAACCATACAAATATCTAATTTCTAGAGTATTCCATATTTCACCAAAAAGCATGGTACCCATGGTTCATGCATACTCTCTAATCTTCTAATCTTCTAGGAGCTTCTCACAATTATATATTTCTACTTCAACATCATGCATAAATATCTGAGTAATTTTGCATATAAACATAAAATTTAGAAAAATCATGTACTGAAGTACGTCTTGAGCTTCATTCCCTCATTACAGCGTTGACGAAATACTAAATTTTGTAAGTGACAAAGTTTAATACTAAACTAACAATAAATAAAGACTAATTATATGATTTAGCTTGCTAAATAACCATTAATTTAGCGGCTATAGCGGGATATAGCCTGCTATTAGCGGACTTAGCCTTTTAAAGCTAACCGACGGATGTCCTAACTTTCTCCTCTCCCAAAAGATATAGCAGGCTATAGCGGTGGCTATAGCCGGCTATTTAGAGCCATGCTCTGGGCACGCCGCCGCTTTTGCAATGAGGCGCGTGATTGTGCACCACGAGTCCACGGACGGCGCGAGACCCGCTGCTCGGCGAGCCTTTCCCGGGCGGCTCGCGCGCGTTCCAGCGGCGTCGGGCCTCCTCGACGTGAACGCCAAGCGTTGCCGGTCGAAGGCGAGGAGGTGTCGCGCCGCCGCCGCCCGCCTGCAAACACCCACCCACGGAACGCTTCCTTGACCAGATCGCTGCGCGCCCGGCCGGCCCGTGCAGGAAGGAGACGCCCGACGCCATGGAATGAACGACACCCGCGCGCGCCGTCGCCGATTTGTGCAGGTCATTGGCAAGAATGCGCCAGGTCGTAGCCGCTGGCTACAAGAGGAAGCTGAACCTTAATTTGATGACGCATGCAGCCACGAGATTGTCTCTACTAGTCCTCGACCAGCGCCGCCGCTCGCGCGCGCCGCCGAACAAGGACGTCGACGCCAGCAGCAGTACTGGAGGCCGTCCTCAATCTGTAGTACGTAGACGGGCATCTGAACATTATTTCTACCGTTTCCTCTGCAACAGGCAGAGGTGAAAACGCAGCAATATATACATGGCGACTGACAAACTGATAGCACTCATGCAGCCATGCTCTCATGTTCCTTGGAATCACAGTCTCCCTTAGGCAAAGTCCCAAGCATATGTGGCATGCACCTGAAGTGCCGCGTGGAGAAACGAAATCGATCCAATTCTCCGGTCTCGGTCACTTGGTGCACCATGGAGTTTCTATTCTCTTGGTTTGTGATGGCCTACCTCCTCGCCGGCGGCGAGGCGTTCGTGGACCTTTGGCTAAGGGTATGATGGTTCCTCGGCTAAGGGCGGCTCGAGGTGTGCCTGTGAGGCTGGCGGCGAGGGGGAGAGAGCGCCGCCAGGAGCCTGCACCCACCGGAGAAGGCCGGTGTACGAGTTCATCTCATCGTCGGCTGTCCATCTCGAGGAAAACTACGGTGACAAGTAGCAGAGCGACGACGGATCTATCACGATGCAAGTACAAGGTTTCTTTCTTGATTTGGTGTTGTGGTTGGTTATTGTTCAGTGTTCACTGTTGGTTCGTTTGCGTGCGCGCGTCTTGAGCTGGTCCCCGAAGACGGGACGGCAGCACCAAAAATGCCCGAGTTGCCTCTACTCTCCATTCGCCAGAACTGAAATAAAGGAATTTCGTCACTTCTCGGTTCTTGTGGTTGGCCATTGTTCATCGTTGAGTAATTCTTTCTTTGGTTGCGAAATTAGGTTGAGTACGCTCGTGCGCGCAAATGCTGTCTGAACAAATTAATGGGCTTTTTTTTGTCTGCCTATCTTGTAGAGAGTTTCCTAAACATCCTCCTAATGCTTATTTTTTTGAAAGATGGAAAAAATATATCTCCAACAACTTCTAATATGTACTCCTAATCTTTTAGGACTTCTAAACCCCTTTCGCGTAACTTTCGCTGCTATGCAACCGTCGCAGACCCTCGCTTGCGTGCTGCCGGCCATGGTGCCTGTCCGCGAACTCGAACACTTCCATAGCGAAGTACAGGAGCCACGGGGAGTACTATACCCCGGGTCGTCGTCGCGGAACATGATTGGTCGCTAGCGGAGACGACGGACCAGGGGTGCGCCGCCTCCACCTTGTCCATGTCCTCCAGCGCCATCACGGAACTCGCGTAGGACGCCACGGCCGTCGCGGAGCTCGTGCAGCCTTACCGCCGGAGTTCGCGAGGCTTGCCGCGGAGCTGGCGGCGCAGGCTGCCACGGAGCCACCATACCGCAAACCTTGCGCCGCCTCACTAAGCAGCTCGCAAGTAGTATTTAGACACATGATGAGCACGGGCAAGTAGTACGTTGTCAACGTCCTACTCGTCGTCGTCCTCGATGCACTTCTTGGTGAGTACAAGCAAGTAGTACTTCATGTCGCGTTGCCTGAATTCCACCAGCAGCAGTGCAGCACGCCGCGCGCACTACCGGAAAACCCTAATTTGCCGAGTGTCTCGGCAATGCCAGACTACGGGCACTCGGCAAAGATATTGTTTGCCGAGTGCCAGGCCACGGGTACTCGGCAAAAAACTGGCACACGGCATGCTCGGGCTTTACCGAGTGCCGGCCGTCGGCAAAACAGAGCACTCGGCAAAGTGTCTCCTTTGCCGAGTGCTGTCCCAGCGGCACTCGGCAAAGCCCGCGCACGTGCCCAGCACGCGCGCCCGCCGTGCGCCGCCCGTCAGGGGGGCTGACGGCGTTAAGTCTTTGTCGAGTGCCACCTTCTAGCACTCGGCAAAGGAAACATGTTGCCGAGTGCCTCCAACAGGCACTCGGCAAAGAAGAAACTTTGCCGAGTGCGCTGGCCTGACTCTCGGCAAAGTTTCTTTTGCCGAGTGCTAGAGCTTAGGTACTCGGCAAAATTGGTTAAAAAATTTTTTTTGGGCCTTCAAATTTTTTTGGTCTCTACTTAAATTTGATAATTTAATCCCTAGTAACATAAAATACTTTTATTGATTGGTTTACTATTTTCTGTTAATTTTTTTGTTTGCGGGGAATAATCGGTCGAAGTTAATTTAAAATTAGAAGTGGGTCGAAATTTCGAAATCAATGGATGGAAATTTGATATTTATGTACTTGAATCAAAACTGATGCCGTATGCGTGAAAGAACTTAAAAGTTGAAGCATCTTTATCAGGAAACTTGATCACAAGCATGTGCACGGACGTTCGCAAAAAACCAAAAATAGCATACAATGTCTGAAAATTATGGTAGTTGTGCAAATCTCTTGGTTTCATGCTAGGATGGAGTGGAAAAAAATTGACAGCGTTTAGGACACGTGACAAGGTACGCCGCTTACAAGCCGGAGGATCTCCGAAGAAGTTTAAGAGAGATGCGTAGTATCCTGTTCGATTTGTGGTTGAAATGAAAGTCGCATATGATTCTCATTGTGAAAATCTATATATAAAATTATTTTTGGAACACATTGAAAATCAATATATTTAGTTTTAGTTTTAACTTGATCTTTAAACCCATGAAATAATAGGGTTTTTTGCATGAAATCATGAACCATAAATTGTTGCATTATTTTGGCAAATTATTTAGTTGGTAGTCACTAAATTTTTTATACATACCTCATCAAAACGAATTTGTTGATATAAATTCAATTTGACTTTAGAAACACATGAAATAATAGATTTTCTTGCATAAAATCATGAAACTTGAAATTCTAATTATCTTAATTTGAGTTTGAAATTATTATGCATGAAATAATGTTTATTTTTAATTTGTATCTTATTTTTTTTGTGTTTTGCAGGTTAGAATTGAATTGGCAAAAAATTTGTTTGCCGAGTGCCTGGCACTCGGCGAACCCAAGCTTTGCCGAGTGCCCGCCGATCTGGCACTCGGCAAAGGGCGAATAAATTGTTTTTTTAAATGGCTTTGCCGAGTGCCCCTGATCCGGCACTCGGCGAAAAGTGTGGTTCCAGGACTTAACCCCGCGGTTTCCACACACACGCACGCACGCCACACACTCGACACACACACGCACGCTCACGCCGCCGCCGCCGACTCGCGCCGCTGGCCTTCCGCGCCACGCCGCCGCCGTCGAGCCCCCGGCCCGCCCCCGCCGCCGACCCGCGCCGCCCCCGGACCGCGCCCCCGCCGCCGACCCGAGCCGCGCCGCCGCCGTCCCGGCCCCGGCGTCCCGGCTCCGCCTCGGCGTCGTCGTCCCGTTCCGCCCCGGCGACCCGCCCCGCCCGGGCCTGCGCCGGCGCCGCCGCTGGTCCGTGCCGCCCCGGGCCGGGCCGCCGGTCGTCGCTGCCTGGGGTCACGCCGGCCTGCGCCGCCGCTGCCGCGGGTCCGCGCCGCCCCGGCCAGTCCGCCCCCGGACCGCAGTGCCGCCGGCCGCCCCTCCACGCCGGCAAGGCCGCGGGTCCGCGACGCCCCGGCCGAACTGCCCCCGGCCCGCAGCGCCGCCAGCCCGCAGCTCCACGCCGACAAGGTAATTTTAATAAAATATTTTTAGTTTATAGTTTATATTGTTAGTGTATATAGAATTTATTTTTTAGATTGTTATTTATATTTTGTTTATATAAAATTTAGGTTATTTAGTTTATTTTTAGATAGTTATTTATAGTTTGTTTATGTAGAATTTAGTTTATTTAGAATTTAGTTTATATATATTCTTAGTGTATATTTTTAGTTTGTTTGTTTATTTAGTTAAGTAGATATTTATTTAGTTTATTTTAGTTTACAACCAAAATATTGATAACTAAATTAGAGTTTAGTTCATTTGGATAATGATATGTAGTTAGTAAATTATGTTCATAGATCGCGTAAACCAGTTAGGCGTCTCCCGTTCGGAAGAGATACGACTGGAGATATGCAGTTTTTTCTGCATATCTTTAATTGTATCTATTTCGAATTGTCCACGCTTCTTTGGACAGCCCGAGGATGCGTAGATGGGGTCAGGTTCTATGGTCCACTCCGATCCGAGTCAGAGTTTCGGCTTCACCTCCCTGTTGTTCTTGGGATATACAATCTCCCTTTCGGGACGTGTATCTGGAGAACAGCGGGGAGGTGCTGCCGAAATTCTGTCTCGGATAGGAGTGGATCATGGAAGCTGATCTTATCTATGCATGGTCGGGTGAGATTAGGACCTATCTTTACTTACTAGATTCTAAGCCAAATTTTGATAGTAGTCGCTGATATCTTGGAAGATGGATGACCGTGAGTGGATGTACACCGGCCGGGTAACTCGAGCTAGCATGACCAATGAATGGATTGAGAAGACTAACGAGTTCTTGGAAGGGGCATGGGCACAAGCTGAAGGGTCGAGATTCATGTGATGTCCCTGCAAGAGTTGTGGAAACCAGAAACGAAAGACAAAGAAAGTCATGGGCGAACATCTTGTCAATTATGGATTTACGCCAGACTATACCCGGTGGATCTTTCACGGTGAAGCCCATCGTACGAGGGATGAGGTCGTGAGGCAATGCATCGATGAATGTGATACTGCTGGTGGGATTGGAGACATGTTAGACGACTATGAGGAGGCACATTTCGGTGAAGGACCGCAGGAGGAGGAGCCAGAGGCAAGTACAAAGGTGTTTTACGAGATGTTGGAGGCGTCACATAAACCTCTTCACGGCCAAACAAAGGTTTCTCAGCTGGACGGCATTGGACGCCTTATGGCCTTAAAGTCCCAGTTTGGCCTGAGCCGAGACGCCTTTGATAGTATGTTGACCGTTTTTGGGAGCATGCTTCCGGAAGATCACATTCTGCCCAAGACAATGTATTGGGCGACGAAAATCCTTAGTGCACTGAAGATGCCATATGAGCAGATACATTCTTGTCCTAATGGGTGCATCTTATTTAGGAAAGAGCACGAGGCTGAAACTTACTGTCCAAAATGCAAAGCCTCAAGATTCCTAGAGGTGGATGCTGGTGACGGTCAGCCTAAGAGGCAGCTCACGATTCCTGTGAAAATCATACGTTACCTTCCGTTCATTCAGAGGATCCAAAGACTCTATATGACCGAGGAAACCGCGAAACAGATGACATGGCACAAAAAAGGTGTTCGATACAACCCAGATAAGATGGTGCATCCCTCCGACGGTGAGTCATGGACTCATTTTGATGAGATTCATCATGAGAAAGCTAAAGAAGCTCGTAATGTACGTGTTGCACTGGCAACCGATGGGTTCAATCCTTATGGTATGATGGCCGCATCGTACTCATGTTGGCCCGTGTTCGTTATTCCCTTGAATCCCCCCCCCCCCCCGCGTTCTCTTTCAACGACAAACCATATTTGTGTCATTGATTATTCCTGAGCACCCAGGGAATAAAATGAGTGTTTACATGGAGCCTCTAATCGATGAGTTGATCAAAGCATGGGAGGAGGGGTGTGTACGTACGACCGAGCGACAAAGAGAAACTTCAGAATGTATGTGTGGTACCACTACTCTCTGCATGACCTCCCAGCGTATGGCATTTTCTGCGGGTGGTGTACTCATGGAAAGTTCCCATGCCCAACATGCAAGGCAACTCTGCAGTTCATTTGGTTGAGAAAGGGGGCAAGTATTCGTCGTTTGACAAACATCGACAATTCCTTCCTGCTGACCATCCATTTAGAAGAGACATTAAGAACTTCACGAAAGGTGTCAGCATCTTCCGAGGACAACTTGGAAGTGCAAGTGATGCGAGGTACAAGACCTTGAACCATGAAGAGTGGTGCCGTATCATGCTATACGTGTTGACCAACCTTTCCGAGGTGGAGCCGTATATTGCGTAAGTACTCAACATTGTGCCCAATTCACGAGTTTCCGTTTCACAAGTTTCCACTACTTAGCATCCAACCCCCTTTGTCATTTTTGATACAGGGAATTTCAACAACTATTTTGGCGTCACTCAAGGGATCCAACCCCGATGGAAATGGAGAGTCTTCTTAAAAATGGCGCGGGAAATTCACAACCCAGTTTCATTTATTGGTTTCAACAGAAGGTAGTCTTGAATTCATAGTTCTATTCCATTTCGTTGTCCTCGAATTATATGACAAACTATCCTGCATATGCTTGCAGGGCCAAACTGATTCGTCCATGAGTGCCGAGTTGAGACAGGTTGCCGATGGTTTTAGCTACAGGGTCAAGTCGTTTAACGTTTATGACGTGAACGGATATTGCTTCCACACAATGACATACGAGCAGAGTCGACCCAATCGAAGAACCACTAATACCGGCGTTTTTACGCCAGGTCAAGACGGAGTCGAGTATTATGGAAGAGTTGAAAAAATTTACGAACTCAAGTTTCATGGTTCTGTACCGCTCACTCCAGTCATTTTCAAATGCCATTGGTTTGATCCAACATTAACAAGACATACCCCTAGTGTTGGCCTAGTCGAAATTCGACAAGATTCAACGTTACAAGGCGAAGATGTGTACATTGTGGCTCAACAAGCCATACAAGTTTATTATCTCTCATACCCGTGCCAAACCGATCACCGTCTTCGGGGTTGTGATGTTGTGTATAAAGTATCGCCACACGGCAAACTACCTCTCCCAAACAACGAAGATTACAACAGTGATAGAGAGTTTTTTTAAGAAGAGGGGCTACAAGGGAGTTTTGAGATAGACTTATCCGACGAGATTGGAATGGAAGTCGACAATGAAAGGGAAGTTGAAGAGGAAGGTGGAGATGAGGTTCAAAATATTCAGGACTTACAATTACTAGAGCGACTACGTTTAGGCAGAGACAGTGAAGACAACATTCCTCCTTCGAATTCTGCTGGTTATGTTGACATAGCTGATAGTGATGATGAGGATTACGATCCAGCTAATTCTGATTATGATGACTACTTCTAAAACATGTAGGACTTGTAATATTTAATATATATTATGTTAATTTGTAGTTATATTTTCTTTATTTTCATTTATTTTCAAGTATTGTTTATCCTGACTAATTTGTTCACTCCTTTTGATTTCAGGTAACTAAACAAAGATGCCAGGCGGTCACAAGATGACTTGGCTGAGCTCTTTGTACAGAGGTAGTGGTGGAGGAGGCGGTAGTGGGTCCGACGCACCTGAGGGGTCCGGGAGCCGTAGTGTTCGCAAAGGTGGTGGAGGAGGGGGAGGAAAAGGGAGACGGAGAGGGAGGGGTGGAGGAGGAGGTAGTGGGAGTGGTGGAGGAGGTAAGGTGAGGAGGGGGAGGAGGGAGAGGACCCCTTCTCCTGTAGAGGAGGAGGAGGAGGAGGAGGAGGAGGAGAGGTTGGAGGACCAGGGGAGCGAGGAGGAGGAGGAGCACGTAGAGGGGGATGAGGAGGAGGATGAGGAGGAGGCCGAGGAGGGGGCGGCAGGAGATGAGCGGGTGGTGTGGTTGCGTGGACCGTCGCAACTCCCGTGACGTCCGATACCTCTAGCGAGACGCCCGATGATTCGGCCACTAGAGTCTAAGTAAGTATGTTAGTACTTATTTATTATGCATTACATATATTTAAAATTGCAATACTAACTAAAATTTTACTTTAAACACTCTTGCAGGGGGTGGTTTTTTGTGCAGCCTGGTGAGCACAAACGGAAGCCCAATGGTATATTGGGTCTTTTGTGCCGGCTGTACTTCCCCGGGCTCGTGATGCATCCCGGGGTTCTGGAGCCGGCATACACGTGGGACCACTACATGGCCAGCCCGGATGCTACTGATCGCGAAGGAAGGAACTTCACCACCAAAGCGAGGCGGGTGGTCGGGGAGTTGTGGGTAAGTCATCCTCGAACTAAAATGGTTGAAATATCGCATTCTGTTTTAATTTTTGGAATAATGATTGCAATTATCTTGTGAGGAAGGCTATGAGGCCCGGGCGAATGAGCTTGCTCACCAGGCTTGCTACAAGCTGGTGAAGGACATGCACTAAGAGGCGCGTGTCTAGGCCGTCGTTATGTACTGCGCCGAGTTCGAGAAGAGGAGTGTCAAGAAACCAGCCGCAAGGGACATCTTCCTCACGCGAGACCAGTACTTAAGGGTAAATAAATGCCATCTCTACTCATTTTTCTTGTATTTTCTATTACAATATGTCATGCACTTCATTACGTTTAGGTGCCTCCGAACTGGTGCGCAAACAAGACCGAGTGCTGGTCTATGATGGTGGACAAGTGGATCAGCGAGGATTGGGCCCGCCAGCACGCCTTATGCCGGGAGCGCCGCTTGATGATGCCGGGTCCGGCACATCATCAAGGGAGCCTTAGCCTCGGCGAGTACAAGAATATTTGGGTAAGTTCACTAATTTCTTCATTCTTTCTAAAGCTATATTTTTTATTCTTACTAATCATCTTGTTGACTTCTTGGCAGTCGGAGTCTCATCCAGGCCAGTCTTGCAACGACTTCACGGCGTACGCCATGTCTCACATGGGCAGGGCGACATCGGACGTGGCCTACAACCCGGCGGCTCCACCAGAGGCCTACACAAACCCAAGCATCCACGCGCGCATCAATGCGTACGCGAAGGTGGGAAGGGCGCTCCACGGGGAGACTTGGGATCCGACCACCGCGCCACTCTCCGGAGAAGCCATCATGAGGGCGGGACAAGGGAAGAAGCACGGGCGGTACTTGATCGCCAACAGCTTGGTCGACACGGTGAGTACGCCCAGTCTCTCGCAGCTTAGGGCAAGTACCACCGACTCGACCCCACCCATACGCCCATGGCCTGAGACTTCAGTGGCCAGCGTGCACCAGAGACAGGTTAGTTTAGATTTAGTTGTCGTTCTATGATTAAAATGAAACTTTGCTTCGTATTGTAACATGGAGGTTTAAATCTTGTAGGCCGAGATGGAGGCAAAGTTTGAGGAGGAGAGGAGGTGCCGAATGGAGATCGAGGCCAAGCTGGAGCAGGAGCGGAAGCTGAGGGAGGAGTAGTCGGTTATGTTGCACAGCATGGTCACCTGGATGCAAGGACTTGGCGTGTCGATGAACTATGCGACGCCGCCTCCTCCCTTCGCCTTACCAGCTCAGCCTTACTTTTCTGCAGGACCTTCTGACACTCCCGTGAGTATGCTTTGTTTGTAGATATTAATTATTATATCTTTGTTATTCTTACTCAATTTATGTGTTTCTATTTGCAGAAACAGTCGTGGAACGCATCGAACGACCCTCCTCCGGACCAGAACTCGCCGGCGGCCCCGTGGCAATCTTGGCCACCCCCCTCCACCTGACCGTGAGTGATTTGTAGTACCCTACTGGACTTGTGATGTGATGGACTTGTAGTATCCTTGTGGACTTGTGATGTGATGTGATTGACTTGTATTCGGACTCTATCTATGTGATGGACTTTCAGACTCGTTTTATGTGATGTGATGGACATTATCTTGTGTTATTTGTATCGATGCTATTGTCGCAATTGACAATTATATATTTGTCGTTATAACTGCCTGTAATTACCCCTGCATTTATATATATATATATATATATATATTGGTTGTATTTGTATCGAAAAACAGAGAAAAAAGAAGCAAAAAAGAAAAATAGGCCACTTTGCCGAGTGATTAAGCCAATACACTCGGCAAAGTGGCCTTCCACAGGACAGAACGACAGTACTTTGCCGAGTGCTAAAACCCTGGCACTCGGCAAAGTTTCAAACATTTGCCGAGTGCCAAGATCCAGCACTTGGCAAAGCGGCCACGTGGCGCCACTCTGGGCCGGCACTTTGCCGAGTGCCAGACTCCGACACTCGGCAAAGTGCCGGCCCAGGGTGGCGCCACGTGGCTGCTTTACCGAGTGCCCGAAATCCGACACTCGACAAAGATCCCTTTGCCGTGGGAGACTTTGTCGAGTGGCGTTTGCCAAGTGTAGCACTTGGCAAAGAGTTTGCCGAGTGCAAACTGGCCTTTGCCGAGTGTAACCGGCACTCGGCAAAGCCAGTGAATCCGGTAGTGGCAGCTAGAATCTGTTTTTTAGGAACTATTGGAGATGATTTTCTTTTTTTCTCCTAAAATATTTTTAGGAGTTGGTAAACATGGACTTTTTAGAAGAAATATTTAAAGAACTTTTGGAGATGCTCCGCATGCATGGCTGACAGCGAAGCTGGTTAATTATTAATTACTTTAACTTTTCACACACTCCGCTCGATCTGATCAAAATCATGTCAGGGATGAACTCCGGTCGATCCACACCACTCTCGATAAGTGAAAAGCTTTCGGACCAATCTTGGAGCCCCACTTGGCAGTGTTATAGGTGCATTAGGCCAGTCTCAATAGAGAGTGTCATATGAGGGTTATAAGCATTAAATATTATGCCACATCAACAAATTTATGAGGAGAGAAGAGATGGAATGTCATGAAATGAAAGAGAAGGGTGATCACTATGACTCTCCGTTGGTACAGTTATCAAATTTACAGTCTTGGTAACTGTGCGATGAACCTCTCCACTGAGGCTGGCCTTATAACATCTGACCATAACAATAATAAGATCAGTACAAGACAATCAGCCAGCAATACTTTTCTCTCAGAACAAATCAGCCGCCAGCTACCAACCAGAAGTACTTTTTTCTCGAAACAAGTCAGCACCAGCCACCAGCCAAACGAACAGAACGAATCTTACTTTTCAAGAAAAAATATTGCATGCACCTAGCACCCAACATTGAACATTTGCTAAAAAGAATAATATTGTTTCTTCAGTACACCTTTTTGCCGGTGTTTTCCCTTGTGCAAATCGCAGAAGACGTAAATATAACATTTTTTAAGTAGAAAAAGGATCCGCACGCAACCAAGTTTTAATAATATTCTCAAATTATATGCCGATTATTAATAATAGAGGAAAAGTACACAAATGTTAGGAAGTAATCAAAAGCAAAGTTTATTAATTCCTCTCCATTTTTTTTGGCATAAATATGCAAGGCGATGACCTCCAATGTATACACTGTGACATGTAGTTTTGCTATCAAGTTGGGATCAAATCTTATATCAGGGGCTGCGCAATAATATATTGTTTGTTTCACCGTCTGTCGTATCCAGGATGAATATAAGGTTATTATCGTCAATGAAGCATTTGAACTTACGTAGGTAAAATCATCCGTTAGGTGTTCAAAGTCCAAAACCTGCGCTCCGGATCTGGTGTGTCCGTGTGTGATAATATATTGTACCACCTTGCTCAACTAATTTCATGCTAGAAACAAACATGTTGATCAACCAGTTATATCAAGTGGATCTCACTTTGTTTGAGAAAGAGAACTTTTTATATCTGCCAGTTATATCAAGTGGCTTTACAAAGCCAATTACAACTACTGGAAAACGAAATTTTCCTTGCGTGCCGAATTTCTCTGGGGTTTTTTCGTGTGCACACAGGAAAATTCGAGTTTCTATGAAGGTGAGAACGCTTACCCATCTATCCTCACAATGCAAATGGACTTCTTCTTAACCGTGCAAACAATGAAACAATTAATCCTTAAGCCAACTCCACGAACTCTAAATACGAAGCCCGCGTACTGTGACGACAATTAGCTCTAAGAGCGGAATTTTTTTTGGGTGCAGCAGTCCTGCAAACCCAAGCGGCAGCGTATCAAGTGAAAAATGTAACTCCTGTGCAACCTTTGCAAACTCTACGCAAGACAGACCGTAGGATACTCATCTAATGGATAAGATTAGAGATGAGGTTAATTTGCACTTAAGCACCCGAACTCATCCTTGCTAATACCTTTTTCGCACTTAAACCCCCACCGTACGTCCGTCGGTCCGTCCGCCCGCCCGCCAAGCCCCCGTCCTTTCGTCTGGCCGCGCGCCGTCGTCTTCGTAGGGCCGGCGCACTCCGCCTCGCCGCTCCCTACGCGCCTCCGCCCGGCTGGCTCGACGTCGCTGCCGGCCGGAAGAGCTGCGCTTTCTACCATCTGTCGTCGCCGGCCGCCGCCGCGGTCGTGTCCCCGCCCGTGCGGGTACCTGAACGTCGTTAGGTTTTGGATTTTGAATCCTGAGCCATGACTCTCCTCGACTACCGTTGGCTGGAACAGCTTCGCCGACAGGAGCAACAGCCAGCAGAGCGGCGCTCCTCAAGTTCACAGCATGCATCACCATCATCCCACACAAGTACAGAACAGACAGTCTTGTGGGAGGCCTCAGCTTGTCGAAGCTAGCTGTGGGAAGCAACCATGCACTACACGTTCCCTGGCCTGCCAATCGATATTGTAATCTGAAACTCTGAAAGATTGTGACTGCAAATATGCAATGGAATTGTACTGTGTTATCTCATTTGATAATGAGATTTTTTTTGAGTGAACAGGAGGAGCAGGAGCTCCTACTGGTTATATATATAAATTAAAATAGGTACAGAGTGAGTACAAAGTTTAAGAAACGTAAAAGCAAACAAAGAAAATGAAAAAGGTTACAGAGAAGCATCTAGCCATGAAGACATAGAAGATTGACGCGAAATCTTTGCTCTTAGAATAACTAAGGCAAACTCTTTTCTAAACCGACTCTTAACAGATAACAAGTCTGGTTGAATTCCTCTGAAAATTAGATCATTTCTTGCCATCCAGATGCACCAACTCATGATGATGATGATGTCCATGAAAAAACCAAGCCAATTTGATCCTTGAAAGACGATAACACCTGAAAGGGTTCAGCTGCCAAAATATGTAACTGAAAGATTGAGTCAATTTGATAATGAGATTGAGTCAAGTGGAACCATAAAATTGATGTCAAACATGTCTCAGATAAGAAGCTCTTGTTGCTGTTCAGATAAGAGCATACAGGTTTAGATTAAACTGTTCCCAATGCGAAAACAAACATGTCCGTTCAGGAATACATCCAAGTATAGGGATACAGGTTCAGAATAAACTTAAGTTCATAGTTCACGATGATGATGGCATGATCCATGGCGGCGACGACGGGACCAACAGCGACGATGGGTTCAACGGCGCCCGCCCGCTGGTCCTACGCAGGGTCCGTCGCGTTGGAATCTGAAACGTCGCACGTGCCGGATTCCATGGCGGCAGCGCGGCTGAACTCCAGAACGGCGGGAGGCGCAGCTCGACGCACGGGCTCGGGCGCTCGGCACGTTGTTCACGGGAAGGCGCGCAGGGAGCGGCTCGGCGGAGGGCGGAGGGCGGCGGCCAGACGAAAACGACGACGGCGGCGGCGTGTTTTGTTCGCGAGACGAAAGGACTTAGGGCGTGACGTTCAAGGGCTACGGCCAGCAGGGCTCCAAGCCTCCAACCTCCAACCACCGGCCGCATCGGCTGCACGCACAACTCTGGCGACAACACGACGTTCAAGAGGGCTCAAGGCGTACTCCAACGAATTGAAGGCGTCGAGTTCAAGGAATACCAGAAGTCCAGAACATGTCCAAGAACCAAGATGGAGGTGTCCAAGACGGCGACCGGGCATCGGCAGCCGAAGTGGTCGCCGGCCGGAGCCAGGGAAGTTCTTCCGGGAGCGTGACCTCATGACGGGCAACGAGATAGATGCCAATGCCCGACATTGCCGACGAACGACAAGCTGCTGCACCGCGCGTTCCTGCCGAGGGAGATTGCCACGAAGATACCGTTCGAGGAGAGCGCTGTGTCGGCGCTGTGTCGGCACGGCGATGCGGCATGTGGTGGCGTCGACGGTGGCTGAGTGCGCGCGCCCGCCCAGCCGCGCGTGGTGAGACGAAGCGGTGTGCGACGTCAGCGGCGGATCGGACATGGTGGACATCGCGGTGCAGTAGTTTGGGTGACATTCGTTCAGAAAATCTGGTGATAGATCATAATCAAATTACTCTGTGTTCCTCCTTTTGTAGATGCTGCTAACTCAGTCATGTTGTCATACGTCTTTATCAACTTTTCTGCGTTCAGTGCATATATATCACAACATAATTGAGAGTCAGCAAGAGAGTAATTGAGAATGAGAGGGAGCGAAGAGGCGAACAGGGCGACTCCGCCGCCACCTCCGTCTTCCCGACGGGATCCTCGCCGCCTCGACTTCAACTACCTCTCCACGGAGGAGGAGTCCGACGAGGAGACGCGCGCAACGCCGCCAGGGCCAGTTGTGCTGGATCTCGAGGATCTCATTGAGATCACGCGGAGCAAGCAGGAACCAAGGAAGCGGAAAGTGCAGATATCTGGGCGACGCCTGCCTCCGTTCGTCCCCCCGAGAAGACCACAGCCGATTCCGGCGGAGGTGAGCTATCCGCATCTCCATCTGGATCTCGAGGGGGATCAGGGGTACCTGGATCGGTGCTGCAGCAATGGTGAAACTCAAGGAGAAATCCACAGACGCCCAAGCGGGAGAGACAGAGTTCAAAAAAGGGGGAGGTGGACTCGGTCAAGAGCTGACAACGAGGTCCCAGTGGCAGAGGTCTGTGAGGTGGAGTAATTTTTCGGGCAGCTATGGGAGATTCCTTCTTCAGCTCCACCTAGGGCTTCCGCCGCCGCCGACTCTCGCCAGATCCTGACCTGGATCCGGCGTGACCTTGTTGAGCAGCGGAGATTTACAGAGCTTGATTGCTTCCCAGTTTCTCAGAGAGATCACCTGAAGCCGGTCCGCAGTGTGAAGCTGGGAGAGAGGGAGTGGGGTTGTCGAATCAGGCCACGATTGGAGAAAATTGAAGCGGTGATCATGGCAGGGAGGGGATCTGGGAGGGGTGGACGCGGATGGAGACCGCCTCTGTGACCGCCATACGAGGAGTACCCTCCTCCTCCACCCCACCATGGTTTCCACCAGGGAGCCAACCAAGGGTATGGGCCTCCCCGCCAGGGAGGGCCACATGGCCCCTTCTTCAATCAGAGGGACAACCCCAACCAGGCTAGGGCGGTGACACAACTAGTTAATCATCTCGGCAAAATCCAGGAGAACAACAAGAAGAAGAATCAGGAAGGGAGCAGCTCTACAGCTGAAGAGGAAGGGGTAAAAGCAGCCAAACAAGATAGCTATGTGGATGTGATTTGTTATAATTGTGGAATCCCTGGCCACCACAAAGCAAATTGTTCTAAGCCAAGGATTTGCTTCATCTGCAAAAAATCAAACCATGTGGTGGAGGAATGTCCAGTCAAGAAGCAGGAACACAAGAGTGCAAAGTATATTGGGAGTGCTGCATCTGGGTTGGGCTTCTACAACATTGAGATACCAGAAACTGAGGATCAATTGATGGTGGATGTCAACAACTGTGGCAAGGTGTACATTGATACTGGAGAAATCACCAAGGAAGAGTTGGTGGAGGAATTAGCTTTGAGCTTCAACCCAAAATGGCCATCGCAGATCAGACAACTTGATGAATGGTGCTATCTGGTCAGGTTTCCTCCAAACAAGAAAGTCAAGGACATGGCTGATCTCTATTCTATCAACCTACATAAGGAAGGTGTCTCCATTAAGGTGGAAGTCTGGGATGGTGATCTGGAACCACATGCCCATCTGCAGGAGGTTTGGGTGCAGGTCAAGGGAGTGCCACCTAAATGGTGTGTTTGGCCAGTGTTTGACCAAATTGCCTCAAGTTATGGCTTACTGGAAGAAGTTGATTGGCAAGGCCTATTCCAGAGCTTTTATGAGGTTGCAAGAATCAAGATCAAGTGCAGAGACCACTCCAAGATACCAAAACAAAGGCTGTTTTGCATGAAGGGTAACCTGTTTATGGTGTCAATAACAGTGGAGTACCCTTCTGAGGAGGTAAAAGGGCAAAAAGCAGATGATGATGATGGTGGGGATGGAGGAGGAGATGGTAAAGATGATTACAAAATGGAAGATGAGGACTTGCTAGATGACCCACAGGAGAGTGGGAATAAAGCAAAAGACCCAAAAACTGTGAAGGAGACAGGACAAGACCCAAAAAACCAAAATCAACAGGGGACTTCCAAAAAGCAAGCTGAGATGGCTGGCATTGAATCATTGATCAACAAGCAGGATGGTAACATAACTGAAGAACAGATCTTTCAGATTTTGAGAGAGATGGAGGTTGTTGATGAAGATGGAGCTTTTATATGGGAGGAAGATTGGACAGGAGAAACTGAGGGGGATTTTGAGGATGAGGGAAGACATGAAGATGAAGCAAGGCTGGATGACAAAGGGGATGCTGATGAAGAGATGCTGCCACTTAGACCACCCCCTCTAGCCACTCCGACCCTAAAACCTAGGTGTTAGAGTGGGGGAGAGGGGGGGCTTTATCACTGGACCAACATTCCCCCTACGGCGAGCGAGCCGCGCCGCGCCTGTGGCTGCTGGCTGCTGGTCTCAGCGAACCCCGCAGGGGAAATCGCGCAGCGGAAGAAATGCGTGGCCGGTGGGTTTCGAACCCGGGACCTGGCTCTGATACCAACTTAGACCACCCCCTCTAGCCACTCCGACCCTAAAACCCAGGTGTTAGAGTGGGGGGAAGGGGGGGCTTTATCACTGGACCAACACTGCCTGATGACATTATGCCCAAGTTTCAAGACTTCAATATCCAACTGCAGCTGGGAGAATGTAAGGGCTCAGAAAGATCAGATGGGGGGGGGAGAATCTACAGACTGGCTCTGAAGAAGATGAAGGCACAAAGGGTGACTGTGATGGTGTAGAGGAGATGGAGGGGGTTGAGACTCTGGGGAATACCAAGAAGAACAGCATGAAGAGGAAAAATGGAAAAAAATGGGGGCCAGTAGTGGCTGAAAGGAAAAGCCTAAGGACCAGTCAAGACACCAGGACCATGGAAGAAAAAGCTAGAGATATCAAGAAAATCAGGAATCTGGAGGAAAATTACATCAGGAAAGGTATGAAAAAGAAAACTCCTATTTCTATTAGCAATAACTATTCCTAGAAAAATTATTTAGCAAATGCTTTAGATATTAATATAGGGGAGGTAGATAACCTGATTTTTGGAGATGAGAGTATAGCTAGAATGCAGGATCAAAATATGAGTGGTAGCCCTCTGTTGGAGGTAGAAAACCAACTCATGGGCCGAGAGGGGCCTGAAAGAGCTAGACAGGGCAAGCACCCTGATAAAAAGGTTGGAAAATGAGAGGTGTTTTTTGGAATATTAGAGGCACTAACAAGAAGGGTAGAAACACTAGAATTATGGATATTTGTAAAGAGCACAACCTAGATTTTATTGGTATTCAGGAAACAAAGTCAGAGAGTTTTAGTGCCACATACCTCAGCTCTTTGGCAGGCAATAAGCATTTCTGCTGGAAATGGCTGCCAGCCAGAGGGACTGCTGGGGGGATTTTGATGGGTGTGGATGCAGATAATTTTGATATAGTGGATTGGTCAGTAAATACTTTCTCTGTTAGTTGTAAAGTCATGAATAAAAAAGATGGTTTTGGTAGTATGATTACAACTGTATATGGGCCTGTCTATGATGATAAAAAGGAGGATTTCCTTCTTGAGCTTAGGAGTATCTGTGATAACTGTGAAGGCCCTCATATCATAGGGGGGGATTTTAATTTAGTCAGAAGTGCTCTTGACAAAAGTAATGGGGCTGTAGACCAAAACTGGTGTGACAAGTTTAACCTTTGGATAGATGAATGTAACTTGGTTGAACTCCACCTGATGGGGAGGAAGTTCACCTAGTCAAACAACCAGGACAACTTAATCATGTCTCTTTTAGACAGGGTGTTTTGTTCCACTGACTTTGATCTCAAGTTTCCCCTAGCTACCTGTAGGGCCCTGCCAGTGATCATACTCCTATCCTTTGGGACTCTGGTGAGGGGTTTTTGTTTCCTAAATCTAGATTTAAGTTTGAAAAGTGGTGGCTCCAGCATGATGAGTTCAAACATGCTGTCACTGATCTCTGGGATTCCATCCCTGTTGGGGATAGTCATATTGATACCTGGCAAGGTAAAGTTAGAGCCTTCAGGAAAAAATTTAGAGGCTGGAGTGCTAACATAGAAACAGCAAATAGGAAGAAAAAGATTGAGCTTATAGCAGAATTTGATACTTTAGATAGGCTTTCGGAGGAGCAGAACCTATCCACCTCCCAAAAAGAAAGGATGGATGAGGTTATGATGGGGTTAAACAAGATTTGGGCTATGGAGGAAACAAAAGCTAGGCAGCGATCGAGGGAGAAACATATTAAGGAGGGAGATAGAAATACTAGGTACTTCCAAACTGTAGCTAACCAAAGGAGAAGGAAAACTACGATTCATCAAATGGTGGGCCCTGAAGGGGTAGCTACGGAGACTGTTGATATCCAAAGAATTGCTACTGATTATTATAAAAATCTTTTTAGATATGAGAAAAAGGAAGATATCAACATTAATGATGAGTTTTTCCTTGAGGAGCAAAAAGTGACTGAACAGGAAAATCTAGCTTTGGAGGCTCCTTTTACTGAAAATGAGATTAAAAAAGCTGTCCTAGATTCTTATGCTGACGGGGCCCCTGGGCCAGATGGTTTGTCTTTTATGTTTTACCAATGCTTTTGGGACCTGATAAAGAAAGATTTGATGAACATGTTTGATGATTTTTATTCAGATAAGCTTGACATTTTTAGGATTAATTTTGCTGCTATTACGCTGGTTCCTAAAGAAAATGATGCTTGCACTATGAACAAGTTTAGGCCTATCAGTTTGTTGAATTGTAGCTACAAGATTTTTACAAAAGTCTTAACCAATAGAGTTAACTTGATTGCCAACAGGCTGATTAGTAACAATCAGTCTGCTTTCATTAAAGGGAGGTACATTCTAGAAAGTGTGGTGACAGCCCATGAAGTTATTCATAGTGTTTTACAAGAGTGGGTGCTCGGGGATAGTTCTCAAACTTGATTATGAAAAAGCTTATGATAGAGTTAATTGGGATTTCTTGCTGGATACTCTGAGGAAAAGAGGATTTGGGTTTAAATGGGTTAGTTGGATTAGAAGGATTTTGCATAATGGCTCTGTTGGAGTCCAGGTTAATAATGTAGAAGGGGAATATTTTGAAACTGGGAAGGGGCTCAGACAAGGAGACCCCCTCTCCCCTATCCTGTTTAACCTAGTTGTGGATGTGCTAACCAAAATGCTTTCAAAAGCTACTAGTCATGGTCTGATCAGTGGCCTGGGAGCTGAGCTCATCCCTGATGGGGTTGTGAGCCTCCAGTATGCTGATGATACTATTTTATTTCTAGAGAATGACATAAACAAAGCAAAGAATCTGAAAAATATCCTTACCTGCTTTGAGCTCATGTCAGGTATGAAAATCAACTATGATAAGAGTGAGATGATCCCTATGAACCTGGAGGACTATGAGGAAAAATGTATGCAGGAAACTTTGGGTTGCCCTGTTGGGGCTTTCCCCATCAAATATCTAGGGATTCCTCTCCATTATGAGAAGCTCAGGAGAGAAGATGTACAACCTATGATAGACAAGATAGTTAGGAGGATTGCTGGTTGGAGGGGGAAACTTCTCTCTCTTGCTGGTAGAATTGTGCTTATCAAAACTTGCCTTGCTAGTATACCTGTGTACCTTATGTCTTTCTTTAAGTTCCCTAAATGGGCTTTAGATATCATAAGCTCTCACATGGCTAACTGTCTGTGGGATGATTATGAAGGGCATGGCAAGATTCATCTGGTCAATTGGAAATTAGTGAATATGTGTAAAGAAGATGGAGGCTTGGGGATTCCTGACTTGAAAATTTTTAATTTGTCCCTGTTGGGGTCTTGGGTAAAGAGATATATTGTAGGGGATGGTAAAATGTGGCAAGAAATCATCAGGCAAAAGTATGTGAGGGATGCAACTAATATCTTCTCCTTACCTCAGTCACAGATGTCTCCTTTTTGGAGGGGGGTGATGTGGGCTGCTCAGGCCCTGAAATTCGGTTATAGATGGGTTATAGGGGATGGGACCAAAATAAGATTTTGGGAAGACACTTGGTTTGGGACTGCACCCATGGCAGTTCAATTCTGGGAACTTTTTTGCATCTGTAACCAAACTGGGGTAACAGTGGCAGATGTCTGGGATGGGAATGAGGTAAAGCTAACCTTTAGGAGAAACTTCTCTGACATGCTGTTGCAAAAATGGTATGAGTTGGTGGAGATTGTCACAGAAATTAGGTTGGGAGATGAGGATGATGCCTTGGTTTGGCAGTATGAAAGCAATGGGATCTATTCCTCTCAGTCCTTGTACTCTGATAAATTGTAGAGGAGTAAAACCAGTTTTCATCCCTGCGGTGTGGAAAGTTAACACCCCTCCAAGGGTGCAAGTTTTCCTGTGGTTGATGTCACACAACAAGCTGATGACCACTGACAACCTCTTGAAGAGGAACATTATCAAACTGCTTCAGTGTCAGTTCTGTGGAGAAAATGAATCTATTCATCACTTGTTCTTTGAGTGTGTGGTAGCAAAAGCCTGCTGGGCTTATGTTAAGAACTTCACTGGTATCTCGATTAATTGTTACACTGATCTAGCTAGTAAATGGCTTAATAACTCCAAATTTGGATTGATCAACAGCATCTCTGCTGGAGTATGCTGGGGGATTTGGCTAACAAGGAATAGAATGATTTTTCAGGGGCAGGTTTGGATGGACATAAAAATGGTGCTGACAAGATGCTGGAAGTGCATGAATTTATGGAAACCGATGTTCATGGGCGCGTCGTCAGAAGGGGTGGGTCAATGGTGCAGCTACTTGGAGGAAGCCCTCAGGACCCCTTTGGCGATCATGGACCGATGAAGAACTTCAAGCTGGGCGCGGCATGGCGAAGCATGGTGTGAAGCTGTGCTCGACCTGTGGTGTTGCGCTCCATAGCTTTTCTGTTTGTTTTCCTCTTTGAGTTGTTCAGACCTGTTTGCTGGTGTCGTGAGCTTAGCTGCAAAAATCTTCTGCCCTCCCTATACTGCTGTAGGAGTTAGGGAGTGTTCTTTGAACTGTGCTGTAACTTGAAAACAGTTTGCCTTGTTAATCCAATGGGTCAGGGCGTTTTTGCGCCTGTCAGTTCTAAAAAAAATCACAACAGCTATTTCTATCAAACAATCAGTGCTTGGCACATATTCATCAAGTATCTACCAAATATTGGTTCGTCATAGCTTCTGCTGCTTCCTGGCTCAATGTTGTGCTGTGCATTGAGAGCATTAATAATCCTCCGCGGTCATGACCTATCTTATACTCCGTATGTGCTAATGTTTGATATGACTGAGATCATAGTAGCGATATGTTCTTAGGCTATTCTTCACTTCAGGAGACAAAGCTCAGTCCCAAGAACTGTTCGATCATCTTATAACTGGCATCAGAAATATATTGTTATCGATCAGGTGAGGATGAGGCTTGCCAATTCACAGAACATGTACCATGTCATTCAGCTCAGTATGCAGAGCACGCAGTGATGTGCAAACACCAGGAAATGTGGCTTCCATTAGCCATGTATCTCGTCACCACATGCTCGCTACACCGTGTAACCTTTGTACCAGCGTCCAGCGAAGAATTTATACAGGTGGAAAAGAACATTCAGGCACAAACTGAAAAACAGCTATGAAAAGAAACACGTGGGAGCATCAGATAATCAGTCAAAGCTTGCCCGAATCTAATGAAGATTGTTTGTCATAAATATCATATATTTAAGGGTAGCAGGAGTATTACATCCAGATAAAACAGAGACATACGCATAAAACACGTTCTCATCTTACAGGTGCTCAGTTTGCTGGATCCAGATATGCGACACAGCTACCAAATTTGACTAGAATCCAATATCAGGACGAGGGCACCAGGCCGCGAGCGAAGACCTTTATCATCTTACTATCCAGCAGAAGCTTCATGTTCAGGCCAAGCACTTCACCGTCGTGCTCCCTCCGTCCGTGTTTTGCTCACAAACACGCTTTCCGAGCGACACTTATTTGGAGACAGAGGGAGTACATAATTGTAGTAGTAGTTCTGCACAGCTGTTTAATCCACCAATCATTAGTGCCAGCAGTGGTTACAGCTTACGACATACTGAAACATTCAGACAAAAAACTACGGATATGAAAGACTCTAAACAAAATGAGAACACAACCGTCTAACGCTGCTTCTGTTTTCGCATACTGTCTTTTCCCTCCACTCACCGCTTCTAGCTATAACTCAGCTCAGCCCCGATTTTAATAAAACTTCATCACCAGTGCCCATCAAATGATGAGACACGACCAGATCATACAATAACCTAAAGCACCAGAGCGTTTCTCAAATCAACTCCACCCTCATCCTTCAAGGGGGCCAAACACAGGTAAACAGCTACTAGAGAACTACGGATGTTTAAACTTCAACACCAGAATTTTTTGAAATCCATGGACAATGCATCTACAGCATTTGTGACTTTCTGTTTCGTATGAAATAATTAGAAGTGCTTAGGGACAAGCAAAAACTACACCAAAGATCTCCATATGAGCCAAAATAAGCACATCTAAACAAAGTCAAATCCATCACAAAACAACAAAAGGAACGATGATAACCAATCTACAAAGTAAAGGCTTCAAACCTTGCAACCCATCAGCCCCAGTAACTATGCTGCAAGAAACCTAGACGAATCGACATTTCCCAGTGTTGATCTTCTCCTCTTTCCACAAGGTATTGCACAAGCTTCTAATTGCATATGTTCTATCTGCTCTTACCTACCACCAGACCGTCCTATTGAGCCCATCACATTTTCAAATGTAGAAATAGCCTCTTAAGTTCCCTCGGTAACCCAGTATTTACGAACTAATAAACTCAGCAACTCGCTTTTATGAGCCAAAACATGCCAATGGCACATCCCCTTCTACTGGTAAATAAATTCCAAAAGAGTGCCATTACAATCATTAGAACCAAATAAGCAAGAGCTCAACAAGACTTGCTTCATGATGCCATAAAACATTGGAATAAATCAACAGTAGGGGTCCATTAGAAAGCACAAAGATAAATATTTAACTAGCCTTCATCCACCTTACAACTATCCTTCCTACGGACATAATAATATTGCAATCCAATAAAGCAAAAGTGAATATATATGATCTAGGGGCACGGGCAAACTCGAACCGAAGACGTACCTTTTTTTTTTCTCTTCCAGTTGTTTCGATGGTTCGTCTGGGAAAACCCATGCAGCCCCCGGTCGGGGATTGAGATACGCCAGGGTATCAGTGCGAGACATGAGGCGGCTCAGCAACTCGGACATGTACCAAACGACGCCCAAGGGCACCGCGACGGCCGCGGCGCCGACGGGAGCGGACAGCGCTGCAGCGCGGGCGCCTCGGTGCATACGGAGTAAGGCCAAGGCGACGGCGCCGCCGGCGATGAGGTTCAAGGGGTCCTCCCTCCGTCGCGCGAGCGACATGGCCGTGTCCACGGAGAACAGCACGGCCGAGAAGGCGGCCATCCAGCCGGCGTGGCGAGGAGCGTTCCTGAGAACTTCCTGGGCTCCGGCGGCCAGTCGGGCGCCGCTGGGCGAGCCGCGGAAGCCCCTGATGAAGGGGACGACGCAGCCGTACGCTCCACCAAGTATGAAGCCATCGCCAACGGAGTGGATGAGGCGACGGCGGTGGTCCGGGATCTCGCCGTAATACAATGGCGTCGACGAGCTGATCTGCTACGGATCGGTCGGAATCAGGCTGTGATTTGCGGCTTCGTGTGTGTCACGGATCGAGAGGGATTGGCTAGGGATTTGAGAACCGAAGAAGAAGAGGAAGGGGAATTCTTTGCCGTCATGATAGGAAGCCGAAGACGATTTTCCGCCGCTTTCTAATATTGTTAACGTGTGCATATACATTTTCAATCCAACATCTGGCCCAATAAGGCCCAGTAAGGCCTTTTTACAGCGTTACGTAACTGTCGGCTGATTTCTATTTTGCGTCTGAATTTTTTTTTTTCAGTCCAATAATCCAAATAACCAATAAGTGCAGTCTCAACCCACTACATCAGCTAGTTTCCATAGCATTAAATAGACCGTCACATAAGCAAAATAATGGCCCTATTTAGATACTCTAACATGGTTTCTAACTCTAACTCTAACCCCAAACTAACTCTAGCTCTAGAGGTGTTTGGATGACAGGGTTAAATTGACAATAAATGCGCTTTTTCAATCATTAGGTGTGGATGGAGTGAGAGAGAAAAGTCACTTTTTGGTGAGCCCCACGAGAACTAGCTCCAATAAGCACCTTTTGGGTGGGATAGTTTTTTAGGGTGGATTAGATGCAAATTAACCCAATCTAACCCATCTGTTTGAATACTTTAGGGCTAGTTAGTGCTAAACTAGCCTAAACTAATTCTAACCTATGGATCCAAACAAGACCAATGACATGGTAACAGAGTTATTGACAGGAGAGAAGAAAATGGGTAGACATTATTTCTCATGCACGAAACGATGTTGCTGTAACATACCAAAAATCCCATTCCCGGATGACTCGACGGTAGCTTCCGAATGATCCGGTGGTACGTCTTTTAACTCACTTGAAAACTTATCCACTCCCTCTCACTCTCTCATTCTCTCCCTCACTGCCTCCTTTCCTCCTCCTCTCTTCTCCCACCACCCATGGAGGAGAAATCCTTCTTCCCACCAAATCCACCACCACCCTCTCCGGAGATCGCCGGAGGACATCGCCGGAGAGCTTCTCCACCACTGTAAGGATCACCGGGGTGTCCGACTCTAAAGGAGGAGGGGGTGAATAGGGTCGCTAATCGCTTTTTAACCTAGGGCTCAAACTACTTGCATAAGATAAACCTAACACGTCCTATACAAGCTAGTTATGACTAAGGTTTATCTTTGCTACTCTCTACTTACCCCAAAAAACTTGCAACCTATAGCCAATCCTAAACAAACTAACTAGGAAAGTAAAGGCACGCAAGATAAAGTAAATGCGGAAATGTAATATGGTAAGTAAAGAGGTAAGTGCAAGAGGGATGCAAACTCCCGAGTAGACACGGTCATGTAACGTGGTTCGGCACAAACGCCTACGTCCACGGGACACCGAGGCTCTTCCGATCACCGTCTTGCACTACGCTACCAAGGCGATGCCGGCAAGCAAAGGCAAGTGCCCACAAGACACCAAGTCTCGTGCACCGCCACCGTCTCTCTCGATCACCCAGCCGAAATCCACTATGGAGTTTCTCCACCAAGGAGGGGGTCTCCTCTTCCCCCGCACAAAGTGTCGTTGCCACTCCACACCAAGTCGGAGGGTCACACGATGGATCACAAGGATTGCTTGCCGCAGCAAGACTTCTCTCAAGGGAGCTCTTGCAAGAACTAATCCCTATTACAAGCACTAAGCACTCTCACAAGTGTGCTTAAGCCTATATGATGTACAATGAAGTTCTAAGATGGTTGGAGATGATCTTTTGCTCTTGTATACCTCCTTGGTCTCCAGCTCACTCAATTGAGCCGTGGGGTGGCATATATATAGCCCACACACCCTAAACTAGCCGTTGGAAAAAAGGCTGACAAAAAACGCTATCACCGGTTAAACCGATGCTCCCGTTTTTGTCATCACCGGTTTAACCGGTGAGTGCATTTTCCAACAAGCCGTTATACTTCAACGGTTACCTTAATCGACCGACGTAATCAACCGATGCAGCGTCGGTTTAACCGGTGAGTGTAGTTGCTGAAAAACTAACTCTCTGGACAACTGCATCGACGTTCACTAATATCTAGCGTCGGTTCATCCGGTGTATAGATTTTGCCTTAGCTACTAAGTTCATTGCACCGACGTATTCAACTTTCCTGGCGTCGGTTCAACCGGTGTTACCAAAACTCCTAGACGTGCTCATATCTTTTCAGGCCTAGCTACGTCTATCTTCTCTTTGTCATCACTTGAACCTAAAAGCCTGAGAATAGTCATCTTAACAATCATATTAGTCCAAGTGTTGTGTTGTCTATATCAATCACCAAAACATTATATTGAAATATGGCATGAGAGGCCATTTTCGCTACAACCACCCCCCCTCCACTTCTTCCTCGTCGGGAACCAAGGAGAAGGCCGTACCCAAGCTTTTCCTCTTCATCTCTCTCAAGCTTCAAGTGAAGGACGTGCTCAATCTACTCCGACGCCGCTCTCCATCAACTTCTAGCACCTCACCAGAGTCCAACCCATCACTGGTGAGCTATCCCCTCCCTTGAATCGCTCTCTAACCTCTTTTGATTTTGGATCAAGCAAACCTAAAGTTCCAAGCACCATGGATGAGTTCGAGCTTCTAAATCTTGTTTTCTACCAAATCTATCACTTGGAATCACCTTGAGAGACTCCTAGAAACCTCTTAGAATAAAAATCCCACCCAAAACCGTCGTCGGAATCGCCGCCGCCGAACTTGCTGCCACTCCCGGGTGACCCGACAGTAAATCCCGGGTGTCCTGGGGCATCTCTGTTCGTTCTCGAGTGACCCGGCCCAAAATTCCGGGTGACCCGAAATCTTTTTTTTTCAGCCTACCTCCCATCTTGCGAAATTCATATAAAATTGCATATAGCTCAGAAAAATGTGAAACAAATTTTGTTGGTTTTCTATAATGTCAAGAACATGCTAAAAATAAGTTTTTTCACAAAATAAATGCTTAATTTTCTGAATTAATTATATGAGTGTTAACCTTGTTAAATGCTTAGTTAATTTTCTTTTAGTCCAAAAATCATGAAACCAATTTTGTTAGATCATGCTTGAGCATATCTTTTCTCATATCATTGCACTCATTTTTGGCATATTTATTTATCATGTATCATTAAATCCGTGTAGAGACCGAAGCACCGGAGCAAGAGGTCGACGAGTCCCAGCAAGACCCCATCGTCGACGATGTCCTCGTTGATACCCAAGGCAGGCACCTAAGCATCTTTTGAACCTTATTTTGGATCAACAAAGTATATATGTCTTGTATGTGCATAAAGTCAATATTTGTGTATATGTTTGTTTAGCTCATATCTTTATGCATTGTCCTTCCTTGATCTAGAATACCCTTTTTTAGGTGAGTATGCTTGCTTATGTGTCACGTTATATAATAGCTTATTTATGCTTAGCTTCGGTAGAAGTCGAGATGTGGCAAGATCACCACCACTCGTGTGTTATAGATTATGCTTGTTTCAAATAATACTTGGATAGATATGGATGGTTTAAAATTTGAGCTACTTTGAATGATGATTTTAGACTTGAACAAGTGTGCTAGGCCAAGTTGAGATTGGAGCTCTCTTGGCTAGACTTGTTGTGTTGATTAAGGACTAACTTTGTAGCTGGGCTCTTGAGCACCTTTTTCGTACAGACCACATGCTGATTTTTGGGTAAGGTAAGCTAAGTAGCATAAGTCGCACCGAGCCTTGACCGGATTAAGTGCGGGGTGGGATGAGGTGTGATCAAGCTGCGTCCGGTGCACCTCAACAAGGACCAAGTCATTGAGCAGCCACAATGATGAATAAGACACCAAGGAACCAAACATCCCCAGACTAATTTCGGTGGACATGATTGTACAAGGTGTCCGAGTATGAACCATACTCTACCCAGATGGAAAGGTTGTACGCTGGACCCAAGCAGACAAAGTTGGGATGAGAACGGCTGATATACGTGTGGTATTGGTCATGGGAATTGGTTGAAAGGCAAGAAGGTTTATAACCCTAGTTCATATAGTGAAATTTGCCTAAAATGGAATAAAAATGGTTGGTTTCGGTGGAAAATTGTTGTACATGGTAGCCACACATGGCTCCATGTTCATCCGGGTTCAAACGGACCATGTTGCGGTGAAAACGGACGAAAAACGTGTGATATAGGTCATGGGAGGCGAAAACCTAGGCCGAACGACCATTCGGTATGTAACCCTGGCCAAAAAATGGAAATGGCCCACAACGGGATGGAAACGGTTCATTTCGGTCCGAAATGTTGTACATGGCACCCGCACATGGAACTATGTCCATCCGGGTGGAAACGAACCATGCTAGGGTGAAAACAGACGAAAAACATGGGCTATAGGTCATGGGAGGCGAAAACATTGGCCAAACGACCATTCGGTATGTAACCCTGGACAAAAAATGGAAATGGCCCACAACGGAATGAAAACGGTTCATTTCGGTCGGAAATGATGTACATGGCACCCGCACATGGAACTATGTCCATTCGGGTGCAAACGAACCATGGTAGGATGAAAACAGTTGAGAAACATGTGCTATAGGTCACGAGAGGCAAAACATAGGCCAAACGGCCATTTGGCATGTCAACATGGCAAATAAGTGGAAACGTCCCAAAACGGCCCAAAAATATGAAATCAGATTCAATGCGGAGAAAACGAGTCAAGAACGGGCGAATTCGGCCTCCGGAGGTGATGGGAGGGCTGGGTTTCCGATACCTCACG